>NW_027122147.1:0-473240 GCF_030686945.1 Centruroides vittatus
AAATTATTATTGATTAAATTAAATAAACAGCAAAAACTTAAATAATTATAATAAGCACAAAAATAAAATGAGAGACTTATAATTTAATTTACTTGAAAAGTATATAAATAAATATATAATTTAATAAAAATGAAACAATCTCTTCCAATTGAAATTATTCGATAACCTGTATTTGAAATTATTATTTCTATTATAATTGTAACATTTAATATTTATAATCTTCTAAATCAAATTTATTTATAGTCAGAAATTTTAAAGGATTTTCAAGCAAATTTTATTACCTCCTTTACAAGGTGTTCTATGATGACTGTGTTGTGCACGCCATCCGTTTATCATACAATAATCTCCATTATCCCGCCTGAGAGGAAAAGACACCTCGAGAACTTGATGACACGGTCCTATAATACCTAGGTAACCTCTAACCTTCTTTCTCTTCTCATCCAAAGACCATTTTCCCTTAAATTCTTCAACTAATTTATCTTCAACGACTTGCCATCCGCGATGATAGAAATATTCGACCATGTGAAAAAAAGACGGATCGTCTGCTTCTTCGACATATTTTATACTTTCAGGAATTTCGTGATCCGAGTAATTTCGCGAAAGTAAAATAGACGAAACTTTGGAAAGACGTCGAGGAGCTATTACTAATTCGTTAGTAATTTTTCTCAATGAAATACTTGTAAATCGCAACATATTTGTATATATTATAACATGGAAGTCTTTATTTAAAATATATAACAAAAGTTTACCCACGAGAACTTCGTTAACACTTCCAAACTACCTCAATTCAATTAAATGTCCTTCGCACTCCATCGAATCGGTAGCATCAATTGGGCCCCCTGCTGGCTTTCTAGTACAGGGAAATTATTAATTTCCGATTTATAAATCGATTAATTAGATTTGGATGTCCTTTGTATATTTATTCTACATTTTTGCTTAAAAACATTTTTCAAATTACTTTCATCAACTGTGATACTGTTTTTTTTTAAATATTGATTTATACATTCAATGTTCTTTTTATTAATTTTAAATTAAAATTATGTATATAAAGAAATTTTATAGTTTATTTTGGTGATTTTTTAACAAAATAAAAATTAATTATTAACTTTTTTATTAATTTGATGTAAAGATGGCAATTGTATTTATTTGAAATTGAATATGGAGATTCGAAAAATTCTAGAGATTTTTTGGTTTAAACCATCGTAATTTTGTCAATTTAATTAATTTGATCGCGAATTGAACATCTAAACATAATAGTTCAATTCGCTTGATCAAGTTGATATTTAACTTTTTGCATTCAGTTGGGTATTTCAAGATGTTGAGGTGGTCCGAGAATTAATCATTTAAATTTATTCATGTGTATGAAAAATATGAATATTTGTGTAAATCATGATATAAAGATTACAGAAACAGAGAAGGTAGAACAACTGCTATTAAAAAACTAATTTCCAACATGCAAAAACTAGGAATAGAAGACAAGAATAAAAACGATCCAAACAACATACATGTCTGAATTAAGAAAAGTACAGTACAGAAGGCTCAATTGCTTCGTATCTCAATTGATGACTTCTGTATACTATCGGGTGCATGGTTCAATGATGCTAATAGTTTTTTTTATGGCACATTGTTTCCAGGGGCGAATCCTGACCAAAATTTTTGGGCATGCTGAAAGTTATAATAAGAATAATAGGCCTATCTCTATCACTAAACAATAGGCAGAAATGTTATTTGATGTGAATAAAAAAGTATGGATTATTATAAAGCCCATTATATCTACACATGAAATAAATGGGTGTACTATGGATTACCACCTATGGAATTTCAAAACTTTGATTATATATTTGAACTCAGGGGACCGAGACGAGTTCAACGGTACTCTATTTTTGGACCGGAGACGAAAAATAAAATAGTTATCACACTTTTTAAGTTACCATACTTTTTTAATGCTCTCATGCAGACGGCACCGTAGTTGCTAGTATTGCCATCTTGCGGTAAAGTCTGCAAACCGTGACGTCGGACTATGGTCATCTCCAGTAGGGTTAAACACGCGATACGAGAGCGGAGAGAGCGACGCAACTTCCGATCATCGCGCGATCGCCATTTCGGTTAATGTTACTTATGGCAGCGAACATGGCGGCCGTTCCCACTGTTCGTGCTCCCGACTGACCTCCCGGAGGGGAGCCGCCGGCAGGCAGCCATGTGCTAAATGTCACTAGTTATTGATTCACGGTAGTTCTTGAACAAAGTAAAAAAAAAAGGGGGAAACGTCTACTAAAGGCAATTTTAACGGCAAGCGACGCGACTCCCGATTGCGATAGCGAGGCCGACTTAGCGGAGAGAGCGACGCGACTGCCCTATCATCGCGCGATCGCTGGAAAAAAGTATGATAACTTTATTATTTTTCGTCTCCGGTCCAAAAGTAGGGTATCGTTGAACTCTCTGGTCTCCTGAGTTTCAGATATATACCCAAAGACCCGAAATTCCATAGGTGGTAATCTATAGTATCCCCAAATAAATATATGAAATATATTATAACCAGTGGTGATATTCGAAATAGTTAACAAAGGGTTCGCTTAGCAGAAAATTTTTCCCTGACAATCACCGACAAACGAAATGGAAGTTTTGGCTAGAAATAAATACAATACCTTTTCTTGCGATATGCCTAATAATCAGTGGCGTATTCGGAACGTAACGAGCCCTGGGCGAAGACCAGGTAACAATAGTATATTAGTGCTGTCGACCTTTTTTTTTTAGGCAGAGAAATTTTTCACTCTGAATGGCACCGCTGATAATAGACAGATGTCATCATTCTCTCGAAATACAATATCCTTTTTATTTCGCTGTCCATAGCCCGACACGTGTTCCACAGCCATCTTGTATTATCTCGCGCGCGTGAGATTGTGGGATCTCTCTTATGACTGGATCTAGTTTCAAGAACTCTCTTGAATCGATCGCGATTAAACCTCGTTTCGGTCGAGATTGAAACGATCGAGAGAGATCGCACCAAGACTAGTCCCCGACCTTGCTCACAATCTAGATTGAAATGCTCGGTGCGAACGGGGTATAAGGCTCTTGTTTAGTAGTGTTACAGAGTATAATACGTATATTTTAATATATTTTTTTAAAGAAACAAAACCACTGAGAAATGTTCCGTGTGTTTAACAAGGTTCGGGAAACTGAAAATTTTACCAACGGGTTCGGCTGAACCTGTGCGAACCCGCTGAATATCACCAGTGATTATAACTAGTTATGTGCCGGATCGTTAAAAATGTATATCCGCGGATACGGATCTCAACTTTCGTACTCAGTCGGCGCCGGTGCGTGTGACCTTGGACCGATAGTTGACTCTTTGCGTTTGTAACGCGACGTGTTTTGATTTGCACTGCGCGTTTTTATTTATAGTTTAGTGTGACGCGGGATAGCTAGATTACGTTTGTGTTTTTGGAGATTGATGAGTTAAATTAAAATAAAAACAATGTCGACAAAAACGTTTAGTAGTGTAATATGGAAATATTTTACGAAAGTAAATGACGAATGTGCTAAATGCAAAATTTGCGAAGAAAAGTATTCCCGTAAGGGTAAAGGTACAACGTCGTTAAAAAATCACCTTCAGAGGAAACATCCACAAAAATATGCTTTATTCTTAAAAGAAGACTCCGCTAAGAGTGCCGACGAAAACGTTCAGCAGGGAACATCTTTACAAACGGTAAAAAAAGAATTTAGACAAACATTTTTTAATGAATACATAGAAAAAGTCAAAATGTGGGATAATACAAACCCCAAATCAATAAAAATTGACTATTTAATTGCAGAAATGATAGCTTTATCTGATTTTTATGTGTTGAAAAACACATAGAAGGATTGGGGTTTCGACGATCATGTTGTTCCAAATTATGTTCTACAAGGCAGAAAATATTTTACGGAACTTGTTTGCAGCGAACTTAACGATAAAGTGTGGTCGAAAATAAGGAACATGTTGAAGGATTTTGAGAGTTTCCTTTACATCAGATATCTGGTCAGATTCTTCGTCAGGAGTTTCATTATTATCCTTAACATGTCATGGCATTACAAAAGATTTTATAAGAAAAAATATCGTTTTGAAAGCGGAGATTCTTGACAAACGCCTCACGGGAGATTACATTTCGGCAATATTTCAACGTATGCTTGAAGAGTGGTGAATCCCAAAACAGAATGTGCACTGCATGGTAAGAGATGGGGATCTAACATGAAGCGTGCCTACACTTTATCTGATATAAATAATATCAACTGTACAGCACATCAGCTGCATCTGGAGGTCAAAGAAGCTATTAAAAATGTTGATGCAATATCCATGTTACTTACAAAATGCAGAAAAATTGCAGGAATTTCAACCATTCCACAATGGCAAAGCAAGAATTAGAAAAAATACAAGTTCGACTCAATCAAAGAGTTTTAAAAGTTTTGCAAGACTCGCCGACATGCTGGAATTCCAGCTATTTTAAGTTGGAAAGACTTGATTGCATTAAGGATTCATTGTCCTTTTATTCTACTAATAATAAATTAGAACAGCTTGATGCCGAAGAGTGGATTTTAATTCAAGAATTAGTGAGAGTACTGAAGCCTCTGGAGGATACCACAAAAAAATTGAGTGCACAAAACATATGTGTATCCGACGTTATTCCTCTAGTACGAGCATTAAATAAATTGTATGACGAGATTCAAATTTCTGCTAATAGTGGGGAAACTCTCAACATCAGCACACCCGCCGTTCTTGATTTTTTTTTATCGTCTTTGAAGAATGAATTAGATTATCGTTTTTCTGAAATCGACAAAAATATATTGTTCCAAATAGCAACATTTTTAGACCCACGTTCCAAAGGTAAATTCTTCAGTGACTTTCTTATCAAAGACATAAAACAGAAATTACTTACAGCTTTAGAAACAGAAGTAAATATCACAACAACTACAATTAGCACAGAGAAACCAAATGCTGTAAGAAAAGAACATTGCAACAATTTAGAAGAATCTATGGCCAATATGTTAGATAGTGACGATGAAGGTGAGGAATCTGAAAACCAAATATCATACACTAATGCTAATTTTCTCAGAATATGCCAAAGAAAAAAGATTATCAAGAGACCAAGATCCATTAAAGTATTGGGAGATTAATAGTAAAAAATTTGGAGGTCTTAGTCATGGCTCCACATATTTTCGTCACCTGCAACAAGCGTTCCAAGTAAGCAGTTTTTCAGTGCAGCAGGAATCATTTATGATCTTCATCGTAACTAAACTTTTGGGGGATAAAGCTGCCAAATTACTCTTTTTGAAGTACAGTAATACCCCGAACTTACGCGATAGGTGGGACCGAGCGATAACCGCGTAAGTCGAATTCGCGTAAATCGGGGTATAATTCCGCACATAAATACATACAAATTATTTTTTATTGGGGCCGGAGACTAAAGAAAATAATTTAGAAAAAATGTTTAATAAAATCTTAGATAATACATATGTATAACAAATGATATTATTAAAATCGTAAACCGAAGTTATTTTGATGTAGAAGGCTTCATAAAATCGAACAAATTCGTATGACGGCTCAAAGATTTTTTTTCTCTCTTGCAAAACTTCCTCGTAACATGCTAATAATTTTTTTATTTCTCGTTTTGCAGAAGAAATGCGCTCTTCGTTGGAGTCTATATTTTTTAAAATTTGTAACCCTTTTTCAATTGAACAGTCGCTCAAGTCTCCGTAGATATAACAAACACAGAAATAAATAACACAAAATAAATTGTAGCTATGCGTCGATACCGCGCGACATGTCCGAACATGTAAGCTGAACAATAGTGTGAAGGGGAGTGAGTAATCAAGAGTTGCGTGGCACTCAAACAAAAGACGAATCGACGAGATTTGAAAAGTCGCGTAAAACGGGGTAGCGTAAGTCGAGGTATTACTGTATTCTTATTTTTATTTTTTGATCTCGTTGAGTGGTGGAGTTTTGAATTTGGCTTCAATTTGACGGTTTCTATTAAGAACGATCGTTGTACCAATGCCATCTCGTGTGACGTGACAGAATAATAACGCTAGCAGACTCACGCTCTACACATTTTTTTATCATGGGAGAAAGGCAGTGTGGTGGTTTCTCTCTTGTTTTGTATGACGTTTCTGTTTACACGTGAGTAGCTGTCGATCGTCAAAGTTTTTTGCGTCCTTTTGTGAAAATTAAAATATATATGAATATTATGACGTTGATTAATGATGATAATAACGAAAAGATTGTTGATAATTAAAAAATAAAGTTCTTAAAATAAATTGTTCATTCGAATTTATTAAATTTTTATATTTTTAAATTTGTTCACATAAAGTCTTTATAAATAATAGTGCATATTAATTAACTAATTAATAATTATATATTTTGGACCTAAGATTTTTAGGGTTTCATAAAAAAATTTTTGTTAAAATTTTTTTTAATCATGCCTAAGTATTACGTAAGATAGGAAAGGGGAGGGGGATCAAAGAAAATATTACGGTTTCTTACACAGGGGTGAGTGGGGGGTCTAGAATGGCCGAAATCGCCCTTACGTAATTTATGGACGGCCCCTTACAACTTTTGCCATCCTGAATCAATTGATAAAAATCATCTCGCTTGAAACGTGTAAACATGTAAATACTTTCAAATCAATGGAATTGAAGTGAGCTAATCAATTCATTTGACTCGTGTAAAACTTTACTCGTGACCATCTTACAGTATCCTCATAGAACATCTACAATAAAAAATAAAACAATAAAAGATTTCACTTTTTAAATTTGAAACATTATTCATCTACTGTTCGGTTTTCCTCCATTTTATCTTGTTATATCTAAAAACTAAGAAGTTCTAGTGGTTAAGGACCTGTTCTTATTACGATTATTAACACGACACACTGTTCTTCATTATTGGATTTACGTCCATAATCAATCGTGATAATTAAAAACACGACATCTTGTTACTTTTTATATTTTACCCTGTTTTAAGCAAATATTTTTCTGTTTTTAAACTTGTGGAACTTTTTATATATTCTTGATAAATTATGGGATCTGGATTCGAATTCAAATTTTTCATAACAGTAGACTCTCGTTTTATTGCATGACCATTTGGTCTACAATTATACAGAAAGATTAAACTGATGTTAGTTGGAATGCATATTCATTTATTATTTTTAAAAATTGAAGTGGTGGTTAATATCATCCAGAGACATCTTTGTTTTGATTTTTTGCGAAGAATGATACAAACTATTTGTTTCGAAGCCATATAAATTATTATTTAAAAATGACTAAAAATTTAATGCAAGTATAAAAAATACGAGGAATATAATTGATTACATTAATACAGAAGCCCTTCAGTATATCGCTCATTCGCATGTTTTCTTCTTTTTTTTTTGTTTTTTTAAATGTAAAAGAGCTTTAGCCACTAATTTTTAAAAATCAATTGTCATAGAATTTCTACTAGCAAAGAAACATTATCTTATTCCAATCATTGATATAAAACTACCATTGTATGAAATGTAATTCCCAAAAAAGCAAGTCGACATGAGACCAAAAATAGGCAAAATAGATAGATGGATGTTATATTACGCCATTACACATATCACTCATTTGGTTTGTCTCTGACATGCACAAGCATATAGCGAGGGATTACTGTAATTCAAAATGCAAACAAAAACATTGAGATGTAAAAAAATAAAGCCAAAAGCTTATGACATTTAGACACAAGTCAAAATTTTTCTTAGGACTTTTTCTTTGTAAACAAGCTTGGCGCTTGGAAGCGGTACCCACAAGATTTGTATCTGTATTATTGTTTTCTACATTTTGCTTCCAAGCTCGTTTATAAAAAAAAAAAAAAAGTCCCTAAATAGCGCCAAGTTTTTACTTGGCGCTATTTTTTACACATCAGCTCTTTAATTTGGATATCAATTGTTTTTTTGTTTAATAATTGTATTATTATATAGACATAAGACGATGACGTACAATTCAGTCGGCACTCGGCGACAAAACGTCGCTGACCAATGCGCGGCCAAATAACGCTCTCAACACGCCTTTTAGAAAAATCGTTATAAAAAATTTTAATTCTCATAAATTTCAGCTTTTGTTACTCTGAATTACATTTTGAATAAAACTCATTTATTTTGATGCAATTTCATACTTATAAGCATAAAATTAAGCCATAAAACTGAAATAGTTCTATGGGAAACCTCCATGAACTTTGACCTAGTAGCTCATCGATAACGAAAAAGACTTAAGTTTAAAATTTGAGCTTTCTAGACTCAGTAATTTTTTCTCTACGAGCGTCTGCAGTGCCATATGAAGGGAAAAAAGCTTTTTAGGCTATTTTTGCACTTTTCAATTGCTTATATTTCGGCAACCACTTAATAGAATCTAACATTACCTAACAAAACAATTATCTTTCGAACGAGATATTCGGAATTACTTTAGACGTTTGGGGAGTGGAGAAAGCGACTCCCGAAAATCGGCAACTCTGATTCCTGTATATATATAGTCAATCATTGACTTTTTTACTTGGAGGGGGGGTCACTGGCGTAATTCTTGATCCTTGGAATGATGCTTAAAGTTAAAAGACGATTTGGTGATGAGAATCTCAAAAACATTAACCAGTGTTAGAAAAGATTTCTTAATCTATGAACTTTTTTAAAACCCTTTTCTTCCTGTAGGCACTAACGTAAGAGGGCAACTTTTAGTATGTCCATTATGAGTTCGGCCAGGCCCACCATGGGGCAGGGTGATGAAGGACGGACCACCTCCAAAAATTCCTGAGGATTTTTCGACCCGTCCTCCAAAATGGTAGGCTGCAATCTTGACCACTCGGTCATCCAGCAGTCTATCTGTGGAGTTTGTTTATTAGTAGATTATGATATTCTGTAACGAAAACGAAACCTTTATGATAAATATACTACTCAAGAGAGAACTTTGTAATTGTTATCTATTTATAGTAATTTTAGTTGTAAGATTAAAATAAGAAATTCTCAAGCTAAAAATAAAAAAGCAATATTAGCAACAATGCAGCATAATTTTATTCTCTAACATTTGCAGAACTGTACTTCGCCATAATTAGACTACACAAACGGCCGGATGGCCGAGCAATCAAGGTGGCAGCCTCCGCTCTGGGAAACCTGGCTTCGAATCCAGACGGGTCGATAAATCTTCAGGAATTTTTCGAGTGTGGTCCATCTGGATATGTTGGGCCCTGTCCCTCACCACCCGGCCGCCCCATTGTGGCCCTGGCCAAACCCGTAATGGGCTTGTTAAAAGAGACCCTCTTAGTGCCCAGAGGGCAGAAAGAGTTTAAAAAAAATTAGACTATGCAGATTTGAGTGTTGGAAGTTCGATGGCCAGCTGGCCCAGGTGATTAAGATGCTAGCCTATCATTTTCTGGAGGAAGCTGGGATTGAATTCAGATGAGCAACCCCAGGAATTTTTTATGGGTAGCAAGTCCTGGATATGTTGAGCTCCATCTTTCATCATCCAGTTATTGTGGGTCTAGCCGAATCTATAAAAAATATAGAAAAAATCCTGTTCTGTTTACAAGGCATGGCGAAAAATGTTTGTTTAAGTTATGGCAACGCAACACTTGGGCAAGGCCTTCTGGGAGGTTTTTTTTAAAAAACTCTTTCCGCCCTGTGGGCACTGAGGGCCTCTTTTAGCAAGCCCATTATGGGTTCAGCCAGACCCACAATGGGGTGGCTGGATGCTGAGGGACGAAGCCTGACATATCCAGACGGACCATCACCTGAAAAATTCCTGGGAATTTTTCAACCCATCCGGATTCGATCCCGGGTCCATCTGCATAAATACAGCCTTAGTTTCGTTAGAAAAGTTAAAAACATTCACTACTTTAATTAAACACCTGCAGATAGTTATAATTTATCAGATTGATAATACAAGAAGTGATCAGAAAAACTACAGAGATTGAAACAACTGTCTATTACAAGATGTACTAGCAGTTCAAGAAATGGCTACGAACTTCTTGAAATGGAAAATAGCATGTGGCTATGACATACACATGTATACAGGGCAATCTATTATAATCAATAAACTCAAAAAAAATCATCAAACTAAAAATGTTAGACTAAGTTGGTATAATATGGTCCTATTGGTTTCATCATAGATGAGGCGAAATCGGTAAAAATGGGTTCAACTTTTTCTTAAATGGCAAACCCTATTTTCTATTGCATATTATGATTCTACATCAAAACAAAACTTTTATCTAAAACATTTTATCGAAAGATGTACAGTACTTACCAGAAGTTAATGAGCATTTGAAGTTTCACATGGCCACTACAATGAATCTACATGAATCTGTATGTGTGTGAAGTTCATTGAAAAAAGAAAATGCTTAAAAATCATCAGGACATTATTTGATGGAATTGTAATTGTTCTTCAAATAATGAATTCATACAAAACTAGTGCCACAGCATGTTAAAGCCATCAAACTTGTGATAGGTGTTGATTCCACTAGTTTCTTGATTTAAACGAATTTCCCAGATATCCACACTCTGTACATGTCATATCCACAGTTTTTAAATATATAAACTGTGTTAATTGAAACATTAGGAAATAAATATGTAAATGTTTTCTGCCAATTCACCAGCTTCAAGCATAATGGGGGGAAAACAGCAGTTCAACCAAACACTGTTGCTGTGAATACAGGACAATGGTATTGAAATCAAATAAGAAGCTAAAATTAACATTCTTTTTTTGTCTGAAGACAGTAAATTAGTTGAAAATGTTTACATTTTATTTCTCACTTTTTTGCTTTGATTAAAGCAATTTATTTATATTAAATTTATTAACTTAGCTTGTAATTACTAAACCCAAGAATTTTTTGAAGGTGGTCCATCCGGATAGGTTAGGTCCAGTCCCTCACCACCCAGCCACCCCATCATGGGTCTAACCAAACCCATAATGACTTGTTAAAAAACAGACACTCCTAGTGCCCACACAGTGAAGAAAGAAAAATAATAAAATCATTAATTTTCTCTTTCCTATTTAAATCATAAATACTATTGCCTGAAATTCAGGAAAATTCTATTAATATCATAAATGTTGTCTTATCAATAGATTTTCCAGGATTTATAATATAGCATATCTCACTAATAGGATGGGTTAGGTTTCAGACCACCACCATAAAGCAAATGTTGCCTTAAAGCAACATTTGCTTTATGGCAACATTTCAACCTTTTTTTTTTTTTATCTCATAGCACACTTCAACCTATAATGAAATTTCCACAGAAAAAATCATTGATTTCAAGTTGTGTTTGTAAACATTCTATCACCATACTACTTGTCATTTAACCTAATTTTTTTTATTTGTATTTTTTGTAAATTAAATAAAACAGTATTGTTGTTCTTAAGATTGCAGCAGGTTATAACAAAACCTCAAAAGTCATGTAATAACACAAGGTTCTCAACATGTAACAAAAGAAAGATGATACAGGCATTGCAATTTAAGTAATAAACATTAATTAATGAGGTAACATGTGACAGTTTGGCATCACAAAAATGTCTTTGCCCACAACAAAAGAAAAAGTGAGAAATAATGATATATCGTCGAAATAGTTGAGAAAAAGGGACTAATATAAAAATAGTGAGAATAGTGGTCCGTTCCAAGGCCTGGTATAGTAAAAAAAATATATATTCATAAGCAAAATTATGGGTGCATAAAACTGGGTTATTTTCATTTAAAATGAAATTTTCTCTAAATCAAAAATGTATCTATAATTGTCTATATCTAGTTAAAATTATTTTAACTTAGAAATAACAGGACATAGGCAGGTTTCTAAAGGCAATTTTCATGCCACTTTTAAATGCAAATCAAGACTTAATGTTAATGTTGTTTGTGCAAAGATTGTTTTTTGTTTTCTTCACACCAGTAATTGGTTTTGTGTTCATTATTATGTATTTTCTGGTGTGGTGTGTGTTGTAATTTTCTCATATTTATGCTTTAGTTTTTGCAATTTTAGCCATTTTTTCGGAAAAGTGAAAATTTGTCCAGAATTCACCCACAAATGCTCTGGGCATTAAAAAAAGTGTGTTCTCCTAACCTTCTCATTTTTCATCCAGAATTTAGAAATGTAGGCATCTATATGCCCACTTTTCAGTCTTGATAATACTCATACTCTTTAAGCCTGCTTACCTGTTGATGAGGTTACAACTCTGCAGAGCCAATCTGGTAAGCCTGTACTTGCTCAAATTGCAGCCATCTTAAAATTTACCCAATGGAGAGCCAGACATGGCATACTGATAGTTGCAATGTCAAATGTTCATTGTGTCACAAACTGACTCACCAGTGAAAATGTTGCAAGTCAAAGTTGCAAAAATATACAAGTAAATGAAAACTCTGCTTGTATGTATAGTATTCTCTCAAAAATCTTCTTTTTCTTCTCAAGCATTATTAGTGTCATGTTCTGTAGGATTACTGCTGTTCAATTCAGCTTTATTTTAAAATCAGATACCTTTCCTGTACCAATCTTATCTTTTTTAATCAAGATTTGGGATTACCAATAACAGCTGTAGTTCCAGGTTGCCTCTGATTGAAATATTGTTCAAGACCCTCACTTCTTAATTTTAATGATCTGATAGGAACCAGTGTATTAAGTGAAATGTTACGATATTGCCCAGTATTCTCCCAAATAATAAATAAATAATTTTTCACAATATTTATCTTTTATGACTTAATCTTTTATATATAAGCTATTACAAATAAAGAAACTATTGAACTTTTTCAATTTCAATATCTTCTTCATTCTCCTCATTTTGTTTCGGTAAATATTTCCAATGGGAAACCGATATTTTTTCTCCAGATAGCCTTGAATACAATAAAGTTCGAGTTATAAAAGGCCCTGAAAATAACAAAAGATATTATTGTTGTATTTAGGATTTTATTTTATTACTTATTTTATGAAAGAGTTAAAAACTATTGCATAATATCACAGATAAATTCTCTCTCTGTTATTAATAACAACTTCTCTAGATATTTATTATTTTTCAAATTTTAAATATTCAAATATAAATATGAACCTTAAAAGATACTTAAAAAGTAATATTGCCTATTACACTTCACTTAATAAAACTTTCATTTCAAAACAATATAGTTATAAAGTAAAAAGTATAAAGTAAAGTAAAACTTGTTCTTTCAAATTTATTAATATAACTAATAATAATAATAATAAAGTTTACTGTTACAACTACTACTGTAATCATCCTTTAATCAAATAATTCATTATAATCCATTCACTGTTAGAAACCATAAACAAATAAAAAGTTTCATAATTTGTCCTTTTACACTACAGAAACAATCACAAAGTAGATCTTTTTATTTATTTATTTTGGATCTTTCCTGCCTGTGCATAAATTTGTTAAAAACTCCCTTCGCTATCAGTTAAGCTTAACATTACACATTGTATTGTAAAAGATAAATGGTAAAAGTAGAAAGTTAATTTTTTATTGAACTTTGTATAAGCTTAAAATTTAGAAATGTCCTAATAATTAACTCTTGCTTTTATTTTTTATTGCATTATATCAAGAATACTGTGAAAGCTGAAGAAAATTTATTTTTTTTACTTCTTATTGCATTTATGCAAATAAAAAGCATTTCTTTAAAACTTTTATTACATTTTTTATTTTCATAATGGACAGATTCAAAACATGCTCCATTTAACTTTCCAAAACTAAAACAAAGACCACCCTAATATACACATTTACATATTCAATTCAAACTTATTATATCAATAACTCTGTTTAATGTGACAAGCAGAAATAAATATTGAAATACTAGATTATAACAATATTCTAAAATATAATGATATAAACTGTGAAAGGTATTTCAAATGTATATTTTTAACATAACACAAAATTTAATGTTATCATAAAATAGAATTGTTATCTTAATACTTACCAGGAGTATCACCTTCTGGTTTATATCCATAAATAGTATTTAACAGAAAATTAAAATTTTCTTCCAAGTGTTCTATAGGCATGTTTAACTAAAATTATACAAAAATATTTAATGATTTTATAATATTTTTATATTCTGGGTAAAGTTTAATTATAATTAGAATTACTAAAAATAAAAGATAAAAATTTACTATGTGACTATGCCGGCTCTGAGTAGCCCACTTGACTATTCATGGAGTACTTGATGTTATATAGTTTTAATGGGTGTGGGTAGGGTTTATACAAAAACCGACTTATTAAAAAACTGGTTTTTGAATCTCAACTTCTCTACGAAACCAGTTTTAACTGGTTTTCGAATTTTCACCTCCCAAAAAATAGAGATAGGGAATATTTATAACTCCTTTTAAAACTTTTAAATTTATTTAATATTTATAAAATTTCAAAAATATAACAAAATAAAATTGACCGACATCTACACAAAACAAAACTAAAAAGAAATTGCTAGATTATTATATTAAACTATAAAATTTACTCCATATAAAACCATAAAGAAAAACGAATAACAATGCATGCCTACAAAATATTACTTTATATCTTATTTTTCCTAAGAAAATATGATGTTAGAAAGCAAAGAACGTCTATAGATCTATTGCTCAACCATGTCCTGTTTTTGCACACAAAATTGTCAGAAATAGGGAAAAAAAACTCACACTTGCTACTGAGCTGGATTTAATCGTTTTTAAAGTATTAAAAAATAATAAATAGAAATTTTTCATTCTTCTGTTTGTATTCTCTAATACTAAAAAGTCCTTTTTTAGTGTTTTAGGGCTGGACAAAGTCATTTCTTCAGATTCTTGAAGATATTTATGTATCGATTTTTCAATAGCATTTGTTAAAATCACTTGATTTTCTTCTTTGTCACTTTTTCATCATTGCAGTCATCTTCTATAGAATAATTTGGATATAATCTCAATAATATTTGTCCAGATAACTTAATAATAGCAGATTTTGCAGCTAGTGGAAGAAATACGCTAGATGACTTTGTTCAAACATTCTGCGGATTTTGTAAATAAAGGAGAAGTGTTACTAATCCCTTTTGTCTTCTATCTTGAATTCGTACCTCTACAGCATGTAACAACTAGAAACTAATTTCAGTTTTCAAATTTTTCAAATTCACATAACAAGAATTCAAATACACCTTCACTTGTAAATAAGTAGAACAACAAGATGCAAATCTTGTCGTTCTAAGGCATCAGCTGCTAAACATATTGGTCCTAAAACTTTAAGAAGCTCTTCAATTTTACAATATTCTGCTTCAATCTACGTGTGAGAAGCACCGATGTCATTCAAAGCTAAAACAACATATTTTTTTTAAGTGCACAAATCTTTCTATCGTTTTTCATTGTTGCAAGATTTTTTCCCTATTGTAGGGAGAATTGCACACTTTTTTTGTTTTTGTATTGATAGTTAGTTTATGAATCTTAGTATTTAACAATATACCCATTTTATGCTAGAGACAATTTTGTGTCAAAATGTTGATATTTTTAATCAAATAATTAATTAATTTTTATGTTTAAGTCTAAGCTCAAAAACCAGTTTTTCAAAACCATGTTTTAAAAACTGACAAACTCTAGGTGTGGGGCTCACCCCATCCTGATCAGGTGCTATTGTTTGCACCTGAGGTGCAAGCAATAGCAAGCACTGAATTGCACACCTACACACAGAGCATAGAGAATAGCAATAATACTGGGAATGGGTACATGGGAAAACTGAACTTTGGACACAAATACTTATGAAGGGTTGCATAGTGTTGTTTTGCACAAAAGAGAAACAAATTTAAATTTGTTTTAAATTTTTTTAGTAATTTCATTAATTTTTGTTTTATAAATTTGCCCACTTTTTAATTTTCTCAAATTTTAATTATAACTTAATTTTGATTGAATTGTTGGTATACATTAAAAATTACAAAAAACCATTTTACCTTTAAAAAGATTTATCCTACTGTTCTAATATAATTCTACACTTCATTTCTTCAGCTTCAACAAAATATTTTTTCTTCACTACAGTTAAATTTTACATACCTCTCCAATAGGAGTTTCAATCCATTGGAAGTCCAATTCAACAGGATGCTTTACACTTAAAAATTCAATCCCTTTAACAAATTTTTCTACAAGTAAAGTAATATCTTTTCCTATGTTACCTGATTAAAACACAAATAAAATGGATTATTAAAATTAGATTATTTTTCCAAGTTTAATTTATAATTTTCAATCATTTTAAAAACTATTATGTATTATTTACATTCATTTCTAACACATTATTTGTAAAACACTGAAAATGAATAACCAAGACATAAAATACTTAAGATAATGCACATTTAATGAAATAAATGATAATAAATAAAAATAAATTTATAATATATACTTTAATTGTATAGTTTTTGATAACAGTTATCTTTTCCTACCAAATTAATAATAAAATACAGCAATTTTCTTTATGATACCATATAGGAGATATATTACATTAGATAGTGGATAAATTTACTAAATAATCTTTTAACAGATTCTATGATTAACCATTGACTTACAGAGGGACTTTATCTGGAAGTTCTGTAAAATTAATACCTTAATTGCTAGAATTGTATAATTTTACTTTAACAGGGTTGGAAAAAGTGATAAAATTTCATTTTACATGACAGAATTTCAGTTTAACACAGTTTATAAAATATTCTTCAGTATTTTATTTTAATATTTTATTTAAAGTTAAGCATTTTCATTGATAAAAGTAATTTGGATAAAATTGGCCTATGCTAACTATTATGATGTTTTATCATGTCCCTGCTATTTTCGACTTACATTTTCTCCATTTATTTTATGATAATTTATTTTAACTCAATGTTTATAAATCAGATATTGTTACATATTTTGCAATTTAAATATTGCAACTAAATATTGACAAAATAACTTTCATTTTAATTGATGTGGCATTAAAGATATTATTCTTTGACAAAAATACTTATGATAAAAAAAATTGATTTGTTTTTATTTAGCAATAAATGCAAAATTTATTTTATTTCTCACATAAAAAATTATACTAAAAGTAGAAGAAAACTTACTTATGCTTACAAAGAAAATGAATAATATTCATTGAAATATTTTTAATGTATATCTTTTTCCTTCAGTCTTGAAATATCCTCATTATTAGAATAAAAAATTTATCATATATAATTATTTTTATGACATTTCTTACCTTTAGCTTTATTAGGAAATTTTGTTTTTAATAAGCCTCTTATTTTAGCTAATTCCATTATAATGTCTACATGAGCTACTAAATAATCAAACTCATCAACCTTGATTTCACCATCTTGGATCTAAAAATAAAAAGCTGTCCGTTAATTTTTTAAATCTTTTTTAACCTAAAATAAAATTATATAGAAAAGTAATTATTATAAAGTAGCAAACAATTTAAAACAATTTCCTCAAATTTAATCTATAAAATATATTAAAATTTTTAATTTTTAAGCTTATAGAGCTTAAAGCTTGACATTAGCTTTAAGAGAAAAGCTAATATCATCAAAATATTCTTTAATTAGTTAAACTATAATTATTATAATTTTAAAAATTCTTATTTGTTTTTCATTAAAAATTAACATTACTGAAAATTTTTTATCACTTTTTAGCTTACTTTAGCTTTATTATTTGAATCATTTATTTAATACAATTATTATATTTTAATCTAGCAAAAATAGTAAACTTTTTCTACAGTACAGATCTGTGAGGAATAATATTCTTCACTAAAACTACAAAAAAAAATTATTAGCATTTTTAATATGACAGTAATTCATAATTTAACAACATTTTAATATTCAGCATTGTAAAATAATAATATACAAGTGGAATTCAAAAATAACCAGAATTTTCTCTGGATGGTGAATTCCTTCTAGTACAAGTTTCCCATGCTAGGTGAGTGTTCAATGAACCTATCTACATCAGTTCATCAAATGGTGTTGTTGTCAGAGACTATGTTTTGCAACAGTGACCTGTTTTTTGAGACTTTTTCAATGCATTTTCCTACCTATTTCTTTGAAGTGAGAGGGATGGTGCATTTGGAATTTGTATCTCAGAGTCAAAAGATTAACCAGAATTTTTATCTGGAAGTTTTGAGAAGGATACAAGATTTGCAGAAGAAAATCTCAAGTTATGGCAAGTTATGGCAAATAGGTGACTGGATTTTCCACCACAATACTCCTGCCCATAACATGATGTGTTCAACAGTTTTTTGACCAAAAACAGTATGATCCTGTGTTTCACCTTCCCTATTCATACCCCATACGACTTTATTTTTTTGTTTCCCCAGATGAAAAACGTCCTCAAAGGGAAAAAGATTTTCTGATGTGGAAGAAGTGAAACAAAAACAGCAAAAAAACTAAAAGACATACATACACATTAATGAATTCACCAACTATGTTTGAGCAGTTAAAGAAACATCTTGATAAGTATATTGCATAAAATGGAGAGCACTTTCATGGTGACTAATGTTAAACATGTAAAATAAATACACAATTTTTTATAAACGAATTCTGGTTTTTTTTGGTTCTTCCTCATATTATAACTCTCTGAAATATTATAAAAATATTTCAATTTAAAAAAAAAATTGCTCAGATAGAAAATGGCAAATAAATTATCCATTAATTGTAATTTATGAATATGAAACTTATTCACAGCAAAAAAGTTGCTGCCACTTTTCAAATTTTATGATATATAAGCATAGTGATATATTGTGATTTTAACCATTTCATTGATATTTTACTGTTATAAAATGTCAATAAAATAATTGAAAAAATAACACACTTTACACCAGGAATGATAATAAAGAGAAATAGCAGTAAAACGGCAATGAAATGGTTAAAATTATAATATATAAAATAAGTTATATAATAGTTCATCTTTATAAAATTTGCTATTGTTAATCATAGAGATAGTAAAAACATGGGTACATGACATCTTGGCGACAATCAACTGGACAATAGTCAAGTGGGCGACTGTTAATTAGGCAACAGAAATTTAAAAATTTTTGCACACTGAGAGAGCATACAATTTTGTAGATATATATATTCACAAATTTATATATACAGTAGAGAGTCGTTAATCGGAATCAATTGGGGACTGGGTTGTTCAGATTAGTGATTTGTTCCGATTACCAATTATGTACAAAAAAATACATTAACCTGTCCGATGTTCATATTTTTCTCCGTTGCGTGTCGCTTCGTGTTGAATTTTCGTCGATTTTAAGCCTAACGAAAATTTTTATAATAATAATCGAGGCTATCGTATCGTTAAAAATTATTTCTTCATTTTGTACAAACAAAATAAATATATTGAAGAATATAAAAACATGAAAATTATACTTTAGAAGTAAATCTAGTATCAAAAACGTTCAATTCAGCACGACACAGTCCGACTGAAAATCGTTCCGATTACCGGTGATTCAGATTACTGGGGTTCTGATTAACGACTCTCTACTGTATATTTATTTATTTGTAAATATTGGTAAAATATATTACATATAAATATAAATATGGTTAAGACTTATGAGGTACGAGTTATTTCCAACTTAGGAAATGTTTTAGAACAATGTATTGTAGAACAATGCATTGTTAATTATTGTATGTCAGAAGCAGTTAACAAAGCCCATCAAAGCATTTTTCCCATCAAAGCATCAAAGCCCATTGTTTTCAAAGCAGTTCTTTGAAAACAAATCTTTTGAAGGTCATTTTTACTTTCTTGTTTTAATGTATAATGTAATATATTTTTAATTTTATGTAATTATTGTCTTTGTTTTTATATACACTTGTTAGTTTTCAGGAGTAGATATTGACTACTACTTCAGGACTTTTCTATTTACTTGTAAATATAAATAAATAAATATGTAACATGTATAAATACGCTTGTTAATTACAAAATCGTTCTTTTAACTCATTTCTTAAAAAAATATTATTTACCGGATACTAGATCAACAGAAAAGAATTGTGATTTTAATAAAGAAAACAATAAAAAATTTTGTAGTTTGTCTATTGCTGATCTCTTATTTTGTCATTCAGATTTCTGACACCCAGTTGGCAATAACCCAATTGACCATTGCCCAGATGACCATTGCTCACATGCCGTCACCAGTTGATATGGTGTCCCTAAAAATAAACAGATATCTATAAGTTAGATCACATTCAGAAAGGATAATAATTAAATTAATTAATAAATAATTCGGTTAAAGTATACCTAGGTAACCCCTATCGCATTTCTTCCAGTCACCATCTTGTCTACGATTATGCGACTGCACAATTATACACAAGTGATTAGCAAATATTACCATTTTCATTTTAATTAGAATGAAAATTCTTAATTAAATTAATAAGTAATTACTAGAATAAATAATTACTCACAAATTGCATGTTTCTAATCCTACTTCCTTCATTTTTCTTCACAAACATTTGATGTGGTTGCTGACTCACATGAAGATTTCCTTTTATTTGATAATTTAACATTCTATATTTTCTTTGCTTTCACTTTTTCCTTGCCATCATTCTTGTTTTTAAAAGATTCTGGAGCAACAGGTACTGTGTCCGGTTCGGTCCATTTTGATATTTTGCAAGACCCTGGATATATCCAACTAACATGTTTTGTAAATAACTTAAAATGTTTTCCAGGTGTTTTCAAATGCCATTTAACATACTTTTTGCACATAAACGAATAGAGGAATGAGTCTGATAATTCGGCAATATAATAGATTGGTAAATTCTTTCTGTTTTTTAATGTATCCCATAATCGTTCTATCTTCTATGTATTTTCACCAGTTATTGGATTTATGAAGTTTTCGGAATGGTTGACAGTCCTATGTTCTATGTCTATTCCTTCTAAATCATCTATTATTATTATAGCCTTTCCACTCATCTATTACCACGACACTACCAGAATCAACAAATTTCAATATAATCCGGTTTAACGTAACTTCACTTCTGTCATTTACCTGACATACAAAACAAGAGTCATCTTCTTGACAGATCCCACCAACAACCCATCTAGTACCCTTTAGTTTTCTTCCTTTTTCATACTTTCATTCGGCAATTACTGTTTCATCAATCTCTACCATTTTGTTTGGTCCACCGATTTTTAAAGATGGCATATTATGTAAAGAAATCATCATTACTAACCTTAAGAAGTTGGCCCAGTCTGTAGCTGTTCTTTTACAAATACCGACAGCCAAAGCAGTAGTAGTTAATGTACTGTACATTCCAAACAAATTAAATGCCATATGAATGATAGTATG
This sequence comes from Centruroides vittatus, assembly GCF_030686945.1. Classification (NCBI taxonomy): domain Eukaryota; kingdom Metazoa; phylum Arthropoda; class Arachnida; order Scorpiones; family Buthidae; genus Centruroides; species Centruroides vittatus. The sequence continues at coordinate 21,250 of NW_027122147.1, forward strand.
TCTGCCCAAGAGATGCATCCAAACCTTCCTTTAAATGTGCAGTCGAATGAGGAAAAATTCTTTTTGCAACAATTACAGCATACCATAATAGAGTTCCTGTCTAGTCTATATATTAGTTTGTGCCTTTTGGAACATTTATTACATATGTCCTCAATATGTTGTAGACCTAACCAAATAGCAAACTTTACATCAGAGGGTATATTTTTATCCAAACCTAATTCTTCAAAATTGTTTTCCATCAGGGAAAAAAATTTCCTTGAATTACATTTCATCAAAAGACATCATTATTATATTCTTCTAAAGACATTGTTATAACTATTAATAGAAATATTGTTAATTAACATAATAAATGCAATAAATTTAGCCAAAAAATAACATTTATACCTTTATATAAAGATAGAATCCAAAAAAATTCGAAATTACTTGAAAAAACTAGAGCCAATTACAAAATCTCCACAAAATGGAATACCATCATTTGCATATAACCACATTCATAAGAATTAATACATAATACATTAATTTGCATAAAAATTAAGCAAAGTTGATAAAGACGCCTTCTACTTTTTTTTTTCAAAAAGCTCCTTCATCGAGATTACCAAAAGCAAGGCGATAGGGGTTACCTAGGTATACTTTAACCAATAATTAATTTAATTATAATGCAAATATAATTACATATGATATTTAGCTATCAGAAAATCTGTGCTTTGATTTTTGGATTATACACTGCTGGCCATCCAAAATGCAACACCAAGAAAGACCAGAGATATCACAGCCAAATTTATTTGGGAGATAACACGTTGTACAAAGATCAAATGATTGAAAATACAGTCTCTTGTGAAGTAAGGAAGATGATGGAATCAGTATGGAGTGTTGCCACCATTGCTGGCTATAACCGCTGCTACATGCCTCGGCATTGAGTCAAAGAGGCTTTAAATATGTTGTTGGGATATAGCATTCCATGCTGCTTCCACATATTGCCAAAGTTGATCTGTGTAGCATCAGGTGGTGTATCCTGGGTTAGTTGTTCTGTAATCATCGACCAGATGTTTTCTATAGGTGAGAGATCGGGAGAACAAGGAGGCCAAGGCAGCAATGCAATCTGAAGGGCAAAGAAGAAGTCTTGAGCAATGCATGGCATATGTGGTCACGCATTATCCTGTTGAAATGCAGTCATTGGCAAGCTCTGAAGGTAAGGGAAGACAACAAGCTCCAACACCTCAGAAATATAGCGCTGGCTGGTCAGTGTACTGGCAAATCATACTAGAGGGTTGCGGGAGTGGAATCCAATACCACCCCAAACCATAATACCGGGTCTAGGACCAGTATGGCAATGCATAAGGCAACAGTTCGGCAGTCTCTCACCACAGTGTCTCCAGACTCTAATCCAACCATCGCGGTGTTACAGGCAGAAGTGGGATTCATCAGTAAAAACAATGTCATTCCATTCGGTTGTCCATGTCCGTTGTTCATTGCACCATTGCTGGCACAAATACCTGTGGTTTTGACTCAATGGTACATGCAGCAATGGATGCCTTGTGGACATTCCACTCTGCTGCAAACGACGTTGAATGGTACACATGGACACCAATTATTGCACAACAGACCGAATTTGTTGTGATGTGGCACAGCAATCCATCACTGCCATGCGCACAATATGCCTGTCATCACGTGCAGTGGTGCAACGAGGTCAATAGGTCAATGGGTGCAATAGGTCCTGTCGCTCCTGCATCCAGCGGTTACATATCTGCATCACAGTTGCTTGCTTACATCTGATACAATCACCGATTTCTCTGAAGGATAATTCACAATCCCTATAGACAACTATTCTTCCTCAGTCGAACTCAGAAACGTGCTCAAAAGACACTCATTTTCTTCTGCATGGCATACTGAAGCTGCTTACTCCAAAAAAATGCACGAAAGAACAATTCCAATACTTCAAAACAGCCTTCTATTCTCCCTTTATATAGCACTTGCAGGTGGTGTAACAGGTGCCTATGATGTATATCTGCACTGAAATGCTAATCATTTGCACGTCTCATCACTGCAAATGCATGGTGCAAATTTTACTTGATTTGGATGCTTCCTTCAGGGTGTTGCATTTTCAACGGCCAGCAGTGTAGTAAGAAATATATATATCACAAAAGTTAAAAACTAAATAAATTTAAGCTAGTATTCTTGCAAAAGTTATTGCATAAAAGAAAATAAAATTTTGTTTTAATTTTTTGAAAGAAAAAAGAACAACAAATACAATCAGTCCCAATTTATGACTACATGACTTTCAATTATCTGTATTTAAAAAAACTGAAACTAGTGTACTGAAAAAATTATTTTCAATTCCAAACAATTAATTACACTTTCTAATGTTACAATGCAATGTAAACATTAAAAATATGAAGAATTGAGTCCAAACATTATTTTATTTTCTGGAGTTATATTTTGCTTCAGTTCTTTTTCTTATTTTGGAAAGTTTTTTTGTTAAAAGGGCAAAAACTTGCACCCTCCATTTAAAATTGTCAGTACTTTTACGTCAAACCTATTTTCTTGAATATGCCACCTTTTGATAAGTCTATGATCTCTGTTTTCTCTTATATTCCATATGAAAGCAGATAATTAAGGTTACAAATAAACACTAAAGCCCCACACCAAACACAGCACCTTGCCACTACAACCTTGTATTGTCATCCTTTTACAAGTTTTACAATGCAGCATTCTGAGTGGGACATAAGGTGAGTGCTTTGACATTGCATTCAAAAGCAGCATAAACTATAAAATTTTGTAATCATTCTGAGAACAGATTCTTGAGAAATAGCTTGATAGCAGAAAATTTACAACCACAGAAAAACTTGAGAAAATTGGGTATTAAACTTGTAAACTTGAAACTCTAACTCAAAGTCAGAATTTTTTTTGCCCATCAAACTTCAACTCAATGAGGTTTTACTGTATTCAGTCATTAATTATTTAAAAAAATAAAATTGTAATCATTCTTCACCCAAAAACCTAATAACCGGTGCCAGTCCACTTAAATTATATGGCAAACGTTTTCGAACACTTCACTGCGCCTTTCCTCAAGCCTTCTAATCTTCTTACAACAAATTTTTGAACAAACGAAGTCATATTTCCGTTACGCACATGCCAACCGAATAAAATTTAAAAATTAAAAAACCAAAAAAAAAAAAATTAAAAAATTTGGTTTTTGGGTGAAGAATTATTTACAATCCGGTGTTGTAGTAGGAGTTTATGAAAATTGTAATCATTAAATAATTTTATATCTTACTTGTTTAATAACTGATTTCCCTCCTGAAATCCAAGCACCAGCATCCATAGCTTTTATTTGATCTTCAGAATTCTAAAAATAAGTAAATTATTACATTAGATTAATATTATTTGGAGATTAATAATTCAACAAACACTACAGTTATTTGTTATGTGTAATTAATATTCAAGTGATATATGAATAATTAGAGATTAAATCTATCAGTAGTTAAATCACCAAAAGTCAATAATATTTTAAATCTGGGGATATGTTTCTCAGATCATTTCACTAAAAGATAATTATCTATTTCTTAAGAACTACGCATTCCAGTATTTTAACTTTCTGGCACTATTATTTTGTTATAGACCAATTTAGCAACTAAATAATATTCCATATTTAATATGTAACATTTGATGTCATTTGTTACTCAGCAATGTTGCTAACTGAGTCATAATTATCAATTTTAAATGTTACCTAATAGAATAAATTTATTTGCCATAATCTATAATTTTAACACAAATTTGTATTTCGTTTTCAATACATTTTGTATGTAAAAGTCATGTACCCATCTTTTCAGTAGCAGTGACAATTTCACAATGAAATTAATTAGTAAATGTAAATTATATTTTATGCTGTTAATCACACTATATGGATTCCCTAACGTTTGTTTCCTCTTTTCTCAATACTTTTCAACATTTTCATTTTTTGAATTGAAATCACTATTAGGGTCGATTTACACACAACAGTGACATGCCGGCACAGTGCAGTAAGCATCAATAAATATCACACATAGCCAATCAGAGTTCCATCTACGACACTTGTACAATTGACAGAATACAGATCATGTGTCGTAGCTGATTGGCAATGTGTGATATTTATCAATGTTTATGCACCAAACAGTCACTGTGCCGGCACGTCATTGTTGTGTGTAAATTGATCCTTATTCTGCTATCTGAGGTTTTGTTTTAGATGCTGTTGAAATTTCAGCAAAACAAATATTTTGGGCATGACTAGTCTTACAGGGAATCCCTGTTGCATGACTCTTGTAGAAACAAGCAAGCATGTCAGCAATTCATGTGGAAAGCAGTCATGCATGGTACAATTACTTTTATTAATGTGGCCAGAATTTCTTGATCTGAATTAGTCAAAACACTAAAAATCCTGTTTCCAGGTTGGACCTAAAACACAAGTTATAATAAAAATACAAGTTACTAAAAAATCCTGCATTATAAGAAAATGAATATAAATAATATCAAAAATACTATTTTTTCTTCTCATAATAAAACACCAATAAGAATTGTTACTTTTAAGTTATAACATGACCCTTATTTATGAGAATCTATATATATAATCGAGACGAGTTGATGATAATAATACGGTAATAATAATTAGCGCAGAGTCCAAACGGTTAGGAGTTGAAAATTGAAATTTGGTACACAGTTAGGGTACATCACGAGAACGCACACTAAGAAGGGATTTTTCAAAATTCCTCCCCACGGGAGAGGGACAGGAATAAGGCTTAACACTTCCATCAACAATGAAAGTGTTACGTAATAATGGAATTGTTAAGAGAAAGCAACGTGCAAGACACAGATGCAGTTTTTTTTTGTTTTTGCAGGAAATCGAACATATTTTTAGACCCATCTAAGAATTCTCTAATTAGTCTGGAAACAGGTGATCTCAATTCTTGCATTCTGTGAAAATGGGTAAGGTTGACTATAATGTAATAATCTTAATCTTCACTATCGTTAATTTTGCCCGAGCAACGTCCGGCCCACCTGCTAGTTTAAGTATAATTACAAAATACAATCATTGGCTGATTTCTTTTTCTCTCTTATCCATTAACAAAAACAAACTATTTAATACAACAAACACTAACCACTTACAACAATAAAATATTCTATCACAGGTGTAACAACACTGAAATTCTTGCATGCTATGATCAGATGGCTCATCGATTAAAGTCTCCATTTTCTTTGTTTCACTCATGTTGTATTTTTGTTCACTAGCATTCTATTCAATAATTTCAATAACTGAAAAATATTTTATTTTACTCAATTTTACTAGTTTTCTGCTTATGTAATGAAACTAACTTTAATTTTCTTATCATTAATTAAAGAAATGTCTAATAACTACTCATTTGCTTCTATCATTTCATATTAGTTCCATTTATATCAATGAGTAACCTAATAAATATTCTCATTTATTTTACTTTATTTAGAATAATTAGTTGATAAGTAAATACAAGAGTTGTATGAAATAATTAACACGTCAGTCTAGTAGTGTTACAAACATGATTTATTAGTGTAATTAAGACATACTTAATAAGAAATGCTTACTGGACCTAAGTAACAAAATTAAATATATTCACACCTTTGACGTGTCCAACATAACATATAATTCTATAAAAACGTTTTTGATCCCTTTAAGAGATCTTCTTCAGTTAATGTTTACAAAGAAACAAACAAAAAATTTGAATTTAAAAAAGAACGAATATTTCAAAACTGGTTGTGCATCTAACAGTAAAAACGTAAATCCGTTCTTAACGTAAAATTTAAACATCCAAAATAATCCTAGCACACGTATATAAATTACCCAAAGGTAAAAAACAATATTAAACAGGAATAAAGTAAAGCAGCTTCTGCGAAGTCGTAAAATTACGTCATATCCGTTTTATAGAAAGACTTCCAGATCATGGATAAACTGTCGGAGTCTCTATGATTAATGCACTGTTTGTTGAGATGTGCTAAGCATTTTCAAAATACATAGAATGTATTTGTATTTCCATTTTTTCTATGTATTTTACTGCTTGTCCTGACCTTGTATGTTTAATAATCTCTGCCTTGTCCCAATAAACCGTAACATCCTGCTCCTTGGCAAATGCAGCTAGTATCGTACTATCCATGTTTTTATTGACTGTGTATTTATGTTCCTCGATCCTTTTTTTCAAATTCCTCATGGTAGCCCCTACGTAAACTAGGTCAGAGTTGAATCTATTATCTTTCAACAATATCGAGTAAACTCCTGTGAGGGTATCGTATCTATATCTTTCCTTATCATTTCTCAAAAGTCTGTAAACTGTAGGATTACGTCTATAAACTATGTGAATATTCCTTTTTCTGGCCACTTTCTTAGTAACTTGGTTTAAAAATGGTAAGTAACTAAGGACAATCCTTTCTTTATGTTCGTTCTCCTTTATGCGTCGGCTGTGTGGCTGGAAGGTCTTAATAAGGGTAGCCACCATTTGCCTTCTGTAACCTTGTCGAAGCGCTATTTTGCGTATGTAATCTAACTCTCTGTACATATCATATATGCTGGTACAGTGCATGTGAGCTCTCTTTATCCATGATTTAAAAGCCGCTAACTTTATGTGTTCCGGGTCCGATGAATTCCTGGGAATGATGTAAGGTTGATAAACTGGCGTGCGGTATACTTTCGTTATTATGTGTCCCTCTCTACATATAATCTCCAAGTCAAGGAAATTAACCTGACACTCACTTTCTTGTTCTAGCTTCAGTGTGAGGCCGTAGGAGTTATCGTTGACCAAGTTTATAAAACGGTTTGTATTCTGCTTATTCTTCCACAAAATAAAGACGTCATCGACATACCTTGCGTAAACTACTAATGGATGTTTAAATTTTACGTTATTAAGAACAGATTTACTTTTTTACTGTTAGATGCACGACCAGTTTTGAAATATTCATTCTTTTTTAAATTCAAATTTTTTGTTTGTTATTTTGTAAACATTAACTGAAGAAGATCTCTTAAAGGGATCGAAAACATTTTTATAGAATTAAACGTTATGCTGGACACGTCAAAGGTGTGAATATATTTAAGACATACTTGCTAGTACTTTCGATAGCTTGCAGCCACCACCATCAGAAGAAAAAGAATTGAATACAATTAATTTTCAAACTTTCAGTTATTTGAACAGACTTTTTAAAGCTATCCAAAGCATGTAGATAGAATACAGAACAAAATTAAATTAGAATGTTTTCAAAAAATTACAGAAATATGTTGTAATTCACATCATATTTCCAAAAACCCTTAAAACCCAATTTAGTGAGATGTATATGATTGGTATATACAAAATTACAAATTGAATCGTTTGAATAAAATTACCTACATTTATGGGATTTCTATGGTAGGGGCATTGCACAGTGTTATTGCATATATATAGAAGTTCTCCCATATAAGCTGTCAAAAGTTCTAGTGAGCATGTCTTAATTATGCTAATAAATTGTGTTTGTAACCCTGCTACACTGTTGTGATAATTATTTCATGTGATTGTTGGTGTGAAGTGTCTTTTTATGATTATTATGCAAGAGTTGTAGAAAAAGTACTGACAACACACACAAATTTGAAAAACTGTTTTTTATTCAAACTTTAGTAGTTATAGTTCAGTAGTTATAAATCTTAATAAACTTCCTGTTGTCTGGAAGGTGCTAAATTCCATTAATCCAAGTGGCTTTTATATTGATGATAAAGTGCCTGTAGATAAAGTTGCCTTACTTCTAAGAGAATTTTTCATTTTTGGAAAAAGTCATAGCCATAAGGACTTATGTTTAGGACGTATGGAGTATGTTCCAATACTCAGGTCTTTTACAGGAAATAAGCATTATCATGCAGGATAATGGATATGTGAACACAAAACTAAGGACAGTTGCATCAGATTACTGGTTGGAGATGATGTTTCAGAGAGGAAGTATTAACTGTGTTAACTGTTTTATCCTGGATTTTCATGTGAGTCACTTAACATCTTTATCATATGCAGCAGTTAGCATCACTTTCCATGTTGAAATCTCTTGTCAAATTTCTTCAATTTGTGAGACCCTGATGAGACCATTCTGTACACTGCAGTCTCAGTTAAATTTGTAGAAGTACCCGAAATCTCATCTAAAACAACGATATCATGAAAAATTTTTCTTCATAGTAAACTGAAAATGAAAATGAGAAAGTTCATACTAATGCTGCATTTGGACTTCTGTTGGATGATTGGATGGATACTTATGTACAAGATTACTTTGCTGTGATCTTGTGCTTAATAACTTGAATTTTAAAACTTTCCCTATAACTTTAAAATCAATATAAACAAATCTTAGCTCTCAGTGTCCATTGCCTCTCAACTTCCAGAAAAAATGTCAAAAGCTGCATCTTAACAAGATTAATGTTCAGTCTTTCTAATAGTACATCATCCTTCACACTTTCAAAGCCCTGTTGTAAGGCAATACTGTGTTGTAGTCCAAATGATACTGGACTGAAATATGGTATGATACAGGCCTTCTCATCCATAACCATATTGGAGATTTCTCCAGCATACCTTGGCATTTTTGCCTAGAGCAACTTCAATTTTAATCAAACAGTTTCTTGTTTTTTAAAGTATTAACCCTACTGATCAGAATTAAACTATGTTATTTTAATGAATTCTATCTTTATTTTGACTTCAAACTATTATTTAAATTACTATTGGATAGAATATTTTGCTATGAACACAGCATTTAGCAAGTTAGAACTTTCTAAAGTGAAAAGAAAGTGGTAATATTTCTCTACAACTCTCTATATAGCACTGTAATGTTATTTGAAGAACGTGAATAAGGTGACTATGCCTAAATAAGAAAAAATTTTCACCATAAGAAATGATGGAAATTTTGATCCCTTTCACAAAATTCAATTTACAAGAGGTTTACAGGAATGAAGTATTCTTGTAAATTGGGGTCAAGCCATGTCTAGACTGAGATCATCTCATTCAGTTGAGAATCCTGTTACATAAAACAAGTTCAAGAAATTCTGATGTTCCTTTTCATCATCATGCCATAAAATATGCTTCAAATATGATTTAAGCTAAGGGGCCATCCATAAATTACATAAGGTACAATTATTATATTCAAACACCAAAACACTTGCTGGGCTTACTATTAATTTATTATTCAAATGCTTTCAGCCTATTTTTAATAGGTCTGAACACATCACTCCACTCAAGAAATTATTGTTCTACAATCAAACACAAAGCTTTTTGAATACTTGTTAAATTTAAAATTTTAAAATCTTTTAAAACTTTTACATTAAATTGTAAATATTAAATAAACAACAAAATACTAATACATTATATAACTAAACAAAAGTAAAAATATAAACTAATATAACAAAAATACATTAAACCAGTTTAAGCATAACCGCCACAAGTTTTTTTAAGGGTTTTTAATTTTTAATTCCCATTCCTTTTTCTATCATGTATTTCCAGACCGTTGGAAGAGCATTAGCATCCTTGGCATTTCAGAAATTGTTATTTACTTTACTCTTACATATCTCCATTTTTTCCATACCTAACGCAATTGTCGAAGAATGGACAGTCTTAACTATTCTTGCCTCATCCCATTTTACATTTGCTCCTTCTGTTTGTGCCATAACTGCCAAGATAGTGTTGTTGTGTCCTCTATTAACGTCGTACTTGTGCTCTCTTAGACATATTGCCAAGTTTCTTCTGGTTACATCCACATAATCCTTTACCACTCCTAACTGCTGATTTTCAAAAGGAATTTTATAAACCCCATTTACATAAGGTATTTTGGGGTGGGTGGGGTCAAGGATTTCTTACGATTTTATACTCATGGGTAGGATGTAATAAATCTCGTCTTACATGATATTCTTATTTTTTAATCTCATTGAGTGATGGAATTTTGAATTTGGCTTTAATTTGGTGGTTTCTATTAAGAATGCTCATTGTACTAACACCATCTCATGTGACATGATAAAATAATAATGCTAGCAGACTCACGCTCTACACATTTTTTATCATGGGAGAAAGGCCATGTCTCTCTCTTTTTCTTTTTTTAATAGAATAAGTGAACCATTCCTATGGGTGTATAACACTAAGAATATATAAACCAAAATACATGATACAAAGTAAACATAAAATATGGCTATTTCGTATTCGGCTTTTAGTGAAAACTAAAATGTGAAACTAGAAATTAGAAATTAGTCTTTTCCTCCATATATTTTGAACATAATTGTAAAAAGCATCAAACAGTGGCTTCTGAACAAGCATGTCGAGTGGACATGGCCACCTGAAACCAAGCATAAAGATTTCTAATTTCAGAATAAGTCTATCTTGATCGTAAATTGGACAATGATAGATCATATGGTCGACAATGTCTAGGTTTTCTGTAGAGCAAAAGCAAGAGGCAGCTTCTGCCCGATTATACATTGCCAGGTAGCTTCTAAAATTACCATGCTCAGTAAGAAGTTGAGCAGTAGCAAATGTTAAATCTCTAAATGATGATCCACATTCAACACTAAGAAAATAAAGTCCTGTTATTCTATCAGTTTTACTGCTCAACCATTGTTGATTCCACTTTTGCATAGCATTGTCATGAATATAATTTTTAAGACTGCTACATGAGAGAGGGATGTGAGTGTAGTCCAAGTCAGTGTCCTTTTCAGCTGACTTAGCCTCAAAGTCGGCTTTTTCATTTCCTAGTATGCCAGTATGGCCAGGAACAAATATAAAAGTTATCTTATTTACAAGAGTTTTAATATGGTGTTTATGGTGCAATATGTGATTTTATTGCTATTGCAATTGGAATTTAATAGAGCCTATTAAAATAACAGACTGAGAATCACTGTAAATGTTGATAGACAGAGTTTTGTTTGGTAGTGAAGTGGCCCACTGAACCAGCTTGGTAGACAGCATCTTCAGCTTGATAGATGGAGGTATGTGGGGGATATCTGTACCTTTTAACATATTTTTGGCAAAATATGCCAGTTTGGAGGAAGGTACAGATACTTGAGCCAAAATGAGGAGGACTTAATATCTACACAGATGTAGATATGTCTGTGTAGATATTAATGTCTGCATGGTTATCCATGGAGGAAGCAGATGATACCCAATGTACCCTGGGGATAACCTACAGGCTGATGATCAGAGATAGTAGGGTAATTGCAATGTGATAGCATATGAACGGCCGTAGATAGAAATAGAGACTGTTGTTGAGCCTTGATGTGAACCTTTCTACAATACATAGTGGCAAAGGAAGGAGCTGTGATCAGAGAGGCATTAGTAGAAACAATTCTGCAGCACTTCTGAAATTCTGATGGCAAGCTGTCTTTGAAAAGAGAATAATTTACTTGCTACTGAATTTTTACTAGTTACATGATCCCAGTTAGAGGCTGCGTAAAGTAGCATTGGTTGTATTGCTCCATTATATAGTTTTACAAGCTTTATGATTTAGTCCCCAGGTGCACCTAGCACATTTTAGCAGCATGTAGTTTATTTTCTTGGCCTTAGCCAAGATGTAATCAATATGGTAACGGATGTGGTTTCTCTCTATTCTCTATTGTTTTATTTTGTATGACGTTTCTGTTTACATGTGCACTAGCTAGTCGATCTGTCAAAGTTTTTTCCATCCTTTTGTGAAAATTAAAATTAATATAAAAATGAATATTATGACGTTGATTAATAATGATAATAATAAAAAGATTGTTAATAATTAAAAAATAAAGTTCTTAAAATAAAATTGTTCATTTGAATTCATTAAATTTTTATATTTTTAAATTTGTTCAAATAGTCTTTTATAAATAATAGTACGTATTAATTAACTAATTAATAATTATATATTTTGGACCTAAGGTTTTTAGGGTTTCATAAAAAAATTTTTTTGGTTAAAATCCTTCTATAAAATCATGCCTAAATATTACGCAAGATAGGGAAGGGGAGGGGGGATCAAAGAAAATATTACGGTTTCTTACACAGGGGTGGGTGGGGGTCTAGAATGACCAAAATTGCCCTTATGTAATTTATAGACAGCCCCTAACCTGATGTATTAATTGTAAATATTCCTTCAAGGTGAGAAACAATCAAAAAAAAAAATTTTTTTTTAAATAATTTTGATTGTTTTTCTCTCTGATCAGAATTTTTAGACATTTTTATGTTATAACACAATATATTTTATGTTAAGAATATATTATTTAACATACCTCACAAACAGCAAGAATCTTCCTTTCTTGTTTGAGATTAATATCATGTGGATATTTTATGAAACCATAAATTCTATCCATAAATCTATTCTATATTATTAAAAAAAATTATATAAATTAACAGGCATTTCTATTATATCTATAAATAGTTAAAAATTAATTTAATTAATTTTATAATAATCACTGAATTAACTTCTAATTTTATCAGTTGTTTGATTGTTTTTATAAATATAAACTAACAATAAATGTTTGAAATTATATATAGCATAAATAGTCTTTTTAATTAGTTTATAAAGAAGTTATAAACTAATAAAAAGACATAGGTGTAGTGGTTCTTCTTCCTTCTCTATTACTTTTTTGTTCTTTTCTTCTCACATCTTGTAGTCAAAACTCTCAGAAAAACTTGCTACAACTCAGCCATACTGCAGGCAAATATTTTGTAAGAAAAATATTCTGACATATAAAACATCAGTTCACTATTAATCATAAACAAAAGTAAAATGTTAAAGCTTCACCAACACAACATAGTTCAAAGGTTATAAATAATCCTAATCCTGAGTTGTTTTCAGTTGGGCTGTAAGCATTATCTCCTTCATGAGTTCCATTTTCATCTCTCTCACCTGGTTCTTCATCTCTTGAATATTATGGTTTCACTTGGGAAGCATGCACTGTATGTTCATCTTTGTATTCCTGGTGTGGATAGTTACGGATTGATCACTTTAGACATGTAATAAGGACCCTTCCAACAATTTTGGAATTTATGACATACAAATACTTTATAAAAAAAACCAAATCATTCTCTTGGAATTCCCTGGGTGTTTTATTCTTATCATAATAGGCCTTATTTCTATCAAAAGTAGTGGCTAAGTTTTCTAGAGCTTCAACTCAACTGGTGATTAAATTTAAGTCTTTCTTCTGTATCTTTATTCCATTCTCCTTCTCCAACATTCTTATTTCATTATTTATTGCTAGAACCCATGTAACAAGTTGATGGGCAGCGGCAGTTCTGCTCCAGGGTTGCTGTCGGCAGTCGGCAACAGGCGCTTCCATCTTGCTTCCCATGGCCTTTTTCCACCCGTGGGTGCCCTTTTAGCATAGCGTTAGTGGGCTGCTGCACCTATCCACTGCTGCTACTGTCTATTGTTTTATGTTTGTTTATCTTTCCGTATAGGGCTCCTTTTCTTCTGTCCTGTGCTAGGTACTAACTATAAGTCAATCTAATTACAGGTTTTAGTTCAACACACACCACAATACTACACAGAACTACACATCTGTTAGAGACTGTGTGGTAAAGTCTTCTATAATCACTTCTTAACATTATATCTACTTTTTCATCTGGTAGTGATCTCCAGCATCCCCTTTGTTTTGCTTTTAGGCTTTGACTGTTTTATTTTTTTATTTCTTCTGTTTTAGTGAACCTTTATGATGTTAGATTAGAAAAGAATCAAGCAAGGTGTCTCTTTTTTTGGCATCTGAAACATCAGACTTCTTCTATAGGCATTAACTTCTTCCATAAAGGACCTTTCCTACATTTTGTTTTACTTGATATTTGTTCAATACTTTACATCAACTCATTTTGTTGTTTATCATTATTTATTATTTAACTTTTTGTTTCATTTTTTCTATCGTATTTCTTTGCTCTCACATTTTTCATTTCTGATTCCTGTCTGTTAACAAGTTGTGCTATTTGCTGTAGTTGACTTACTATTTTTATGTTATTTATTGCAATGTTTATTACGTGATGCTTGTTATGTATTCTATCAATAATGTAATTTATTTCATCAGTTTCTGTAACACAAACTGGGCAATTTATTCTTAGTAATCTTAGCTTTGCATAAATGTACTCAGTGTTTCCTCATTCTGTTGGGTGCATTCCTCTACTTTTCTTGTCCAGACTCTTAGTGTTAGCTTGCATCCAAATTCTTTCTGAATAGTCTCTTTCCATTATTCCCATGTTGTATAGTTTCTTTCTATAGCTTTGTGCCAGTCTTTTGCTGCTCCTCGAAAACAATTTACAGCCACTGGTAACACTTGTTATGATGTTAGCTTCTGTTGCCGTTTCCATAACTCTACTAAATCGATCCGTTAATCTACACTTTCCTTACTTGTTCCACTAAACTCCTGCATTAACCTTGACAAATTGAGTACTGTTTGCACCTCAACTGTGGTAGGTGTCATCATTATTGTCTCTCTATTTACTTGTTGATTAATCGGTTGCATCATTAATTGCATTAATTGTAACATCATATCATTCTGATTAATACTGGCCACTGATCATGGCCACTAGATGATGTGTCATTGCTTCCATTTCTCATGGTTTCAGAGAATTAAGAGTAGAAAAACTTTTAATACATTATTTAATCTTTGCTTATTACCACTTGTTGATGCCTACCTTATTTCTAGTTCATCTCTTAATCTTTCCACTGACATAGATGTTATTTCTATTTCACCAACAACATAATTTCCTTTGTTATTCTTTTTGACATTCGTACTTCTAATGTTCTTTTCTCAAGGTCACCTTCAACTACTGATATCAGATTACTTCAATCACTATTTAGATTTTCAGTACTTTTTTAGTCTATAAGTCATGTTATTTATTAACTTATTTACTTCCTATTTACTTTCTTAATTTTTTTTACTTTATTTACTTCATAATTCATTATACTTTCAAGTATTTCCTATTTACATTACAAGTATTCTGTCTTGTACTTCTACACCCTATCTATCTACAGACTATCTTCTTATTCATTCACTTATATCCTTAATATCCTCTTTAATATGTCATTATCTTCTTTGATTCTTACTGTGGCTAGAAGGTACACGTCAACATTGTCGATTGTACCAAATCCTGTAATGGTTCTTCCTCCTTCTCCATTACTCTTTTTTTTGTCTTTTTCTCTTTCACACCCTTTTCTTCTTCTCACATCTTCTTGTTGTCCCCTCGTGGCCTAAAACTCTCAGAAAAATCTTGCTACAATAGGTGAATATTGCCAAAGACGTTATAGGTGAATATAATGAAAATATTAAAATAAATATTTTCCAAGCTTTTATATAATTTTAAAATTTTATCATCATACATGGTTTCTTTATTCACTTTTATGATAAATATACAGGAGAAAAGCTATTAGTATAATCAATTCATTTAAAGTATTAAAGTAAATCAAAATTTTTAAATGCTATATTTTGAGACTTGATACATTCATATTAGTTAATTATAAATGTTTAAATACACTATACCTTTTTTGGTAGTCTTGTATCTAATTCTATTGCTGATTGAATAGTAATATCAGGTACATTATACAAAGTAGGATGATGAATTTCTTTAAGTAAACTGAGTGCATCTTTGAAGTCATAAACTGTCTCTACAAAAAGCTTTTGCCTATATACATCATCTATCGGATTTTCTAGTAGCTTTTCAGTATTATATCTTCCAGGTACAGTAACAATTCTAAAAATAAAATTAATCACCTTATTGTTATATATATGTGTATATTTTAAGAATTAACAATAACAAAATATCTCTTTGCAAAAAAATGTCTTTATACACACACCTTTACAAAGGCATATTGTATCTCTTATATCTTAACAATATATCTTTAATACTTTATAATCTCATGACACCAAATATACTATACAAATATTTATAGTATATTTGGCATCGTAAGTGAAACTATAAAGTTTTATAACCATGGAAACTGCAAAACAAAAATTTTTCCCATTCTCAAATCAAGGATCAATGGCTCAATCAGCATAACTAGTTATTCTTCCTCTAATATTGTCATAAACATGATCTGGTACCTAAATGTGTCTCATTTAAATATATTTCCTTTCCCCCTTGTGTCTTTTTTGCCAAAAGACAGTACAATTTCTTATGTAAATTTAATACTATCTAAAAATTAAAGAATATGAGTTTCCTTAGTTTTGTTTTAACAAAATTTTGCTAATGAAATTTTATGACTGATAAATGGTGCAATATTACAAAGCTATCTTTTTCTGTAGCCTACATCATCAATAATAAATATAAGCCAAACAATATTGGATTTCTTAGATTATCTAACATTTTTCAGGAAAAAAATTTTGAATTGAAATAACATGACTTCTGGTTTGCATTCTGGTTCATATATAGTTAATCAGGGCCTCCTGCCCCTAAGGCTTTCATATACAGTTTCGTCTTTCTAACTCTGTTCTTGAGATTATGGTGGAAATTTATAAGTCTACAATTTTTTCAAATTGCAGCCCAATAAGCATTAAAAAATGTCACATAGCCAATCAAAATCAGAGTTTCACTTATGACCCATCTATACAAATTTATGCTAATCATACAAGTCTAACATTGCACTCCAACAAACCAAAAGTACTGGAATAAGATTAAAGTACTTACAGCATATTTTGAGTTAAAAGTTCATCATAATCTAAATATATTGTAAGAGTAGTTATATATTTATTAAATATTTCCTAATTATTTTTCTGTTTATATTTGATTGAGATGAAAATTATTTCTATTCTGGATGATAATAATGGCAGCATTCTATGGTAGTGCAGTTTTATTTTGATTTTTAAAATTTACTTTCTTAATTTTTTAAAGTGATTTTTTTAATTAAATTTTCCACATTCCATAACATTTTATCCCAAGTATCTGTCTTGTGTATGGCAAATCAATACAATTAATTTTAAATTATTCTTTGTTTTATAAATATAGGGCTGACAATAAATTACACAATGCAGATATGACTATGCGGATAATCATTATGATACATTACAAAAACATTATAAGTTATAATGCTAGGGTCACAATCTTTGGGTAACAGAACAATTCATTTTTATAGTCAAACAACTACTGGATTATATGGGCTACCTTTCCACAATTATATTTAATTAATTTCTAAATAATTTGTCACTAGAGAAAAGCGTTAGGCACCATTTCTTATTAAATTTGATAACAGATGGTGCCTAACGCCTTTAGAGACAAATTATTTAGTAACTAATTAAATATAATCGTGGAAAATTAGCTAAATGTAATCCAGTGATTATTTGGCTCTACAAATATATTGGGTTTCATGATGTTTATTTAAATTAATTTTTGTTTCTGAAAAATTGCATAGTGAACTGTATTGTTTATGTCACTGCTTTGTACATAATTACTAAAATAACATAACATCCTCATGCTGTGCATTATTCCTTAGCACAATTAAGGGGTGTTAATTGTATGGATATGTGTTATGTAATTTTGAAGGTGGGTATGTGGGTTTTGTTATGGAGCACAACACATACTGAAGAAATACTATAAATAAGAGGCAGGTGCACTCCTGAAACATAAAGCTTCTGTAGCTGTGTTGCTGCTCCTGCTGCCAGCTATGTATATCTTACAGATATAAAGGTACAGTACATGTAGTCCAGTTATTTTTCAAGTAAAATGGGTGGATCCAATAATGACTTTCTGGCCTAAATGTACTCAACTGCATATTTTCCTGTATCAGTTTTACTAACTGTATCAGCTGAGATAGGTGTACACCTATCCCTCGATTTACACGGAAGATAGGTTCCCGAGAAACACGTGTAAATCAAATTTGTATCTTTTTGAATGTAAAACCGTGTAAATCGAAAAGTATGCAAAAAACGCATAATTTCGTTGTTTATTAATTATGAATTTTTTTCAATTTTTTAAAGGTACATAAATCAAACAAAAATATTGAAAGGCAAAATAATATATTTTTTTATTAATTAAATACAAAGTACAAAGGAACACAAAATAAAATCTGAAAGGTTCATAAAAATGTAATGTAATTGTGTAATGTAATGTAAAAAATGTAATTAAAAATAATGTAATTGTTTGTTACTTATGAATATGAAAAATTAAAATTTTCTGGTTTAAAACTATCTGCAATGAATGCAACTTCGTGCGTATGGGGGAGTATCCTATATCGGTTTATCGGTTACTATTTGACGGATTGAAATAAAACTGTCACCTAGTATCCTAAATATCAGCTATAACATATAATTAAGGTGGACTGGAATATAGATGTAGATTAGAGTTAAAAATTGTTCCTTTTGATCATAGCCAGTTTATTTTCTACATTTATTTTTTAAACCGTGTAAAAGCGAAAACGTGTAAAAGAAGTACCATGTAAAACGAGGGATAGGTGTATTAGGTTTTTCAGGTTGACACCACAGAAATGCAAAATATGATCACATATTGGTATCTTTAGATTGGATAATCAGAATTCTATTGTACTTAAGTTTTACTTCTACTTTAGAAAATAAAATGATTTTATTTGATAGCTAACAACTATCCTAAGTCTGTAATATTTTAATAAATTCATTTCATTTCACGTTCATCTTTACTTAAAGATGAACTTGAAATGAATATTTTAATAAATGTATTTAGGAAAAATTCTCACTTTTTCTTTGCTTTTAATTGTCTTTCAATAAATGACTCTTTCACAACTTCTACTTTTTTCTGTTTCCTCTTAGCAGCTTTAAGTTTTTCTCGCTTTCCTTTCCTTGCAGCATAATATCGCACCTTAAAATATATAAAATTTTAAATATGTATTCTTACTTTCAAAAAATAAATCATTTAAATATTTGAACACAATATATATAAAATATCATGTCATAATTATTTAAATATTTTTACAATTCAAACTTTCAAAAAATTCATTTGTCAGTAACATTAGTTTCATTAACTAAAATTTCAAAGATTATGCTATTATACAAAGTTTATATTATTATATGTATATATTAAATACATATAGATTTCTAATAATCTATAAGTACACAAAACAAGTAAGGATCAGTGTAAAAAGGAGCAATTATTTATTGTTCATCATCACAATTTTTGATCATATTTTTAATTTATTTAACATATATGCTCTCCACCTCAGATTAGTACTGTAGTGTCTTGCCCTGTACATTATACTTTTCCATTAGCAATGGAGTTGTGCCAGACATTTTTCTGACTCTTTTCAGGGAAAAATTTTTGAATTAAAATAATGTGACTTCCAGTTTGCATCGAAAGGTTATATATATACATTTAATCGAGGCCTCCTGTCCCTAAGCTTTCCATATCTGTTCTTAAATTTCATTGATCTAACACCTTGAGATTAAGGAAAAACATTCTAGATAGATGGATGGAGGAACAACAGTGGGAATTTATAGATATACAATTTTCAAATTGCAGCTCAATAGTTCTATAATCTGTTAAACTTTATTTTAAGAAATTAATTCTTTATCTTCAGAATATCTTTAAAAAATACAATCATCTCTGTAATGATGAAAAGACTATTTTAGCATTTTATCTAACTTTGACCTTTTGTTCAAGTTGATTTGTTTAAATTTAACTGAATATACTTATGTTTAATTTTCGTCGGATGGATAAATATATTTTTTACAAACAAGAGACAAGTCGCTCCAAAATTTATTAGACGATCACCATTTACACTGATGTTCCAGAACAATTTTATAGACGGCCGGACCTTCCTTTTTAGGCTACTCAACTATTTATCCATCCGACAAAAATTAAACAAAAATTTAAATTTAAATTCGTCACCAGAGGGATATATAGGCGTAATCTACATTAAACAGCGCTAATTCTCAGTGGATAAAAGGAGCCGAGATCTCGACGGGATAAGGATGACCTAAAGAAGATGTCGTAAGATTACCATACCAATTTTAAAGATTTTTTAACTTTATTGGTTTTTCTGTGTTTTTTAAAGGAACTTTTTAAAGAGTAGGCAGTTGAGTAGCCTAAAAAGGAAGGTCCGGCTGTCTATAAAATTGTTCTGGAACATCAGTGTAAATGGTGATCGTCTAATAAATTTTGGAGCGACTTGTCTCTTGTTTGTAATGAATATATTTACATAATATGGCAAATAAAATATCCCATAACGTTTGTTTAAACAGACAATTAATATTAATACAGATTAACCATTGATTATTCAACACACTTGATTCCAAAGACCTGCCAAATTAATAGTTTTATTAAATCAAGATCACTTAATAACAACACCACTATATTCTAGACCAGCATCTCTTAAACTTTTTGTTTGTGCAACACAATATATTTGTTTGTAATGGTTCTGTGACCCAAATTCAATTTGTAACAAATAACTTACTTCAATTTCAGTTCTTTTTTTTTATTGAACTTTAATTATTAAAAAACAAAAAACTGACAATTTTAAATAAAACATACTGTTTCAAAATTATTCAGGAGTCTATTTTACCTTGAAAAATATTACAGGTTTTTTATAAACTTAATGAACCCTTTTTAAAATGTACTTTTCAGATTGTAAGAATATTTTGTCAATTTCGTTTTGTATATACACACACACAAAAATAATCCTTTAAAAATTATTTATTTATGCACTTGTATCAAAATTTATCCATATTTATTTTTTATAATTTATTATGTATGACAATAAACCTAAAAAATTGAATAAACAAGGAAATATTTTCAAAATTATTGCAACTTAAATGGCTTTATGACTATGACCTTACATAAAATATCTATTTTGAAATTAAGTCAACAAATACCAGGTTACATTGAGTTACTTTTTTGCAATTATAAGAGGTTGAGGATTCTGGGTAAACCCTGTTCACATACAGGATGGAAATGAAATAAAAAAAAGATCTGTGAAATCTTACCTTATAAGAGTCCTGATACCAGTCAGGATTGTGAGGTTCCTAAAATCGAGTCGAAATTTCAATGGATTATAAAATTCCTAAGTCAGGAAATTTTGAAGGTCAAATCGGATCAAGACAGAGCCAAATACGTGAGCCAATCACAGCCTGGCACACGGGCTGTGATTGGCTCATGTATTTAAGTGACTCATACAACACGAATTCATATAACATGGAATGTCTCTACCGTGTTATAGAGGGGTCTACTGTATATGTTTCTTAGAATTCTTGTGATTAAGGAGTACAAAAGTAACAAGTAATTACTGTTCACACATCATTACTGTCTAAATAATTTTCAGTAAATCATTTGTCAGTAATGTTATATGAATATATATTAAAAATAGACTCAGCATCATGCAAGAAACAAAGATCAAATTATACTACTAATCAAATAATCAAGCCAGATTATTGAATTAAATATTGGCTAATTAAATATAAAAATATATATTTATATATATTTTTATTTTTATTTATATATATATATTTTTAATTTATTATATATATTATATATTTATATTATATAAAAGTAAGTGATTAAGTTGCCATCTTGTATTAAATTTACAATTATAATTACATTAATTAATTTAGAACAATGGTGAGATTTGAACATACTCACACAGTGATAACAAGTTTTTGAACATACTTGACATTAACTTGTTATCACTGTGTGACAGTTTTCCTTTCCATCGTTTTTTGTGTGATGTTATCAAACTGTATTGACATAAGTACATATTTTATGCAATAAATTGTGCGTATTTCTTCATACCTATGGCTATTCCTTTCAAATGTCACACAAAATGGTGTGCATTGCTTTCGGACACTTTTGGGTATACAGGTGACAATTTATCTTATCCGTGTGAACCATATGTCGTTTTGTACTAATCAATTGATGCTCTAAAACTTTCTAATCGGGAAGTTTGCTCTATCTGTTTTCGTTTTGCACTGCCTATTTTCTAAATTTTGCCACTAGGAGCGCTGCTGTCATTTGCATTAGGTCAAGCATAGTCACTTTACTATACCATTACCTCACTTGCATAGCTGTAGCTCTCTCCATTTGCAAGAATTTTCCGGTTAAAAGGACTTTCCTATGCACCCTGTATATGCTTATCTAGAGTTACTATATGGAAAAAAGTACAATATAGTAACTCTAGATTGCTAATTAAACATCACCCATAATTAACTGTGCCAGCATCAGTATGGTCAAATATTTTTCTTCAAACTCGTGAAATTTTTTCACAGACTGGCACAGGTCCATGGACCAGTGATTGAAAAACACTGCATCAGATAATACAATATTGTATGCTAATGAAATGAAAACTAGATAAAAATAAGCAATTACCATTATACCAGCAATTAATTGTCGTCTAAACAAACATTTTCTTCCATTTTAAATGGTCGTCATCAGGTTTTGATATAAATGGAATTTTATAAAAGAACATAAATTCCAAAATTTAAAAAGTTGCACATTATGAAGATATTTGCATGCTCAATGACATGTTTAAAAAATTAGTCTTTCAACTGGATTCCAGTTTTAAATTATTATTATTATATAAAATATATAAAAACCTGACAATGACTGTTTAAAACAGAAGAAGTAAAAATGTTTAGATAACAATTAGTTGCTGGTTTTATTTAATTACATACCAGTAGTATCATGGTAATTGTAATGAAAACTAGCAATATACAGTTTGTTTAAAAATGAAATCAAACATCTTAGTATTTCCAGCAACAAACTAAATTTAATAAAATAAGAATGTTTTCGACTATTTTCAATAGTCCTCTTCAGTTAAGCCTCTTAAAATGAAATAGAACATAAAAATAGAATGCCTCTTTAAAATGAATTAGAACAAAAAATAGAATGCCAGCAATAACATCATTTAAATTTAAAATAATAACATAAAATAAAAATAACATAAAAATAGTACAAATTAAACAGTAAAATAAATTAAAACAAAGTATTAAGAGAATTAATTGTTGTAGTAAAACGATTTCCATGCACCAGATAGACTATCAGCATCTCTATGGTTGATGCAACCTTTGGTATTATGCACCTTGTAAATCTCAAGCTTTTCAATGTATTTAATAACATGTTTATTAGTGGCAGTCTTAATTATGGAAGCTTTATCCCAATGTACATTGATATCTTGTTCTTTTGCGAAGGCTGCCAGGACAGTACTGTCCAAGTTTTTAGTAATCGAGTATTTATGCTCCTGCAGCCTCTGTTTGAAAGACCTCATAGTGGCACCAACATAAACTAACTTTGAATTAAAATGGCAGTCAGTTAACGGGATTGAATATACTCCTGATGTATTGTTTCGATTTAGTTTCAACTTATCGTTCCGTAGCATTCTGTAAATCGTAGGATTACGTCGATAAATCATTTTAACATTGTTCTCGTGAGCTATTTTCTTAAAGATCGAATGTAGGAAAGAAATATAGTTGAGAACTACCTTTCGGTCTTGGTTGGTAGTAGTACGTTGTTTATTTGTTGGATTACAAAATTTATCAATAAGAGCGTTAATATCCCGTATACGATATCCCTGTTGTACAGCTATTGTGCGTATGTAATTTAGTTCTCTATATGTGTCACAAATACTTGTACAGTGGGTATAGGCCCGCTTTATTCAAGATCTAAAGGCTGCATGTTTAAAGTTGCTGGGATCGAATGAATTCTTTGGAATAATAAGAGGTAGATAACTTTTGATAAATGTTTGTCCATATTTCACCAAATTTACAAGTGATGGATAGATCCAGAAAGTTTACATTCAGGTCACTTTTTTGTTCCAATGATAGTGTCAAACCATATGGGTTGTTATTCATTTTGTTAAGGAACTCTCGAGCATTATTAATATTCCTCCAAATGATGAACACATCATCCACATATCTTGCATATAAAATTATGTCATTGTTGAAGACAGGCAGTACTTTACTTTCTAAACGTCGTAATACTAGTTCACATAATACTTGGATATCGGGCTCCCCATTGGAACAACTCGTTGTTGTAAGTGTGTGTTGCCTTCAAATGCAAAAAACGAAGTATACCAAATTAGGTGTGCGAGCTCTAATATGTGTTCGTGAAATTTTGTAGCATTATTAACATTCGAAAAAAAGAAGTCTCTTATCTCACAAAAACAAGGTGGTAATTTTATAGAGGGAAATAATGATTGAAAATTCATTATGGTCATAAATTCATTGTCTTCTAGGTTAATATTTCTGAGTTTATCCATCAGTTGAACAGAGTTATTAATAGCATACAGGTAATCTTGAATTCATGGTTGGATATATCTAACAAGTTGTTTCTCAAGTTCAAACGTAGGGGAGCCGCATTTTTCTATAACAGGGTGTATCTGACAATTAGGTTTATGAGTTTTGCCAAAGGCAAAGATTCTCTGTGTTCTTGGTGCTTGTACGACAGAGTTATGCATTCGTAACTTGTGAGCTAAAGGAGTTGAAATAAGTTTTTGTAACTCTATGTTGTAATGATTCTAAGTATTTGTTGGGAGCATGTTGGCATTCAGTGTCCCTGATGTAATCCTGCAGTTTATGATTGTAGGAATCTCTTTTAAGAAGCACTACCCCTTTAGACTTATCAGCCTTGATAAGCACTATCTTATTTGTATGCAGCCATTCTAACAACCCATATGGTTTGACGCTATCATTGGAACAAAAAAGTGACCTGAATGTAAACTTTCTGGATCTATCCATCACTTGTAAATTTGGTGAAATATGGACAAACATTTATCAAAAGTTATCTACCTCTTATTATTCCAAAGAATTCATTCGATCCCAGCAACTTTAAACATGCAGCCTTTAGATCTTGAATAAAGCGGGCCTATACCCACTGTACAAGTATTTGTGACACATATAGAGAACTAAATTACATACGCACAATAGCTGTACAACAGGGATATCGTATACGGGATATTAACGCTCTTATTGATAAATTTTGTAATCCAACAAATAAACAACGTGCTACTACCAACCAAGACCGAAAGGTAGTTCTCAACTATATTTCTTTCCTACATTCGATCTTTAAGAAAATAGCTCACAAGAACAATGTTAAAATGATTTATCGACGTAATCCTACGATTTACAGAATGCTACGGAACGATAAGTTGAAACTAAATCGAAACAATACATCAGGAGTATATTCAATCCCGTTAACTGACTGCCATTTTAATTCAAAGTTAGTTTATGTTGGTGCCACTATGAGGTCTTTCAAACAGAGGCTGCAGGAGCATAAATACTCGATTACTAAAAACTTGGACAGTACTGTCCTGGCAGCCTTCGCAAAAGAACAAGATATCAATGTACATTGGGATAAAGCTTCCATAATTAAGACTGCCACTAATAAACATGTTATTAAATACATTGAAAAGCTTGAGATTTACAAGGTGCATAATACCAAAGGTTGCATCAACCATAGAGATGCTGATAGTCTATCTGGTGCATGGAAATCGTTTTACTACAACAATTAATTCTCTTAATACTTTGTTTTAATTTATTTTACTGTTTAATTTGTACTATTTTTATGTTATTTTTATTTTATGTTATTATTTTAAATTTAAATGATGTTATTGCTGGCATTCTATTTTTTGTTCTAATTCATTTTAAAGAGGCATTCTATTTTTATGTTCTATTTCATTTTAAGAGGCTTAACTGAAGAGGACTATTGAAAATAGTCGAAAACATTCTTATTTTATTAAATTTAGTTTGTTGCTGGAAATACTAAGATGTTTGATTTCATATTTACATTTATATTCCAGTAAGTTATTTATTTTATTATATAGTTTATAGTTTATTCTCTTTTTTCAGTAGTCAAGTTTAGTTTAAATGTTCTTTGTCATATATATATATATATATCAGCTTACCTAGAGTTATATAATGGCATGAGAAAAAAATGGAAAATTAAAATTACTTTGCCAAAGCTCTAAGGCTTTATATCAGGACCTAGTGGACCATGGGTTGCTCATAACTGATTTAGAATATTTTGAAAGAAAAAACCAATCTTTGTGTACTTAGATTGTCATTTGATGTCTATCAAATTGAATGAAGAATCAAAGTAAGCAAAGATTGGAAAGTGGTCCACGATAGTATAATTGGCAATTGAACTACATAGTAAGCAGAATTTGTAAGATCAAGTCCTGCTCCAGATTGATATTACCTTCCAGAACGTTGTAAATTAAATAATCTAATTCTAATTATTAAATTTAATACAATATGGCAAACTTAATTGTCTATCTTTAGTACAAATTACATAAAATTTGTAGACTTAATAGCCAAAATATAGCATAATTTGATTAACAGACTCATGAAAACATATTTCAATAACTTAACTAAAATTTTGGAGTCCTGCAACATACAACAGTCTTTCTATTTAAATAATAAACTTTCATCATGAAAATTATTCTAATCATTATTCAAAAAAAAAAAAATTTATAATTATGCAATAAAATGAAAAATCCAGCAGCTTATTACTGGATTTTTTAAAATTTGGGGAATCATTTTGAAAAAAATTTTATAAGACAAAATCTTTATTTCAAAAGAGCTTAAATCTCATAAGAGTAAAATTTTCATTAAGTTTTATTATCCCAGAACAGACATGCTTTGTGGAATGAACAACAGGAATGAAAAAATCACCATTTTTAGATTTCCTTCCAGAAGAATTGAATATTATGCAAAAAATTTTTGTTCCTCTGCAAAAGGGTTTGTTAAGAGATGTACCCTCCATAGTAAGATAAGGAAGCATACAAAACAATATGAAAAAGCAAATCCATATAAAATTCACCTATTAACTACAAATGAACATTTCACACAGCTTCCAATCTATCACCCCTCCAAGAGAAGTCTAAGAGAGTTGGCAAAATGCCAGCCATAAACATGCCTAGGGTGGCTGAATTATATTTTAAGTTATGTCTCTCTATTTTAATTCAGCAAGAATACAGATTATGAATCTATGAGCACTAAGTTTTTGGCTCTATGGAGAACTTATCACACATTATTGACATTGTCAGAGTAATCATACAGGAGTGGGTAGACACAGGTTTATTATGACAGCAGAATAATAATAACCTATTGTCATAATAAACATGTGTCTATCCACTCCTGTGTGATTACTCTGACAATGTAAATAATGTGTGATAAGTTCTCCATAGAGCCAAAAACTTAGTGCTCATAGATTCATATTGTAACATAAGAACAAACAGCAAATCATAAGAATACAGATTGTAAAATATAAATTGAAGACTGTAGATCAAGTCATTTCTAAAAATACTTTATTTATTTTCATTGTAATTAAAGCAAGAATTTTATGCTTATATCATTTTTATTTTCCAATAAATTTATGCAGAAAAAAATGTAATTCAATTTCTCTCTTATCATATTTTATTATAAAAGACATAAAAATAAAATATAAAGTGTTTTAATAAGTTTAACAACAATAAAATTAAAAAAATTAAACTACTTAGTTAAAATCTGCAAATTCAGTCAATAAAACAAATTTCCCAATTTTCAGATTTTTACATCATCAAGATTATTCAAAATTCATCTCAGAGAAATCATCCTAGTACTGTACTGTACCTAAATTTGAATTCTTAAAACAAACTTGAATATATTTTCTCTTTTGAACATCACTAAAATTAAAAAAATAGATGATCTGTAAACATCTATAATCAATATTCTCACTAGGAAAACATTATTTCTCAAATTCTTCAGTGCTCAAAATAATTCAGTGTTTTTTTAATGAGTTAAGATAAGAGTTAAATCAAATAAGTGTTAATAAAGTTAATTTCAAAACTAAATAAATGTTCATTTATATGAAATAATTTACTATACCTGAAAATTATTTTGAATTGTATATGCATATTTTGGTTCAATAAATGTTTTCACTGGTAACTTTGGTAACAATGTCCAAGTTGAAGCAGCTACAATAATAAAAATTTAAAAATTAAATATATTACTTAAAATAAGTCTATGCTGTATAATAATTCACTATTAAATATTATCCCATGTAATCTTTTGGAAGTTCTTGTTGTTATACCACAAGAGATACCAAATAATTACACTAAACAGATTTATCATAATAATATGCTATACATTAATAATAAAACACAAATCCATTCTTTTGGTGCAATAATAAATGTTAAACAAGAGAAACAGAAAGTGAATTGCTTCTATGTATCTAAAAATATAGTGTTTAATATAACAACAATAGCAACTCTGTTGTTGTTATTATGTTATATTTAGGGGTCACCCTGGCATTTTTATAGCAATTGCCCAATACATAATTTAGGAAAGAAAAAGCTATTTGCCAGGTTACGTTTTTGCTTACTGAAATTTTCTGTACCAACCAGAAATGGAAGGACAACTGATCATATATAAAAAAAAAAAAAAATGCAGTTTTTATGATTGAGTTTTTCAAGCAATTTCTTGTTTATTAACAGTAAAATTGTATCAGACCACGACAGATTCATGTTCTGTGATACTCTTTTTCTAGAGTGACTTTTTTTTCCAGTAGACTGCTCTTGTGGTTATTTGCCACTAATTGCCAAATGAATAAAATTTTTGCAAATTGCAAATCTTGTGGTAGGCAATGTAATCTCTGATATTGCATTATCTTGTTTTGAAATCAAATTAAGAAGCATTATCTTCAAACAAAAATACAATGTAATAAAATCAACTTTACTTAAACCAAATAACAGGAGAAAAAATGTTCTACTATTGTGAACGTTTTCGATGCCCCTTCTGGGCTCTTCTTCAGGCTTTTATGTAAATCTGTTTCAAACTGTTCATTCAATTTTCAAATTTCAATTTAGAAGGCATTCGATTTCTGATTCAAAACACGCATGTATTCCAAGATATTCAAATATTGGATATTAGTATGAGATTTGAAATGCACTCAGGTTTCAATTTAAACCATTAAAAAACCAATATAAAATCAAATTCTATCGTCCATTAGGACTTGCCATACCGTGGAAAGCAACATTTCTTCTTTAAAATTAATGCATGTGGACTTGCAACCCACCTTAAATATTTCCATTGCCTCCAACATTGATTTTATATTGGTTTTATAATGGTTTAAATTGAAACTTGTGCGTATTTCGAATCTCATACTAATATCTGATATTTGGATACCTTGGAATATGTGCACGTTTTGAATCAGAAATCAAATGCCTTCTAAATTGAAATTCGAAAATTGAATGAACAGCTTGCAACAGATTTACGTAAAAGCCTGAAGAGGAGCCCAGAAGGGGTGTCGAAAACGTTTGCAATAGCAAAACATTTTTGTTCTGGTTATTTGGTTTAAGTAAAGTTGATTTTATATTCATCCCAACGTGTTAAGAAGTTAAACAATGTAATAAAAAGTTGAATAAATAACAAAAATAAAATATCTGGATGTATTCAGTCTGATGATCCATGTATGACATCCCTTGGCCAAATAAATTTCAAGGACTGTAATAAGATGAAGTGTAATTCTGACATAATATGATTTTCTCATATGTTACTAGGCTATGAAAGAGAAACAAGCATTTATAAATTTAAAAAGTATTGGTGTTTTAATTAAGTAAGGGAGAAATGAAAATGTTTTGTGGTAGTAATGAAAATGGCATAGTTAAGATCAACAGTGCATTTTAAGAGCACAAAAGAAACCTTTTCTTTGCATCCTTGGCAGTCAATTGGTAAAAGCCACACATCACTCAAAGACACATGTTACAGTCACATCCAAATGTCGCCATTTACAGAAAATGTTTTCTAGCAATCAGCCAAGTGGTGCAATACTTTCTCATTGGGTTGTTCATGATTTAGCATGTTGAGTCATATTACATATAGATTGCTGAACAGAATACACCTAAATATTTTTAATCTGAATACAGAATTAGATACCACTATTACATATGGACCAATTTATATTTGTTTAAACTTTATTCATCTGTTAGTCTCGGCATCACATTTAGTATAATAAATCTCATAAAGGAAAGATTTTACCCAAAGACATATTTTACTGATATTAAGGAGCAATGTGAAACATTGCATTGCTCCTTAATATCAGTAAAATATGTCTTTGGGTAAAATCTTTCCTTACGGGATTTTATATAAAACTGATTATATAAAATCTTGATTTTATATAATCAGTTTTATATAAAATGCTAAATTGAAGTTTAAATGTAATTGTTTTTATGGTACACTAGTTGAGACAACAAAAAGTAAATGTATAATTTGGGTAAACATTAAATCGAGATGCAATGTGGTAGTGTAGTGGGGGCAGCAGGGGCGGCCCACCCCAGGCGGCACTTTTAGAAGGCAGCAAAATTTCACAATAAATAATAATATCTTGTAAAAATACCTAAATAAGGGGGCAGCGAAATTTTCCTCCGCCCTAGGCGGCTGACACCCATGCTACGCTGCTGTCGAGATGTTAAAATAGGATTTCACTCTATATTGAGATGACACAATTTTAAAACTAACAACATTTTCTGTTTTTATTAAATCTAAAAGTAAATTCTATAAAATTTATTAAAGCTAAATTTTGTTTTCATTATAGCTGTTACATATTTGTATATGTAATGCAATATCTTGCAATCACTAAATGGATAAACTTTAAATTTTTAATTTAAAGAAATTTTATTTATTATTGAGATTTACAGATAAAAACACTTTTCTATAAGAAAAAATTGATTCTGAATTCTCATTTAAAGACAAATGTAAAACAATTAGGACAAATTCTTAAAAAGCAGGATATTTTCTACTTTTGTATTAAAAGCAGGATAAATATGAGGCCTGTAATTTTTAGATGTATTATATCAATAAAATACATTGCTCAATAAAATTGTCTGACAATTTTGCATTAATTACTACATTTTATATCTATATACTGTATGTAAATCAAGCTTATACAAAAGCTAAATAACAAAATCAAAATTTTTATCATAGATTCAAAAAATTTCCAGAATCATCCCTAATTGTGGAAATAAAAATTTACTTGAGAGATTGTTTTCAGTTTTTGTAATTGACAACATCTATGATGCTATTTGATACTGTGTTTTGATATCAGTTCTTGTATATGTAGAGCATAAGCAATTTGTTTGCTTGCTAAATGTTTAGTAACATCTCAATTTAAAATGTCAGTAACAGAACAATGTGCCAATATCAAACTTTGTGTTTT
Source organism: Centruroides vittatus (assembly GCF_030686945.1). Classification (NCBI taxonomy): domain Eukaryota; kingdom Metazoa; phylum Arthropoda; class Arachnida; order Scorpiones; family Buthidae; genus Centruroides; species Centruroides vittatus. The sequence continues at coordinate 52,314 of NW_027122147.1, forward strand.
CCTTTAAAAATCATTATCAGTATGCTCGCTGAAACAGGGTTAATGTATCAGCAAGCACAAAATAACATAACAATGAAAAAAATTGCAAATTTAAAAATGTTACTGTATTTTCAAGGATTGAATGGCATGCTGTCTATCTGAGAAGATTAGTTATGTAGACTTTTTTTTTTTCAAGCTCCGATGGTTCATAAAACAAAGACAACTGTAAATAACAAAATGAATTTATTACCAAAGTTAGGTACAAACATGGTTACTTTTCGACATAATCACTGTGAAGATTGAGACATTTGTTATATCTGCGGATGAACTTTTCCATCCCTTTGTCATAGAATGTTGCTGCCAATGACTTGAGATGAGCCCTAACATTGTTTTGAATATTGTCATTAGTCTTGAACTTCTGCCCTCCTAGCCACTTTTTCTGTTCAGGAAAGAGGTGGAAGTTGCTCAGTGCTAAATCAGGGCTATACACTGGGTGTTTAACGGTGGTGAAGACTTCCACCTTTCAGACTTCCATCCAATTTGGAACTTTTTAATGTGTGAAGACTTCCACCTCTTTCCTGAACATAAAATGTGGCTAGCAGGGCAAAGGTTTGAGACTAATGATGACCTTCAAAACAACGTTAAGGCCCATCTCAAGTCATTGGCAGCAACATTCTATGACAAGGGGATGGAAAAGCTCTTCCACAGATATGACAAATGCCTCAATCTTCACAGTGATTATGTCGAAAAGTAACCATGTTTGTACCTAACTTTTGGTAATAAATTCATTTTGTTATTTACACTTATCTTTATTTTATGGACCATCAGAGCTTGAAAAAAAAAAAAAAAAACACCGCCCTTGTATTTCCATATGGTAAAAACCAGCATGACAATTTACCCTATGGAATGCAGTTATCTCGGTTTACATGAAATTACACATCCCTCTTCAGAGGGTATGTGAAAAAAAAGCAAACAAATTAGATCACACAGCATCTCACAGATGCCATTTTTACTCTAAAATTGTGAAACTATCAGCATTACATCAAAAACTACAATTATATGTTTAATTTCTGAATTTTGTCTCCTTTCTAAAAGTGTAATAAACTTATGGAATACAGAGTGCTATTTGTTTATTTTATTGTAATTTGATCCAAAAATGTAAAAAAAAATAATTATCAAATTTCAGAAATTTGCTGTAAATTATCTCAAGTTTCACAGATTGACATTGGATTTGTTTATAATTGGAGACTGATAGGTTGTTTTTCAAGATCAGGATATTAAAACTTTATTACTTTTGCAGCAGATTGTCAGTGCAGTCATCAGCACTTTTACTGCTAATGTCAACAAGCCCTGTAAACAGAAACTCTCTTTCCATTTATGAGTCAGTGAAATTACAATGTTATTGTTTTATTGTATTCAAAAGAATGCTTTATTTAACATTTAACAACTATTTTTGTCAAATCTGATTAATTTTACTTTTAATCACTGTTTAACTGGTATGCTGGTCTTTCCCACTTATATATGGTGTGCCAGTCAATCTGTGAAAATATGGTATGTGTTTATGTAATGGTCAAGTGAATGTCAATGAGAAAGCCTAAAGCAGCTATCCATCTATCTCATTAACTATCAAAAATATTGAGCACATTGTTTTACTTTTAGACTTTGCCAACTGTGAATTTATTCAGAAAGAGAACTGTAAATAAAGGAATCAATGTTTGCAAATGGAAGAAAACATTTAAGAAAAATGAAAACAAACAGTTGATCTTTTTCTTCTACATGATAATGCACTGGTATATTAATCCTTAGCTTATTAATGGCCAAGCTGTACCTAGCAAAACATAATGTGTAATCAGAGCATCCTGCATATTCTCTTGACTAACACCATTATCCAAATTTCACAGCTTACATTACATTTTGCAAATAAAACTCAAATGTTTTCACTCTACATAGATGATCTTCAGGTTAAAGCGTTCTCAAATGGAATGTGGAAAATGGAATATTCTTAAAATTATTTGAAAAAATGTATAAATGAAAAAAAACCATTATATGGAAATCTAACCATGACAACCAAATCAGGACACTAGAAGCTCTCGAGATATTCAAATCTGAAAAGGCCTTTCCAACAATTTCAAAGATAAACAACAATTACCTTATGCCTGGCAATCTATACCAACAGGAACAGTCAATTTAAAAAAATTAGTTAAAAATTTTTGTTTATATGTTTTTTCAAATAATCTTAAGAATATTCCATTTTCTGCATTCCAGTTGAGAATGCTTTAACCTGAAGAAGGTCTCCTATGTAGATCGAAAATGTTTGGGTTTTATCTGCATTAAACTATTCTGAAATTGTACTTTTAAGGTTTAGAGGTGTGCTGTCTTTTTATTACATTTTGCAGTTGTTACTGAAATAAAGTTATTGATTTCTGAATAATAAAAATAAAATTCCAGGAACTTTTTGAACCTAGCAGTAATTCATCAACAAGCTGGTTCTCAATAATGCACATAGAAACTAATTTAGAAAGCTAAAAATTACACTAAGAATACAAAATGTAATGATGACAGATAAAATTAACATTAATAAAAATTAAAAACATACTTCTTTAGTAATTATACAGAGTGTTTCAAAACTCATGGGCAAAAATTTAAGGGGTGATAGAAAACATCTAAACAAGAAATTTTCACCATACAATGCATAGGCAGAGAGCAAGCGGTGAACCGCTAGGAGGTATTCGTTACTGTCACATGAAAGAACGAAACACCAAATAGATAGAAAAGGTACTAAATAATTTTATTGACAGCATGTGTGGCAAAATTACAGAAATTTCTCAAAAGAGCAACTGCCTGCAGTAATGCAGGCGTTACACCTGCAATTTTTCGGTATGGCACATGTCTTCTTGGGAAATGCTGCTTGTACTGTACAGTCTTTTGGCTTCCAGAGCATTTCCATTCACAAGACCATACATAAAATGCATGTCCGCCTTTTCCTGATTACTGTACCGCCATGCCTTCTGAAATCCATGGTAGAAATGACAATGTGTAAGAAAACTTGCACTTTATGCTTTCAATTACAGCACTGTCTAGTGGTTCACAGCTTGCTCTCTGCCCATGCATTGTATGATGAAAATTGCTTGTTTAGATGTTTTTGGTTAAATTTTTGCCCATGAGTTTCGAAACACCCTGTATAAAAACATTTCCATATAAAATTATTTGCAATTGCATTGAGAACAAAGAGACGAGCCGCCATTTTGTATACCTAGGGTAACATTAACCCATAAATTTAAGTAAATTTTAATATTTAAAATTATTTATGTAAAAAGTTCAAATCCAATAAATAAAGCTGAATGCTAGTCTGCATTAATAATTTATTACTTTATTAAGTAATTACAAATAATTTAAAAACGAGATGCGTTTGCATTAAGCTTTAAAAATAAATATATATATATGATTTTATTTTTATATATTTAACCAATTCCTATTAAATTACAAAAAATTAAATTATATATTTTTTCAGCAAATAACATCACTTTCGTGAGTTTTAAATATCTAAAATATATAATAAAAAAAAATCAATAAAACCTTTGGAAAGAAATCCAATTAATTTAATAGAATTCTCCATCATGGCTAACGTTTTTTGCTTATTTTCATGGGAGCAGCCATATCGTTACAGTTCCGCATTTTAATTTAAAATAATAATAATAATAATAATTCCTAATACAAATATATTACTTATTATATCGAATAACAAATAATTTAGTAAAAAATTTCTAATTATAAATTGCAATAAACTTTTCTATTAATTATATAATAATATTGACTAATCAGAAAGGGGAACAATCGAAAACAAAATGTCAGCAAAGAAGACGAACATGTTCAACCTTTAGAAATCAACAAAAAAGGATATTGCTTTTACTATTAACACAGATATTTGTTCGTTGTGGGTTGTTATTCAAGAAGTAAATGACGGTTAGTCTCTAATTATTATTATTATTATAAAGGTGATAAGATACGAATATATCTTTAAATATCTTACGAAATGATTCAAAATTAGTCCTAAACTAATATTTGTCAAAGTTGTAAAGAGAAAATTGATTTTATTTTCAATTTTAACATATTTTCACTTAATTTAACACTATTTTATATCTTTAATGTTTAATAATAATAAATATATTTCTAAAATGTAGAATGTAATCGTTATATCAAGAATTCTTTAAATAAATATTTATATTGAATATTAAATTTGAAATTGTTATGTCACAAGATGATTTTTTTTGTGTGAGTTTGTATGTGTGCCCATTAATTTGATGATTTATATTTTATCCATTTTGAATTGAAATTACCTTTTTATGTTATCTTTTTAATTTTTAGATTTAGATCCTAATTTTTTTTTAATTTTGCAATTTTATTTTTTTTATTGTTTTTTGCATATGTTTGCATGTGTAAGCAGTAAAAACATGTTAAATCATTCTATGAGTAATGTATAGATTTTTTAAAAAAATTAATGAGTTTTTGTAGTGGAAAATTAATGCTTTGAGACATTCTATATTTAATTTCAAACTATAACATTGTGTTCATGATTGGTGTAGATAGCCTACATATCATTCTGAAATTAGTTGGCTTCATTTGAAAACAATTGGTTATTGATTTAAAAAATGTATTAATTGGATTACTAGGTAAGATTTTACCAATAGTTGTGGATTTATACTTCCAAAGTATCGATACCTATAATTTTTTTTTTTTTTTTTGTTTTGAATTGGCTTATTCTAACTGAAATTTTATTCATTTTGTTTAACTCTAGTTTGTAGACCTATAAATTTTGTTAAAATTGCTGTTGAAACATTTCCACGTTTGTAAATAATTAGAAAATTTTTACAAAATAGTGTCTCACATATATTTTTATTTATATTAATGTAGAAGTAGAAAGTCAATACATATTTTTTAAGTTGAGATGGAAAAGAAATATAATTTCCTCAACTAATCTAGGGGATACTATAGATTACCACCTATGGAATTTTGGGATTTTTAGTATATTTCTGAACTGAGGGGACTGAGATGAGTTAAATGATACCCTACTTTTGGACTGGAGACAAAAAATAAGAAAGTTATCATACTTTTTTCCGGTGATTGCGTGATGATCGAAGTCGTGTCGCTCTCTCTCTGCTAAGCCTATCACGTGTTTAACAGGCAGTCCAGCAAGTCGGCTATATATATAGTAGAGCATCGATTATCCGACTTAATTGGGGACTGGGGTTGGTCGGATAACCGAAAAGTATGAAAAAAATACATTATTAGTATAGTGTATTAGGCCTGGTTTAAATACTAGCCTCCCTTTCATGGTTGAGCCAGTGCTGCCAGCTAAAACAAGCAAAAATTTAACAAAAATAATTAGCCAAGACATAACCAAATATTGTAGCGCCACATCACTAGTGGACATTTGAATTTGCCGACTAGAACGCAGTCGGTTAACAGATGAGTCGGATAATCGATGCTCTACTGTACTGATTTTTTAATATTTTATAAAGTTCGGGAAATTTATTGAGAGAGAAATTTAATAAATATATTCTTTTGTACATGAATTATATAGAATTTGTTAATGAATAATAAAAAATAATTGTTTTTTTTTTTTCTTTATTTCTCAAAGCCATGTAGATTTATAGTTATGAATTAATAACAGAATTTTATTAATACATTTTATTTTTAATTTTAATAATTCAGTAATTATAAAAAAATATGTAACTGTTTAATTAGAAAAAGTAATTAAAATGTTGGAGAAGCAAAACATCTGTGCATAGGAAGTCAAATGCTGTTTTATTTTGTCAATGTGCCATACTGTAAGGGCCATAAGGGTCAGGGAATTTGTACAGAGTTGGTCATGGGAGGTCGGAAAGTCATGGAAATTAAAACAAAAATTTGAGTAGGAACCTTGTGTATATATATAATTATCATATTGATTCTAATACACTATAAATTTGTAATCAAATTTTAAGATTTATTTAAGAAGAAAAAATTTTAAAATCAGATGTATTAAATTTTGTCAATTAGTAATAAATTAGAAAAACAATACAGATGTCATAAAACAGGAAAAGCTGGAAACTCTGTTTCGATGCTCTTCTACATAAGCAATAACTTTTCTTCTAATACTGCATTGTCTTGAAATGCACATTTTGAAGAATTTTTATTTCAAGCAAGTAAAAATGAGTAAAACATATTTTAGAAGTCAGATCACAGAATAATTGGTTCTATATTACTAAACTCTGTGCATATAGCAAATATCCAACAAGAAGAAACAAGAAATCAAATATTTTCATCCAAGTATATATTACTGGAATGTATTTAAAATTTCTGACAGTAGAGTGAGATACATTGTTTTTTTTTAATTCTTTCTATGCTGTAGGTGAGAGAAGGTCTTTTTTTTTTTTTTTTTTTGGTGCCTATTGTGGCTGTATGCCATATTAGTGTATATATTAATTTAAGTACAGTTTTAGTCCTCTCCTTGGTTCTTTGTTTCTTCTTCCTTCCAGAACTTTCCTTTCTAACTTTTTTTTCTTGGGTGGGTGACTGATTCTTGGAACCACAGAGAACAATGAAGGAAAAGAGGCCTTGGGGCAGGTGAGATATAGGGTACATTCCTAAAGTCAAATGAGTTAAACGAGAATGATGTCATTGTTATTCTTATTTTGTTAGATTTTTTGACCGATTCGTTTATAACTAAATGGTTGTTTCTAACTTGTAAAATTGAAGATATGAATGTTGCTAGTGCAGCCTTATCCAAAATATTTTTCTTAGAAATAATCGTCCACCCAAAGCAATCTATCATTTCACCTTTTAATTCACAGTTCAAACATTCTAGTAGATTTAGAAACATCAATATCATTGGGTGCCATTTTCTTAACGAAGTGAACTTCATTAGAGTTTCATTTGAAACATCATCACTGCAGAGCATATGCACTGAGTGAGACTACTACTTTTTGAATGATTCGTTACTAACACATTTAACTCGTTTTGACTTTATGAACGTACCCAAGGATGATTCTAAGAAGAAGAGTTTTTTGTTTTTTGTTCTTGAATTGGCTTGTTTACTGACGTGAGCTTGTAAGGACATCTGAGAATTCTTAGTATTTGAATACTTACTTGTTAGTACAAATTCTCAGGAAGGACAAGAGTGTTTTAGAATTGAAATAATTGATTTTTGCATTCAAATATTCCTATCTTTTACTTAATTACTTTAAACTAATTTGATGAAAATAAGTGCTTATATACGTAATAAAAGTGATTTTGTTGTAAAAATGAATGTAATTGGGAGGCATTTATCTGGTGTAGTTTAAGGATTAAAATAATAATAATACTAAAAACTGCAGAGAAAACATACTCAAAGATGCAACACTCACAAATGACACATGCAGAAAATGTCACGTCATGCCAGAAACTATACACCACCTCACTTCCAGTTGCATAGACAGATTATTTATATATACATAATCAAGTAGCAAATATAATATATTAACAGCTTGCAAACAAACAGATTATTAGACATCCATGAACCATACTACAGATACATTCCACAGACAGTACTGGAAAACAACACACACAAAATGTACTATGACAGAGCCAAAATCACAGATAAAACAATTTACCACAACAGATCAGACATCACACTCATTGACAAACGCAATAAAATCAAATACACTCAAACCTGTTTTTGTGTGGTCTTTTTTTGTGCGAATTTTTTTATACGTGCAATGTGTTTTGTGCAATTATTTTTGTGCAGTATACCAATTTGATTGAAATTCATATACCGCACACAAACAAATCGCACAAATAAAAAATCGCACAAAAATAGACTGCACAAAAATAGGTTTGAGTGTACATTATAGACACCCGTTCCAAACACTCATAATATACAAAATACATGCACTGAAAAAGTCAGCAAGTACAGTAGAGCGTTGAAAATCGGAATCAATTGGGGACTGGGGTTGTTCCGATTAGTCATTTGTTCTGATTACCGACTTTGTACGAAAAAATATATTAACCTGTCCGATGTTCAAATTTTTCTCTGTTGCGTGTCGCTTCATGTGGAATTTTTTTCTGTTGCGTGTCGCTTTGTGTTGAATTTTCGTCGATTTTAAGCCTAACAAAAATTTTTATAATAATAATCGAGGCTATCGTATCGTTAAAAATTATTTCTGCATTTTGTACAAACAAAATAAATATATTAAAGAATATAAAAAACATGAAAATTATACTTTAGAAGTAAACCTAGTATCAAAATTGTTCGATTCAGCACGACACAGTCCGACTGAAAATCGTTCCGATTACCTGCGTTCCGATTAACGACGCTCTACTGTATACAGAACTTGCCCAGGAAATAAAGCATCTGTGGAGGATGGATAAGTGCTTATTGTACCTGTTGTTCTCTCCTCTACAAGTGTCATACCACACACACTACACAAAAGCCTGGGAACATTACAATTGAATAGAAATACATACATCACACTACAGAAGGCCACATTGTTAGGAAATTCTGAATACTGACACTGACACCCTTATTTTTATTTTAGTTTTGTTTTGGTTGCTATGCCTTGACTCTGGTTCAGCATAGTACACAGACACCAGTGTCAACCGAGCATAACCCACTAAACCCAACATAATAATAGGCTTTTGGAAACAGAAAAAATATCCAGTATCATGTAATTCTCCTTTACAGATGTTTTACTGTATTTCAGTATATTCATTCATTGAGAGTTATATTTTGTAAAATTATCCTACTATATACAGTAGAGCATAGATACAGTAGTTCCAATCAGCAAATTCAAATTTTTGCCAGTGCTGTGATGCTGCAATATTTGGCTAAGTCTTGGGACCCACAATACGTCAAAGCCGAATGGGACCAAGTCTACTGCAGGTAGTTCGAGACTGTAAACACCAACACTACGTGGAAGCTTGGCAAATTTGTAAAGCAAACCATAAAGGCCTTGCAATCAATTTCCAAGAATCTACAAAAGTATTGGTCCTCTAGCCTAATATAAACCTTATTATTAGAAAGATAAATGCATTGTTTAATAATGCATATTATGCGAAAAAGATGATCAGGGGTCATATCTCTGCACATATTATTATTTTGGTATTTTAATTTTCTGTAAGTTTATGCTTTGTATAATTCCGGTTGCAAGGTTAAAGATGACGTACATAAGTTGCAACGGGATATATTTCAAAAATTCGAAAAGCTTGTTCGTTTTTTTCTTTTGTACTAAGCGTTCGATTTTTACAGTCGTTTTAACTTTATTTTATTCTGTAATTCATCGTAGACTGCATATCTTATTAAACCACTACCCTCATGACACCTTATAAATTTGCAGCCGTGTTTATTCGGTACAAACAAACGTTTTCGGTCGTGTTTAACGACCTTCTTCAGGAAATATCCAAAAAAATTCGAACACAACGAAAATCTGCAAAAACGAACAAACTTCGGAACGTTTTTTAAAATATTCTAAAGAGAATTGCGTGCGCCATCTCTACATCGATGCGTATTAAATAACACATTACATGAGAATAAAATAAAAATAAATAACAGACAATAAAAAGTAATATGCTCCTTGGAGACATTAAAAATAAAATACAAACATAAACTATGGTGCAAGCCGAACGGCGCACAGAACATAGGGAAGGAGAGGAGCTGTGCAGAGACAAAAAACTACGGTTTCTGTCCTTGTGTAGGCTTCCGCATATCCGCTTTTCTGAGGTTTACATGTCGCCTGAGCGCCAGGCTGCAGATATTTTACTAGCCTCTCTGAAGTTGATAGATTGTCCTTTCTGGCTTGCTTTGCAGATATGCCAAGCTTCTGTATAACGGAGGTGCTTTACGTTGCGAACTGTTTGTACTAATCTTGCTTGGGCCCATTCAGCTTGGACTTCTTGGGGATCTGCCAGGACGTAAGTCGCCAACGCTGTGCATGGTTGTTCGCTTCTTATATTTCTCTGATGTTCCGCCAGCCTTTCCTTGAGTGATCTTCTGGTGGCTCCGATGTAAAATAGCTTATTTTGCCTCTGTGTGTCCGTAATAGGGATCCTGTAAACCCCCGGAAGGGAGTTAGTGTCCATGGCGTCTTTATCCGCTCTTAGCAGCTGGTATATAGTGGGATTCCGTTTATATATTATTCTTTTGTTTGTGGCAGTTCCTATACGTCTATAGATGCTTCCCAGTTCCGCTCTGTATTCCATCAATGTAAACTCCTCTGTATTTAGGAGGTTTCGCTCCTTATTGCGTGTCATAATCTCGCTAGTAATCTTCGCGGCACGAGCACACACACACTGTAGTAGTACCCAAGACAAAAACGAAGAGATGAACTACATCATTAAGCTAGCTCAGAAGAACGGGATCAGTCCTAAAGCTGTCACTAGCGAGATTACGACATGCAATAAGGAGCGAAACCTCCTAAATACAGAGGAGTTTACATTGATGGAATACAGAGCGGAACTGGGCAGCATCTATAGACGTATAGGAACTGCCACAAACAAAAGAATAATATATAAACGGAATCCCACTATATACCAACTGCTAAGAGCGGATAAAGACGCCATGGACACTAACTCCCTTCCGGGGGTTTACAGGATCCCTATTACGGACACACGGAGGCAAAATAAGCTATTTTACATCGGAGCCACCAGAAGATCACTCAAGGAAAGGCTGGCGGAACATCAGAGAAATATAAGAAGCGAACAACCATGCACAGCGTTGGCGACTTACGTCCTGGCAGATCCCCAAGAAGTCCAAGCTGAATGGGCCCAAGCAAGATTAGTACAAACAGTTCGCAACGTAAAGCACCTCCGTTATACAGAAGCTTGGCATATCTGCAAAGCAAGCCAGAAAGGACAATCTATCAACTTCAGAGAGGCTAGTAAAATATCTGCAGCCTGGCGCTCAGGCGACATGTAAACCTCAGAAAAGCGGATATGCGGAAGCCTACACAAGGACAGAAACCGTAGTTTTTTGTCTCTGCACAGCTCCTCTCCTTCCCTATGTTCTGTGCGCCGTTCGGCTTGCACCATAGTTTATGTTTGTATTTTATTTTTAATGTCTCCAAGGAGCATATTACTTTTTATTGTCTGTTATTTATTTTTATTTTATTCTCATGTAATGTGTTATTTAATACGCATCGATGTAGAGATGGCGCACGCAATTCTCTTTAGAATATTTTAAAAAACGTTCCGAAGTTTGTTCGTTTTTGCAGATTTTCGTTGTGTTCGAATTTTTTTGGATATTTCCTGAAGAAGGTCGTTAAACACGACCGAAAACGTTTGTTTGTACCGAATAAACACGGCTGCAAATTTATAAGGTGTCATGAGTGTAGTGTTTTATTTTATTCTGTTTTTCTTTTTCTTGAGAAAGGTCATTCAACATGACCGAAAACGTTTGGAAGTAATAAAATTGGGCTGCACGTTCACAAAGTGTTGTAGTAAGTTATTAAATGTAATAAAAACTAAACTACAAAATCGAGTTCTTACCAATTCCTGTGAAGCACTGTTATTAAGAAAGGAGCTACTTAAAAGCAACAACGATAAATGTTACACTTGGAAACCGTCATCTGCTTCAACCATACAAAAACATTCTAGTGAGGAAGATTTTGATGATGATGATGATCTTGCCAATTATTTTTCAATGTGATAATTTTAAAGTTTAGTACTTTCATGTTCATTACTTTTGTTTGAACATTTTGTTCATTTGATGATTGTTTTGATTTGATACAAAATTCATACAAAATAAATTCATATATTGCAAGAATGCTATTCTTGCAATATATGAATTTATTTTGTATGAATTTTGTATGTTACATGTAACATTATATATATATATTTCAATAAATAGAAATTTGATAAATTATAAATTTATATATTATTTATAAGTATATATTTAAAAATAATATATTAATATATACATACATTCAGCAGTTTACGGTCAAAGTAATGACTGCATTACTTAATACAGTTACTTCTCGACTTACGATGGAGTTCGGTTCCACAATTTCGGACGTAAGTCGAAATGGTTGTAAGTCGAGAAATGACTGTACTTAACAACAAAACAGTTAGCCATCTTACACAAGCACAAGTGAAGGGTAATTAACTGCAGAACAAAACTAAAGATGACGCAATCAGTCGCAAGATATATATGTATATGATATATATTTGACAAAAACTATAAAAATTGATACATTTTTTAAAAATTTTTTAATGAAATTTTTTCATCATAAGTGCGAATGGTCATAACTCAAGAAGTGACTGTAGATCATTTTGACTTAATCTATTGATTTCACATGTATGTATGTCGTATTATTGATATTAATATCGATTTTCAAAAAAATACTATTGCACATTACTGGTTAACTTTGTACCTGGAGGTGCAGTAATATAGGTAACACTACAACTGACTACACAATGGTTATTCCTTGAAGTTTTATGTGGCAAAAAGCTGTGGTTCATTATTACAGGAAGAAAACAAGCACTGCTTTTCAGTACGTATGTAACCCAAAGACGCATGTGCTTTCCCAAAGCAGTTTTCTTTACCTGCGTACTGGTGGCGCTCAACTCAGTTCCACTAGCTCTATATTGCCCTGTGGTAAAGTCTGACGTAATTGTCATGTAATAGTAATTGTATGCATTTATGATGGTTGTATCATGGGGAATAATGCCTTCTGGGAGGTCCGTTTAAGGGTAACTGGTCCCTATTCAGGTGTTGTTACAGATGCAGACCTGGAAAACTTCACCAGGATGTGGCCAGCCGTCCTGGTGAGGTGCAATCTCATGACTGAACTTCCAGTGTTCAGGGAATGGAATCGTTGACCAATGGTGTGCCATCGCAGGGTAATGCTCACACAATGAGAAATAATGCCACACTGAGCCGGAAAACGCATGGGTCGCTCTTCGTTTTCGTAAAATTAACAGTGAAGTCACTTGGGCACGCCAACGAAAATCAAGAGAAATTTTTAATGAAAAAATCAACAATAACCGAAGTCAACAAAACTGAGGTATTACTGTATATGTAAAAAAAAACAACTTCATTGATTTATTTAAATTGTAAAATATCTTCAGTTATCATTAACTTAAATTTAGTAAATAGATGGAGTCCACCAAAACTGTCATGGCTGTCACACTTCAATTTGCCTCAGCAGTGGTAACTGGTTTAGCACTCTGTTATTCTATCTCATTGGGCTACTCTGTTATTTTTGTTGATGTGCATATTTTAGCTGGCAGCACTGCTGCATCCATGAGAGGGTACTTAAGGATGCGCCAGTATTTGAACAAGGCTTTTTTTTTCCCATCGTGAGAGGTGAGTTTTGCTTGTTTTGTGTGGTGTTTTTCTGAGAACTGTGTGTCACGCTGAATCTGAATGTTTTTGATACTAGATTAACTTCCAAAGTATAATTTTTTGTTTTTATATTTTTCAATATTTATTTTGTTTGTGCAAAATAATGAAATATAATGTTTGATACAATAGCCACGATTTTATTTAAAAAAAAAAATTTTTGTTAGGCTTAACAGCAGCGAAAATTCAATGTGAAGCGACATGCAGCAAAGAAAAATTTCAACATGGGATAGGTTAATATATTTTTTTTGTACATGATCAGTTGTCTGAACAACCCCAGTCCTAAATTGTTTTGGATAATCGATGCTCTACTGTACTCTAATCTTACTTGGTGTTTATAATCAGAAAAACAAAAAAATTAGTTTGATTTGGGCAACTTCATTTTATCATTGATTTATGAAGAGTAGAGCCTTTTTTTTTTTTTTTTTTTTTTATTTTAAAAATAATCTATGTTCAAACAAAATTTTTGTTGTTTGTATATAAATTTAAATTTATATAATATAGCCTATGTATTTTTAATAGTTGAAATATTATAATTAAGTCTGAAATAGCTGCAGGTCAATCACCTAAACAGTGACCTTGATCTTCACAATTTTAAAAATATAGGATAAAATGAATTTAAAATAGAAATTGAATTTAATATTTTTCAGAAATTGCAGTGAACTCCGCATAAGTCGACACCCGGATAACTCGACACCGTAGGTTAATTAGTCAGTTTTCTGTGGTCCAGCCGACTTACATAGGCAATAATGTTATTAATGTTAAATAAACTCGGTTTACTCGACATTGTTTAACTCGTCACCACTGGATAAATCAACATACTTTTTCTGTTTCACACTTTTTAGACGTTTGATAAGTTGACTCCCCTCCTGAAAAAATGAGTTCACACCGTACAATGAACTGTGTGGTGTGAACTCATTTCTCAGGAAGAGAGTCGACTTATCAGAATTCTAAAAAGTGTGAAACAGAAAAAGTATGTTGATTTTATCCAGTGGTGATGAGTTAAACGATGTTGAGTAAACAGAGTTTTTTAAGGTTAATAACATTAATGCCTATGTAAGTCGGCTGGGACCACAAAAAATGACTACGTAACCAATGAGTGTCGAGTTATCCGGGTGTTGATTCATGCGGAGTTGACTGTGTATATGTTATATATTTGCATTAATCTGTTCTGATAATCAGAAAATGAATTAATAGTTTAGTAATTTGTTAATTGTACAAAGTTTCTATAATACTTAAACATAGAATGCTGGTTTATTCAAATAGTTACATTTAATGCTACTTTTGGATTTATAGTAATATAGCTAAACACACTGAAATGGCCTAAATTTTTATTTATCTAGATATTTTTCATATAGATAAATATATGATAAATATATATAGATAAATATATGGCATAAATTTATGTTTTTGATAAATTCATTTTTCAAGCTGATCTATTTATCTCCCCTATAGACCTGTTATTTGTTTCTTTATATCTCATATAATAATTATCTTTTAAAAGCTGGAATTTCTTGGATAAAATCACACAAAAACACCTTATGTACTTTTTCAGCAATAACTGGAAAAGTATGAAAGATGTTTGTATGATATTTTATATACAGGGTCTGTCCTAAATTGGTCAATATAAAATCCCCAGTAAAAAATAACTGAAATTGTTTTTAGCACTTTTTAAAAGTAGTCCTCTCTGCCTTCTATACAGTCAGTCAGTCAATGTCTTTATTATGTACAAAAGTTGGTACGTGCCCGGCTCCACGTGGCACTACTGGGAATGAAAACCAGGCAACCCAGTGATTTTTCTGACATCACTATCATTTTAGACCAGAAGATTTAAAAAAAAAAAAAAAGACACTATCTTGTCATCACTCAGAATTTTTGGCATCAATCTTGTACAACTCTAGGCTATCTTATTTGTAGTTCTTCATCCATTATTATTCCTTCATACAGTGTTTTCTAATGTGTTTAATTCCTCTGCAATCATCCTGACATTTAGATATCTGTCAGTGTACATAAGGATCTGCACTTTCTGAACATATTTGGCAGTTTTCATTTTTAAATGTCCACTTCCTTTATTGTCTGTCATTCTCCCTGCTTTCTTTGAAGCATCTTACCATTCAAATGCTTATGATTTTGATTATCTCATCTCCATATGTTTATTTTGTCATTTTTTAGGATTCTGTACATGTTTTTTGTCAGTCCACTGCTCCAGAAATTGCTGACTTTTTGCATCTAGACATAAAACGCCTAAAAACTGCCAGGACCAAGCCATGGGAAAACTATTAAAAAAATAAAATAACCACATACAAACATGCTATGAAGAATTTATGTATCGACCATAAATATGCTGCTTGCTTGTCCACAGCTTGGAAGTAGATTTTAAACCAATAAGGGGTTACTGACACCATGTATGTATTATGCATTATTGTATACCACTAATTAAACTGTGTTTTTGCTGCATTTTTGTTTGATGTATGTGTATATGAATTTATTTTGTTTCATTTCACTTATCTATTTTTAAATATGAACATCCAAACAGATATATTAAAGCCAAATAATTATTGAATTATATTGGGAATTGTAAGGAACCAAGTATGATCATGTATAAATTAATAAGTTCTGTAAGTGAGATTTAGACGAAGGTTTGGGTAATGTAACTGTCAATGCAACTGCACAATAGCTAGGTTAAGGCCAAAGTTTTCAATGTGAAAACGTGTATGTCGGACATTCAGCGCTGCTTTCCTGTAAGCCTAGAAGTTTGGCAATGGCCTTTGGAATGTCGATCATGATTCCACTGACTTTCCAAACGCCATTGCTAAACTTCTAGGCTTACAGGAAAGCAGCGCTGAATGTCTGACATACATGTTTTTGCATTGAAAACTTCGGCCTCAACCTGGCTAATAAGTGGGAGATGTGGGTTCAAGTTCTGTTTTGGGCTGATTCTTTCTTTCAGAACCTTCTAAATTAATTATTAAAATATTAATTTAATTATAATTATTAAATTAAGGAAGCGAAGGCACCTAATGCCTGCCTCTAGTGTGAAATTACTTAGCATTTAATTAATAATAGTAATAGTAATATAATATGATAATAGCCCAATATAATATGACAATTGTTTGGATTTAATATATAACTATTGGATTTGGATGTTCATATTTGGTTCACCCTGTATAAATACATACAGGGTGAACCAAAAGTAGGTGGACAGTAAATGATAACATTTATTGAGATTACGTACACACACAAATTTTGAGATTACATATATAGTTATATTTACTAATGCAATACAATACAATTTTATCAATGCAGATGCTCAATCTGCTGTCCATCACAATTTACACAGCTTTAAAGTCTACATTTCACCATTTCACACTTTGATAAACATTTTTGCACAAACATCTTTGTGTATTAATTTCTTGAAATGCAACTCTGATGTAATTTTTGAACCATAATTACAACTAAGTTAAATATACACCATTGTTATACTATAACTTTAACACAAACCCCATTCCATCTAGTTTTATAGTGTATTTCGAAGATGCCTGGCAAGTTTTTCACCAATTATCTTTATTTAGTCAAGTTGAACTAGTGTTTAATAAGTTAGAAATATGGAAAAGGACATGGTTTCATAAAATAAAACTATTCCACCTACCTTTGGTTCATCCTGTATATACAGTGGATTCTCGATTTATTGTTTTTGGCGGGACTTGGGGGGAAAAACAACTGATGTGGGAAAATGATTGATGGTAATTTATGAATTCAATGTTTTTATCGTTTATCTTGTATGAAATGTGTATTTTCCAGTGATATGCTTATATAATGGCTTTCTGTAATACTAAATGATATGGATATGGAGCATGCACATGAACATTCATTTATTCTACATTTTAAAAAATGTTTATGAATACTGAAATATGTTCTATTTTCTTTTAATAAGAATACTTAATGTATTGATTCTTTTCTTGCAAGAAGATGAAGAATGATATCTTAGAAGTGTCGAAAATGTTATTGAAATTATAAATTTTTGTCACTTACAATGTGTTGATTGTTTTACAGAAAAGAGTTCTGACTTTTTTCATTTGTCTAGATATGATCTGTCCTAACTCAAGAAAATACAGAGTTGCAAACTTTATGGGAGAAAATCATCATATCTGCCCCTTGAAATTATTATACATCCCTTGATCCTTTATCTGTAGAAATATTAACAAGGTTCATCCTATCTCAGATTCTCATAAACTTATTATCTGTGATCCCTTCTTACAACAAAAAAATTTTTAGATCCCATTTTACAATGAAGTTTTTACAATGCTCCCTTATAATATATTATATGATGCAAAATAAACCTCTGAATGAAATTTAATTTTATTTAACCTTTAATTTTTTAAAAGCTAAAATTTACATTTTTTCATACAATTTCAACATGCCAAACATTAACAAATTATTACTAACAAATATGTAACACATTCTTTTATAAACCATATTCATTGTTTCATATGCATAAACTTTAGTTTTTCCAAATTTTTGTGACCATCTAAAATTTTTAGTCCCCTCTTCAAGTGGTTGCAACTCCCTGTGCCAAAAACATTAAGTTCTAAACAGTTTACTAGATGGAAACTACTACATTAATACATTTTATTACATTTTGTACAAGTAGAAGCATAATGGAATTTCAACAGAATGTCTATTTGCACAGATTTTCTTTTCACATCAATTTGAGCCTTTTATCATTAGGTCTAAAGGTATAGCAGTTAAGTGATCTTGAAAAGTATGCCAAAGGTGCACCTTATAATCAAGAATATACAGTAGTAGCCTATCTAGAAACTTTTGAAAATTTAGTAGTCCTCTACTGGCGAAAAAAAACACAAAATATCAATGAGAAGGCAATGCATATAAAAATAGTGATTTATGAATTGGATTTTTCAGTAATTAACAGTTGTTTTTGGAGTAAGGCATATTTATGAAATTACCATACAAAACCCTATTATCATACTGTGCCTGAAATAAATGTATGGATATGATAATTATTGTATAGATGGCGACCCTGAGATAATGTGCTCTGTTTTACCAATGTTGCTGAGCTTTAAGGGGAAATTTTGCCAGTAAAGTACAGTTTTTTGTAAAGCAGTAGACAAAAAGTAGCCAAAAATCACAATAAAAACTGATTAGCTGTAGTCAAAGGGTTTAACTGTTAAATTTGACATGCTTTTATTTTTAGTAAACAAAAATCAGTTTTAATTTAGCACCCTCTGTTGTGAGTAAAATGATTGATGTGGGATAACATTTTTCTTTCAGTTAAAATACAGAATGAACATTGTGGGAATGAAGAATATGGGAAAAATTAACATTACGCATATTGAGTCATTATTTGGGACTGGAGAAAACAACCAATAGATTTGGGGAAATGATTGATATGGGAATGATAGATCAAGAATACACTGTATGTATATACAGTAGAGCATCAATTATCTGAATCAGTTGGGGACTGGGGTTGTTCGGATAACAGATAAGTATGAAAAAATACATTATTAACCACTCAGCAGTGAGGGATGTATATATACATTGAGGGCGATTGTGTGGCAGTGGTGAGGGACGTATATATCTGCTAAATTCTTTTGGGGGTTTTGCCAAAAAGTAGCCAAAAACTACCATGAAAAAAAAATTCACATAAAAAATGAATTATGTAACAATAAAAGACTTTTCTTTACTAGACATAACTGTTTACAAAATCTTTTTCTGAAATGGTAATGAGAAAAATTGCGTGAAAAAATACTTCAAAAATTTCCCAGGTATATTCACTACTAAGGGATAGCACCATACCTGACTATCCCACTGCTGAAAGGTTAATATAGTATATTAGTATATCCCAATAATAGTATATTAATATATCCCATGTTGAAATTTTTCTCCATTGCTTGTTGCTTCACGTTGAATTTTCGCCGATGTTAAGCCTAACGAAAATTTTTATATATATACATGCATACAAACATACACACACGCATATATTATGCCGAGATAGATGATTGCTGGCTGAGTGCCATAGTATGTTATAAGTCAGGCCTGGCCAACCCAAATTGTCTCGCGGGCCACTTTGATCAAGCGTAATATTATGGTGGGCCACAATTTAGGCAAACATTTTTTTAAAAAAGTAAAACAAATACAAAATGAATAAGATTTTATTGTTATACCAAGAGTTTGTACTTGCACTTGCGTATTATAACAATGACACATGCAAATTTTCATTTATTTAATTGTTTTGGTATACACATAACGGGAAACAAAAGTTTTAATAGATATATAATAACGCTTAGCGGGCCACACAATTTAACATGATGGGCCGCGGGTTGGCCAGGCCTGTTATAGGCCTTAGGTGCTGAGTTGTCTCCAGCCAGTGCCATAAAAGAGTATGGTTAGATGGTTAGGTCTGAATTAATAAGTTTTAGAAGTGAGAATTGAATACAGGTTCAGGTAGTGTAACTGGCAATGTGATCACACGGTAAGCAGGAGTTGTGGGTTCAAGTCCCACTTTGAGCCAATTCTTTTCTTCCAGAACCTTCTAAATTAATTATTAAAATACTGTATTAATTTAATTATAATTATTAAATCTAACAAGAGAAGGCACCTAATGCCTGTCTCTTGTGCCAAATTACTTACTAAGCCAAATGATGATCTTAATTAATCAGGCTATTAATATGCTATAATTAATAATTAGAAACTAAGTAATTTGGTACTAGAGGTAGATGTTAGATGCTATATTTTATCTAAATTAATTATTATAATAATTTATTAAATACTTTAGAATATCTTGGAAGAAAAAAAAACTAGCCTGGAGTGGGACTTGAACCTGCAACCTCTGCTTGCGAGTTACACTATCTGGATCCCAAGCAAGCCTTTGCTTCCAGATGTATTTAAATTTTAGTTATAACCATTTATTGTTCTTTTCTTCCAAGATGTTCTAAATTATTTAATAAATTATTATAATAATTAATTAATTTAGATGGTGCCTAATGTTTACTTCTAGTTCCAAATTACTTAGTTTCTAATTATTAATTATAGCATATTAATAGCTTGATTAATTACAGCAATCATTTGGCTTTGTATCAGTAAATTACCTTATATCTTGGCAGATAAGACAAGGTATAAATTTTCACCGAAGTTTTATAGTTTTAGCATATATCTGTCCTATAAGACGACCCCCAAACTATCAACGGCCTGTGAATTTAGTTTAGATCAGCGATTATCATCTCAGTAATAATACTGTATAGTGTATACAGAATTATGACCTTTTTGTAATTTTTCGAATGAACAAATTTTATTTTCTTGCACTGCCTTGCAATTGTTGCAAACATTCGGGTAATGACCTTGATTATTCACTAAAACGTCATAAGGGCTATTCTATCTATTTTGTGCACATACCCTACTCTCTACTAGTAAATAATTACAGGTTGTCCATTCTTTTATAATGGTTTTAAATTACAAAAAATATTAGATTGAAATTTATTTATCTGTCCTATAAGACGACCCCAGATTTTGGGGGCCTATTTTTATGATTCAACTATCGTCTTATCTGCCGAGATATACAGTAGGTTTTGGGAAGTTGATATCCAAATTACTTAGCACTTAATTAGTAGTAGTAGTAGTAGTAGTAGTAGTAGTAGTAGTAGTAGAACTTGATATAGTTCGACAATCATTTGGCTTTAACTTATCTATTTTTGTTTCATTTTTGAAGTCATTCTAAGAATTTTGTAGATTTAAATTTTAAAAATTGTATGAGTTGTATATTCCACATTCCAATCTATTATTGGTTTGATCTTGATTGATGGATGCCAAGTCAGCCAAAAATGTTTGATTAATAAAATATTTCTTCTGGAAAAGGTTAGAACTGTTTTTCATATATTTTAAAATGATATAAAAATATGGTAATGTTTAAAATAATACAGGAAATTCTCATTAATTCGAATTCATATAGTTCAAAATCCTGTTACTTCATAATTTATTTTGGCCAGGGATATACAGATTTACATGTTAAGGAATTTGGTGAGATTGACATATGGTTACTTTGAAATTTGAAATAAAAATTCTGTCCAAACTATGATATGCATATGTTCAATCTAAATGAAGAAGTTAAGTGTCTCCATACTATAAGAGAAAAATAGACCAAAACAACCCTAATCTGGTCAATATGGCTTTGCTTTTACAGTAACATATTTTGGGTGCTGCCTTACATATGGACTATCCCTTTTTTCTTATTTCATAAAATACAGCTGAATTTTAGGATTTCAAGATTGGGCTACAAATAGTAGATTGAGATATTTGTAGGACTCTAGGCTACTTCATTTCAGCAACTTACTACTTTTTGGGCCACTTTAAAAATAATTTTGAGTAATTCTGCTTTACTTTTTATTCTGTCAACCTGTGAGATTCTCCTCAGACATATGCTGTTTACCTGCAGTTTATTTATATTATGATTTATTATTACTTAACAAAAATAGCATTTTGTATATATAGCCATATTCTATTTGATTAATAAATTACATCAGTTACATGGCATTTGGCATATGTAAATCTTGGATAATTCAAAACTTGATACTTTGAAGGTGAAATTATTTGGTCCCTTGAATTTCGAACTAATGAGGATTTCCTATGATGATGATGAAAAAGTCAGTCAAAAACTATATAAGTTTATCTTTTTTTGCAAAAAATTAGTGCATTTCTTATACAGTTTTTTTTTTCCCTGAAAAATTATTTGATGTCATTGTCATAAATTTTTGTATTTTTGGTAGTTATGGAACAAATATTCAGTTACTATTTGGTATTCGGCCTATTTTTTTTGCTATTCAGTCGAATACCGAATGTTTAATCATTATTTGGCCAAATACCTAAAAACAGGAGTAAGAAATAACAAAAACACAGTAAATTAATCATTTTGGTAACTTTTATTAATGCTGAACATTAGTGATGTAACGAATAGTATATTCGGCCTCAGCTGAATACCGAATATTTGGCCAAACTATTCGGCTTGATTAACGCATGTACGAAAATTGGTGCACAAACTGCATTATGGCAAGGATTGCGCACCCTGCTCTCTATTGGCCTGCTGTTATTACGATTTTTTCATCCAGTAGGTCTAAATTATTTACATTAATTAATTAAATTATAATTATTAAAGTTAATATGAGATGGAGCCTAACGTCTACCTCTACTGTCAAATTGGTTTATAATTTATGTAATAGCCGTAAATAGCCCGATATGATTTGGCAGTTGTTGGTATTTACATGTAAGTTATTTTATTTGCAATCAATCTTTTTAGCTCTTTAATTAAGCACTAAAATTTTGTTTTTACTATGTATTTGTAGACTGAATAGTACCCTAAGGATATACTTTAGTGGGGACATATGGTCTAGTTTCTCCCCAGTTGTGGAACAGTTCAAATATATTATTAGGGGGTTTCTATTTGTGAAGTTTTGTGATATTTTGTTGCTATTGTTTTTGTCAATATTTTAAAAATTAATATGATTTCAAATGTTATCTTTTGTATATAATGAGAGATGATCATTCTTTGCTTTATATATAAAATAAATTATATATTATTTACTCATCTTCTAGAAATAGATAAATAATTATTTCGTTAAATATGATAAGTTTCAATAAAATGTTTCGTAAAAAATATTAAAATATACGCGAATATGAATATAACATAATTAACAAAGCAATAACATTGATGCCCGATACATACTAACCTATACGCCATCAATGCCATAAGATATCGGGCTAGATAAAGGCTATAATATTATTTAATTATGAAATAATTTAATACTAGAGTTAGATGCTATTTCTTATTAACTTTAATAATTATAGTTTAATGTTCAGCATTAATAAAAGTTACCAAAATGATTAATTTACTGTGTTTTTGTTATTACTTACTCATGTTTTTAGGTATTCGGTATGCGGCTGAATAGTGAAAAATAGGCCAAACAGGCTGAAACCGAATATTCGTTACATTACTACTGAACATATATTTCAAGTTTGAGAAAGTGCAGTTTTTTGCTTATTTATCTAAGATCAAAGGAAAAGAATTATAACTAAGTTATTTTTTTAAGAGATCAGAAAAGGTAATAAATCAAATGAAAACTACCTACTTATTATGTAGTTTAGTCATCTGTATACTCAGATATAAAAAGACAAGTCCTGATAGGATAATTAATGCAGAGCCAAAACTACTGATGCTAGAAACTTAAAAATTTGAGGGTGTGTTCCTTTTATAAAGTTTAGGAGTGCTAAGAAAAGATTTCCCATTTTTACAATTATGTGACTCATAACCTGGTGATAATGGAGAAAAGAGACAGATAGGATGTCGATATAAGTCAGTTATGATTTCACAGATTCGAAACAGCTTGGTAGCCTGAATGGCCCCAGACTTTTGCCCATGCACACTAAGTGACTTTCATTAAAAGCAGTTAGCTTTCCAAAATCTATGAGAACGATTATTTGGCATTGACGGCCACAAATTTGTGCCAATAAGCTGCCTCAACTTGTTTGATTATGTTATCAACTCAATTTCATATTTATTTTCACATTTTCACTTTGCAGTCCTTCTCTGTTCTTTTTCCATTATTTACACATGTAGATCATTTCATTGTTATCCACATTTGATATCATCACTTATCACATATTGCCATGATGCTCATGTCTGTCCGCTACAACTGTTATGAATTAACG
Source organism: Centruroides vittatus (assembly GCF_030686945.1). Taxonomy (NCBI): domain Eukaryota; kingdom Metazoa; phylum Arthropoda; class Arachnida; order Scorpiones; family Buthidae; genus Centruroides; species Centruroides vittatus. Next base: position 76,360 of record NW_027122147.1, read on the forward strand.
TGATTGGCGAAGCATAGTGATAGCGGGCCAATAGAGAGCAGGGTGCACGATCCTCGTCATAATGCAGTTTGCATGCCAATTTTCATACGTGCATTAATCAAGCCGAATAGTTGGGCCGAATATACTATTCATTGCAATATTAATTTTTGGAATCAAAAAAATTCATTAATTAGCATCTATTATTAAAATTGATTATTTATAGCATTGACTTCAATTTTATTTCTGTTAAATCAGGGATGCACAACCTTTTCTGAAAAAGGGCCGGTTTAGGATTAAGTTTACTGACCTGGGGGCCGGACCATTTTAGAACCCTCTTTGTTGACACAAGGAGTCTAATTACTTTAGCCGTGGCCAGTGTTGATAATCACAATAATTATTAAATCCAAAACTTTTTAGTGCAATCAGCTTCCTTTTAGTCATATGACTCTATTCCAGCTATTAATTTTCTTGGTCCAATGTAATGATTAAAAATTTTTTTTTATTGTTAGTCTATGTAGCAACTTTGTTGTAAATGATTGGTTGTTATAGCTTTTGTACATTTTTTTTTGAACTCTGATTGGTATTTTCTAGTTTGAATGACATTAGGTTGATGAATAAGCATCTTTTCAGAAAAGATTGATTCAAATTTGACTATACCAATCAAATCTAGAATGTAAAAAATCGTTATTTTTGTGGCTTTTCAGTGCTATTTTCACTTATTTTTATGTTATTTGACACTACTGTATTTAGACAAATAAGCAAGTTTCCTGAAGCATAAAATTGAAAATTTCCCACCAAAATAGAAACTTCCTGATAACATCATTTTATTCTATTTGATTCTTCTAAAAATCATTATAATACTATGTATTAGACTTAAAATATTTGATATCTACACCAGAAAGTGTGTTAGCTAGAAATAGAAGAACTTCAATCCCCCATTTCTCGCCTCAGGGAAAGTCATAAAACAGTTAGGTGCTAACTACTTTGTGAAAGTGAAAAAGTTCTATACTTACAAACTTCGAAAGAAGGGATTTGGCCTGTACCATCTGCAGGCCACATAAACATTGAAGGGGGCCATATGTGGCTCCCGGGCTGCAGGTTGTGCAAATCCCTGGTTAAATCAATCAAAATATTATATCAAGTTTATAATTGTATAGTCTATCTTATGAAATGTTCTTAAATTAAAGCATTCTTTTAATTAAAAAAATTTTTATATTAATTTATCAGTTCAGTGTTATGTGGTAAATTATATAGTAAGTATTTACTTATTTGTATGATTTAATTTGAATTTTCTAAACCACATATTAATAGTATTAATAGGAGTATAAATTTCCACTGTTGTCTGTCTGTTACCTGTCCTTCCTTAATCTTGAGAACAGTGTTAAATGAAAGTAAAGACCAGATAGGGAGAGCTTAGGGGCAGGAGGGCCTGATTAACTATATACAAACTTTCTGTGTAGACCAGAAATCATGTGAATTGAATTCAAAATTTTCCCATGAATAGAGTTACATAGATGACTGGCATGACTATGTTGTTATCAGGGAAAGTATGATGTATAGGGGCAAGACACTACTAATTTGAGATGGAGAATATATATTTTAAATTAAATAAATTAAGGTTATGATTAAAAATTGATTATCGGGGTCAGAGGTGTATATTGACAAGGACATAGATAGCCCTGACTAAATATGCCTCCAACCTTGATATAGAGGTGCAATTACAACAAGCTAGTGTCCTGGTAACAATGCAACACACCGACTGTCTTAGATTTTTGGAGGCTTTAGAAATTTTTAAGGCAAGTTTAAACAGCACATGTATCAATTACAAAGAGGTGCCTTCTCTGTTGGCTGCTTGGCACACCCTTTACGAATCGAAGTTATAATATTTAGTTATTGTAGGATTTATGATGCATACCCGTACCGACACATGGCATTGTATTCCATTTTTTCATAATGTTTAGGCAGATGTTCCGTCACATCCTGTTTTTAAATCCATTCCATTTCCAACGGATACTGAGATGATTTGATATTTTTTGAAATATTTGAATTCTTTATTTTAAATTGGTGTTCCATCAAAGAAAGAACAACAATCACCTGAAATAGGACTCCAAAGGTGCTTGGAAATGTTTGTGATGTGCATTTTTTTCCAACATCGGGAGTTATGTTTTGGATAAAATTTGTTTAAAACTTGGCGTGAAGTGTTCTCTATAACCACTGGACTATTGATTCAGAAGTTAGTGGCACCAAGATCGCCTCATATTGTTAGATGTCACAACGTGAATTGTTGATGATGATAGTATTTAAATTAAATTTCAATCTTTATGTGAGAAACATACTATTTTCATTTTTTGGTACATGCTGCAGTTGAATCTAAATCAAATTAATTAATAAAAACCACATTAATTTGACATTCACATAATATAAATGGCATCCAAGAATTTGTGTTTAAATATGCTTAAATTAAGTAACAGAAATTTATTAATATAATATTAATTTAAAAATAATAAAATAATAATAATTAAAACTCTAACCTTTACGTCGAAACTGAAACTAAAATTGAAAATGAAATCAAAATTAATTAATTAATTTAAATTAAGATTAAATCAATTGAAACATAATATATCAGAAAGTGTGGATAAAGTACTACTTGTTGTCCATCTTGATTAATTTGGTTATATTTTATGCAGGCAGGTAGTCAGAGTTGAGTCTCCATTTTTAGCACTTCTTTGTAAAGTGTTAATTTTGGTTTCCTTTGGTGGTGATGGAACATTTTGATTTTAATATATACTATATGTAGGATATAGAATAGATATAGATAATAATCAATATTATATATAATATTATATTGCATTTGTAGACATTTTTATGCATGAAATTCAGCTAAAAAGGTAAAAAAAAAAAAATGGCATTGTTTTTGGGGGTCAGGAATGGATTTAATTTATTTTATATTGTTTCTTGTGGGAAAGTTTGTTTTGGTTTTAGAAAAAAATCTGTTTTCAGACAACTTTTAAAAACGAACTAAGTTTGAAAACAAAGGTTTGACTCTATAATGTTTTGAAAACATTCTCCTTAATAACCTATCCATACATAACTTGATTGCTATGATTAATTGGATTTGGTCATCTTTGGCCTACTAAAGTGCTTACACCAGAATTTACAATACCAATTAATTGCTAAGGAATACAAAATTATATTCTATCTAAAGACTTCTAATATCTATATATTTTATATCAACTGGATAGATAGATTACAACAAAAAAAAATCATGCCTTTAAATTTTATTGCTAAAAAATAAAAGTGTGATTAGTTTGTTGAAGACTTGTAAACTTGAAAATTTGTTTTAAAGAAATTTTGGATCTTAAGACAATGAAAAATTAAAAGTATTTTAACATCAAATATTTTTGATTTTACTGTATCAGTGTTTCTCAATTTACATATCTGCACTATGCATCAGGATGAATATAAAATTAGACTCATTTTATCCCTTAACCGGTATAAATTATGATTAACTCTTGAATATCGAACGTTTTTGTAACCCCTTCTGGGTTCTTCCTCAAAATCTGATATACAGCGTAATAGGAGTATCATTGCACTCTCCACATACATGACAGACCTTGATATTGTGGCAGACTTCACCAGAGCCCAAATCATCCTTACTACCCCAAACCCGGAATACCTCAAATGGTTGGAAGTGATCAAGATTTTTAAAGCTTGCTGCAGATCCACATACATTAATGTGTCTTTCAATGGCATGGCAGACTTTACTTGACAATGATATTTAACATTCAATCTTATTTAAGGATGATATGGGAACGCATGCATATAAGTTTTTGTTATTCGAACTCATCCTCGTAATCTTTCATTTTAAGTTCCAATTTGATATTCTGGTCGTTTATCGACAATAATGGTTAATATTCGATCTTATTTAAACATATTATAGGAATGCATGTGCATAAGGACATGTTATTCAAAATCTCCGTCTTACCATTCAATTATGTTCAAATTTTATATTCATGTTTGTTTTAGAAGATTCGGCTAGTTTGGAATTGAAAGAAGCCTCAGGAAGAATCCAGGAGTTACGAAAACGTTCATATTCAAGAGTTAATTGTAATTCACACTGGTTAATGGTTGAAGTGAGTCTAATTTTATGTTTCTCAATTTATTTTAACACATTGGAAAATTTAAATGTACTAAGGATTCTTTTTTGTTCATGTTTCATTTTCATCGAGCTAAGCTACAATTCTGATCCCTTAATAAAAATAGAATGAAATAGCAGCAATTGTCTTTTCAAAAGCTTTTGGAATAAAACAATCCATGAGCTGTCAGTAGCTGAATAATTTATATCTAATATCATACATAAAAATTTAGGATCACCAATAACTTTCTTGTCTACCATTATACATTCTTGTCTTTCGGAACCCCTTAAATTTGTTCATTGAACCTTAAAGTTCCATGATATTCAATTCAAGAAACACTGGTCTGTGTTAAAGTTTATTTAAAAGAACAAGATTAAAATAAAAAATTGTTATGTATCTAACGTTAAATAAAGATATTTAATGTTAGATACAAAAATAAAAATAATAATCAATCTTTATTATTTTCATTTTATTTTATTGTATTTTGAATTGAGGAAAGTGATCTCTATATTAACTAATTTTTAGTTTTTTTTTTTTTTTAGCATTACTCATGTACAGGCCGTTTCAAAGGGAAAAGGAAAAGAATGAGTTTACAAATTCTCGTAGGGCTCATACCATTATGTCACCAGAAGATATGGCAGCCGGTAAAAAATCCTATTGGCCAGAGTTGGAGATAACAGGTATAAAAAATTTTTATATTTGTAATTTATTAAATTTTTATTATAAAAATTTTCCTTATAAGTAAGACACTCTGAAGTAATGTAAATAATATCTCTATTATTAAAATAATTTGATATATTTTTAATGTTTACAATTAATTTATTACATTTGATATCAAGAAAGTATCAAATGTATTTTAACAAACTTGTGTTTATGTTTATAATGACATATTTAATCATATTTTTTAAAGAGAAATTGTCTTACACAATTTCAAATTATAAAGATGTCTTTTAGAATTTTTTAAAAATGTATATTATTTTTAATACATTTAAATTTATTCAAGTTTCTAACAATTTTAAGAAATAGATTGCTAAAAATATTATCATTTATATGCTTTTGTCAAAATAAAATATGATAGTCTTTAGGTACAGTACATATTGTTAATCCAAAATTTTTTAATGGATATTTATTTATATGGTGTGAGTCCTAATATATGTATAAATCAGTCCTCAGTGAGAGTCATCTTTTCTTTTGTGAGTCTTTTTTTAACCTTTTTAAGATTTTGTTACCTTTCATCACCTTTTGATTGAAGACTTTTGTCAAATATTGAACCACGTCTTACATGCTTACTGTATCTTGTAGTCAAGAAAACATGCTATTGGCAAATTGGTGTCTGTGGATATCTGTGAAGTTCACTGAAAAAGAGGAAGAAAAATGCTAAAAAATATCATTAGGAAACTTTTTATTTGTGGAATCAGGATCAATGGCTTTTCTTTATTACAAGTTTGAAGGCTCTAACACACTGTGGCACAAATGTCTGGATCAGTTCATTATTTGCACGAAAAGAATGATTTTTATATATTTTCTTAAATATAAAACAAAATATATATTATGCAAATGTGAAACTGAGGGTTCTGGCCTAACCTGCTCATCTCATAGGATGGCCAATTAATTATCTTTTGAGAGTTAATTAGTACACAAATACTTGTCAACTCCTTTCGATAGTTGTCGGGTCTCCTGACACCATTTAGTTATAAACAATTAAATTAACTTATCTTCGAGTGGCTGAAGATATAAACTTGACCAGGATTTTAGGTGGGTTGTCTTTATATGTGATCTACATGTGTTTGTGGGCTGATGATAGAGTTAGACATAAAATCAACCAACAGATATGATATGTCAGGAATACGTCTATTTATTAAGTGCAATAATAACTATCTTACATACCGAGGATACATGAGGATTATGATAAAATGGAATGATTAAGAGATATTCTCGTATGTTAATTGTTATCTCTAAACCTCTATTAATATCTATGCCAATGAGCAATGAGAGAGAGTTTACATGAAATGATAAAGTCGTATTACCTGATGTTCACATGCATCCGAGGTGAGAGTTGAGAATTCTTGAGAACACATTCTTGGAGCACTGGAAAAGTGATGGCTAATATTTCGGACACTTGGCAATGGCACCAAAACAAGAGCAATGGCTAAGCCTTGGTGTAGTTAAGAGTATCAATCTAGAGCAAGCTAGAGCACAGCTAAAAACAAGGCTATAGCAAGTAAAAAGGTGACCTTTATCCTTTATACTAAGTTAACATCTAATAGTATTACTGGGATTTCACGCCATGCTTTCATCAGCAGAAGGAAGTTGGGTGGTTTTGAGGATAGTCAATGAGTTACTGCACTTGAACTATTGTTTTAGGAGGAACTAACTCATCATTCTCTCTGAGTCAATGTTTCAGCTAACTGCATTGCATTAAGACAGATGTAAACATTACAGTGGCAGATAATCTTATATCTTGCATTAATATCCTCAATGCAATTCAAATGGATGTATCATTACAGTATGCAGAATTATTAAGCAGCTGGAATACAACAAGTTATATTGCCAGTGAGTACTGCATCTGTTGACAAAGCAACACCTTCTCCATTTGGTTAGTTCTAACACATTTGCAAGATTATCAAACACAAACTGATGACCTCCTTCTCAAGATTATTGAGAAGGTAAGAGACTTGATATTATCATTAAGAACCAATGTCTTAAAAAGTAGCCTTCAATAGAAATGTAAATCTTCACCTAAAACTTAAAAGTTCAAGACAGCACCATCAGTAGGAAGAATTATGCTGACCTTTTTATTTGACAGTGAACTGCTTCTCAATTTCAAAAAGCCCAATGTTGCCATTAATGAAGAACAATGTAGTGCCACCTTAAATCACCTTGTATATATTATGCATTATGAATAGCAGTCTGGCCATTTGTCTCAAGTAGTCATCCTTATCCATAACAATGTTGCATAATTCATGTTGCAAACATTGTCCATAAGAAACTGCAACACATGAATGAGAAACATTAGAATGCTGCCTTACACACATTTCTCCTTGTGACTTTCATATTTTTATCCACTGAAAACAGCCTTAAAAGATAATGTTTTGCTTTAAATTCTGAAATCATGCAGACTATTCAACATTTCTTTGCTTAGTAGCTTGCAAGAATTTTATGAAAAAGGAATTAGATGCTTAGTGACACAGTGAAATGCAAGACTCAATGCTTGTGGTACTTTTATTTAAATATCTGTTGTGTTATCTGTAAACTTAGATAGGTAGGTTTTATATGAACTCGCCTAATAAGAAATCGTCACAATAACCAAAAACTCCAGCAAAAAAGATGAATGCTTAAGTGTTCATTTTTTTTGCTGGATTTTTTTTTTGTGGATTTTTGGTTATTGTGATTTATTACTTGTTTGTTCAGTTTTTTTTTGTTTGTTTGTTTGTTTGTTTTTAACCCTCCTAATAATTTTTGTATATATATTATGCATGCAAATAATGATATAATTTATTTATTTTCTTTTTCTGAATGTACAATAAATAATTTTAATATTTTAAATGAATTATTTAACAGTTGAAGATAAGTATTGGAAAAGTGTAATTATGAATCAAGTTTAGATGATATAATTCTATAAAATCCAGATTCTCAAAGACAACAAGAATACAAAATGAAGTTTTAATTAATACTATTACTAGTTTTCTTTCAATAAATAATGAAAAGAAACATAGGATTTCATATTTGTGATTCTAAGGATGATAAATCTTTAAATTGTGAATCATTGAAATGATTCACAATTTCACAGAACTCTGTAGAATGGGTTGAAGGTAAAAACTTACAAGTTAGAATAACAACTTTCCAATGTGCTATAGGTAATTGTTTAGATATTATACAGTGCAAAATGTGGAAAAACAGTAATGATAAAATAGAAGATTAAACAGGAAGTGAAGCATGACTTGTGACCAAATCTAGAACTTGTTGCTTTTTCTCCTATTGTCGTTATAAAGAAATTTTTGCATTTTCTAATGTTAAAAGTCTATTAATTAATCATGTCATGCTAAAAATAAATAATTTGTGGCATTTTTGATGATGTCTGCCACATTTGACTTCAATTTTATTTCCATTAATCAATGTATTATGTCAAGTTTTTAACTGTATAGGCTATCTTATGATGATGATGATATGTGTGCTTAAATTAAAGTGTTCTACAAAACTCCATCTCAACACCGGAAAATAATAATAACTACCTCTTAACCTTATACCGGTGTGTATTTTCTCTTCATCCAAACTTGTAACTTCAAAAAATAGGTGTGTACAAACGTTTTCGAACCACAAATGCTGATAATTATAAGGACGAGATTACGCTTTTACTAGCGTGGCAGGCCCTTATGAATGATAGTTTACATTAGCTGAGTTGTTCAACTAATGCGCATGTGTCAGTATTACGTAAACGGAAATGTGAATTCGAGCATAATTTCGACGAATTTGAAGTGATTCGAACGGCAGTTCCAACGAAATTCGTATAGCCTGAGGAAGAATCGACATTTGTGGTTCGAAAACGTTTGTACACACCTATTTTTTGGAGTTACAAGTTTGGATGAAGAGAAAATACACACCGGTATAAGGTTAAGAGGTAGTTATTATTAAAGTGTTCCTTTAATCTAAAAACTTTACATTTATTTATCAGTTTATTGTTGTACAGCAAATTATATGTAGCTTATTTAAACCATGTATTAGTTATTATTAACCTCTTCATAAAATGTTTTCTTTTGTTTGTCACTGAACAAAAATGTTGTATGGCTCATTTCATGAATCTTGACCTTGATCCTACTATCGGTAAAATGGGTATTAGATCTCAGTTAACATAACAATGAGAGCTGTGACTTAAGCAAGATCAGGCATATGTTGCAGTAGACATTTTAATCTCATTTTACTAATAGGTATGTGGCAACAATTGAATTACATCATCAAATATGGAGCATTTCTATAAAAAACAGATAAATATGAAAATTAAATTAATTAGTTAATAGAAATTCTAGTCTTTAAAGATATTTTCAAAAATACGCGTTGTTTAATATAATGGAAAAAAAAGGTAGAGAATTTTTGGCTTTTAATAAGAATAAAGGATATTTAAATAACATCCAACATGATGGTTTATAGGTTAAAATCCATGCAATATTTTGTTAGGCTTAGCAATTACATGCTTTTAAATAAATATTTGCTGACAGGTTTAATCTTTTTTCCAAGTAATTATTGTTACTATTTTGGTTATTTTTTAGTGCTGCATTGGCCAGACCACTATGACTTTAAATATTATTATTTATATTTATATAAATATTTTTCTATTTAATTTCTCATAATCTTTTAGTTGTAACTAATGATGATTTAAATGATGTATCAGAAATTGAGATGATTTGAATCTAGATTTGAGTGATGACGACCCTGACAAAAAAAATCCCACAGCTTTCCCTATCTTATGCATCTAATTCTGAATTTGAAAGTGAAGATAGTGAGAACGGTTCACACATGCAGGGCTTAAAGTGACTCTCTTTTTTTTCTTTTTTAGCTTTTTCTGAGGCAAACTTGCTTTTTTTTTAGCTTTTATTCACTGCCTATGTAGAATTTATTTATTTATTTTTGTATTGCATTCAGCAGCAAAATAGCAACCAGCACACCCCCATATGCCTTATCGTGTGATTGTGCACCACACCGCCATCTACACTTGTACATGTATATAGACCCTAAGTGCAAGTTACTCATGTGCCATCCTGGTAGCAAATATTTGTATAACACATAGGAGTTCACTAAAAAATGCATATGCGTCGTATCTGAGACAATTCAAAAAGCATACCTAGTGCAATAAATTGCTTATTGTTTTTTAATTTGTATTTGAGTTATTATAATAAAAATGGGAAAAATCAAATTTAAATTGTTCTGTGTTTGGATGTTCTAATACACTAGCAAACACTCAACATGTAATGCCAAAAGTTTCATTTTATTGTTTTCCTGCACGTCTAAACCTTAAACAGAGGTGCCAAATTTGGATAAATTTTACTAAAAGACAAAAGTAAGAAATACAAAATGTATTGTTAATTTTTTAACAATTGACGCGAATAATTTTCTAAAAATTTAGTAAAAATGGATCACAGTGGCTACCCTCTAAATCAGCATGGATATGCAGTATGCATTTCATAGATGGGGGGAAAAAGTGAAGATCCAAGATATCCAAATTATAATCCAATAATCTATCTGGAAAAAAGAAGCAGTGAAGAAAATTGTTGACATGAACAGTCAGTGAAGAGATATAAATGCCTAATGAACAGAAGGAACATTTCATTTGAAGAAGCATGAAGACACTTTGATGTAGTAATTGAAGAAAATTTTTTAGACCCTAAAGAAGAACAAAAATGTGACTTTGGAACTCAGAGTCTACAAACAAACACTTTGAAGACTTAAAAATTTTTATTTGCACTACTGGTAACAATGTTTCTGAAATTCAAATTCTCCACGTTAAAATGATTTCAAAAGAATGTGGAGAAAATCATAGGTCCTGTCATATTAGAGGTATAGCAAATTTTTATGATGATCAATCTTTAAAAGATCTAATATCAGTAGGATTCAATGTTTTCAATTTACTTTTAGACATGCTTCCAAACAGTCCTGTTAGAGTTTATGAATTGTCTTGGGAAAATAAATTACTAATTTTTCTAATGAAGTTAAAGGTTGGGTTTGTGCTATTCAGCATTAGATGCATTGTTTGGAATTCATAGAACCATCATTAACCGTTTGCCACGCCCCCTTATTTTGTAAAACGGCCAAGGGCAAAATAGGTAAATCAGGCAATATTATTTTAAAAGTTCACCAAAAATTAATTTTTTATTCATATGAAAAAAATCACATATATTTATCAATATAGTTAGTTTTAAATACGACATTTTTCAATAAAGTTTGTTTGAAAAATGTATGAGATAAAAAAAATAATATATGATAACTGACATTCAAACTTGAAAATTTGTTACTTTTTGTCAAAATTAACATTGTCTGGTTACTTCATTCTTATTGTCACTGAGCCAGAACAACGTAGAATATTGTTCTGTACAATTTGATAACATTTATGCATGTACGCTTATTCGTTGTGAAATTATCGCACATTATATCAAACGTTTGTTTGAAATCTGAACTTTATTCTGCTTTCAACTAATGTAATGAAATAATATACTTTATTCATTTCATATCCAACAAGATTATATATTTTTGTAATAAACATATGCTTACCAGTAGCAATAGATGTAACATTTGCTGATATTTTAGATTTAAAAAAAAATTAAAAATTAAAAAAATATATAAAATATCAGAACTGAAAATCATAACTTGAATATTTATAATGCATTAACATATTATAGCTGACTAAACTTATTATAGCATTAATGAACTTATTATAGTAATATTATTGCATGAATATGCTAAAAATGAAATAAAAAATTATCAGAAAATGAAAAATTAAGAAAAAAAACCGATAATTAAAATTTTTTAAGTCAACAAAACACCACTTGGACAAAAATATGTGAAACAGACGATAAACAAGACGAAGCCGTCAAGTGCTGACATCTGTTGTCGATAAATTTTATAAAAATCGATTGTTAACAGGGTAACGATCAATCGGTACCATGGCCGTTTTGCTAAACAATTAGGGTAACGATAGATCGGTACCCTGGCCGGGAAAGGGTTAAAACATATTTTTTATAAATAAGAAATTATTTTTATTGCAACACAAGATTGGATTATTTGACCAACAAAAGTATCTATTAAGGCTATGTTACCTCAGTCATTTAAAGAAAATTATCCTGAAACAAGAGTAATCATTGACTGTACAGAAATTAAAACTGAGAAGCCATCATCAGTTCAACATCAAATTCAGTTTTATTCCTACTATAAATCTGCTTATACTATAAAATATTTAATTGGAATTGCCCCATCAGGACTTATAACTTTTCTGTCTAGTGGATTTGGAGGAGGAAGTACAGATTTGTTTATAACAAATGATTGTGGTATTCTACAAAAACTGGAGGAGTGAGATGATATTGTAGCAGATTTCAGAATCTTTATCATCCAGTTTTGAATGTATGGGTTTAGTACTGTTTTCTATAACATGGCCATTTTTGTAAAGAACTTTCGCTACTACTAAGTGTAAGCTGTGAGCAATGCACACTTAGCTGTTTACACTGACTAATCCTGACACTTTTTTCATTACTGCAGCTCCATCTGTGACAATTGAAAAATTAGGTTGTTATAATCAACATTGAATTTTTTTAATCTGACATTTAAAAGTTCAATGCATTTTTCAGCACACACAGATCCACGTAGGTGAATCAAACCTAGATTTCAAAATTTGTTACTTGCATGTAGATTAACATTCATATATCGACAATTGTTAAGTGATGTCTATTTATCGCAAGATATACTGAAAGATTCTCCTCAAACTTTGCACTGTGATATATCTTTAATAATCTCAATCTGAATTTTTATTCTGAATTCAGTGATCATCTTTTTAATCGAATGAGGAGTTTAGGTAGATTTGCATATTCGCTTGCAGAGAAAAGTTCATCTTAGGTCTTTTGATGTGCAAAATTTGGATAATGGCAGTCTGTCAACTGAAGCCATACGAGATAATACTGCAGGCAAAGACTCTTAAATTTCTTTCTTGAAAAACAGTTATTTTTTTTATTAGATTCACTTTGTGCACTGTTTCTGCTGTCTCCTCAGATTTTCTTCTTAATAAGTTTATATCATGATGTCATACATGATGACTATGCAGTCCGTTAGTACTTCCTCTGACTGCTTTGATTGTTTTAAAGCACAGTTTGCAAGCTCCAGCGTCTCTTTCTCTTGTGCCATTGAAGTAATCCCATAGTAAATTTTTATGTATTACTACAATAAATGTGAAACATACTGTATTAAGGAAAATGGTATTTTCTATTTTTATTTATCTTTTTATCTGTAACTATCTTTATATTTTTATTAATGCATTCTATTGTTTCTGTTTCAATTAATCTCATAATGAAGATTCTGATATCTGAATTTTACAAAATCTGACTCAAGTCACTAAAGCACACTCCAATGAACAAGAAACACACAAAGTTAGAAACAAGTTTCTAGAGTCTTGCACTTAGTCCAGTTTAATTACAATTATCGTTCCATTATGACAAACATTATCAATGTTTGTAAAGAAACTGAAAAGAATATTACTTACTACGTAAGTTGTATTTTCAGTCAGCATGTATTTATGAACTATTTTAAATCAAGACTTTGTAAGAAGTTTCCTTTGCACCTCACCTATCTCGAAAGCAAAAACAAGATCCATTTTTGGAGTATAATACAGGGAATGAAGTTATAAACAGACTAGAAAATTCCTTTTAGTAATCTTAAATTACAAATGGAATGGCCCATCACTATCTGCACTGTTTTCTCGCTATGGTATGGGATGAAAGAAGAGGGAAATCTTCCCACAGGTATTTCCAGTAAAAATGTAAAAAAAAATAAATATTGGGTTAATGATGCCAAAATACCCAACTGTTGCTAAAGTAGTCAAAGCATTGTTGGCTCTTAGTCATGGCAATGCAGATGTTGAAAGAGAGTTCTCCATTTCTGCATGGGTTCTGACAGAAGACAGAACTCTATGTCAGAATGAATGATGAATTCATTGTTGATAGTAAAAGATGGACTCCGTGTATATACAACAATAATGCCTTTTTGGTGCCAATGACAAAGAAGTTACTTGGGTTAGCCTGCAATGCATATGTTACTTACAAGGCTTTTTTGGACAAACAAAGTAAACTGAAAGAAGAAAAGCAGAAAGAAGGACAAGAAGGAAGGAAGAGAAAAGAGGAGGAGGATAAAATAAAAGAGCTTGAACAGGAGAGAAAGAAAATTGATATTCTTGAAGCTGAGCTGAAGAAAAGAAAAAGAAGAAATGCAAAGGAAAATGAGGTCTAGAATGTTCAAATAAGCCACTAATACACTATGAAATACTGTTGAGAAAAACAGTGTTGAAGAGAGACATCTTGCCCAAGGGCTATTGAAAGGTGTGAATAAAATTCAGTGTGATGAAGAGGAGAAAACAAGAGAAGTGCAGAAACTGCAGCATGACTTAAACAAAAGAAAATCATCTTCAATTACAAATTTTCTTCAATCTTCAATTTCAATCTTCAATTTTTTAAACAAGAAATCAAAAAATGTACCTTGAAATAAATGGCATTTGAAATTTGGCATGTTATATGGAGATGCATTCTGATAGTTATTTTACTCTTCCATTTCCTTTGCTATATAATGGTGGGAACTCTGTACAGAGTACATGAAAACTTAATGTGGACCTGTTTTGGCTTAATGTGGTCTTGCTGGTCACTTTTCTGGAGTATAAACTGAGCCTATTTTCATATTTAATTTTTTCAGTCAACTATTAAGTGAACTGAAAAAATTAATAATCATATGCAATTTTATTGATACAAAATGTTTTTTTTTAATAATGTCTCTTTTAGTTTATTTTAACACTATTAGCTTTTTTTCAGTGTGAACAGTCTTTTTTCACTTTCACTGCCATGACGTCATTGCTTTAAGCCCTGCACATGAAAATGTATTTTCAGATCTGAATTAGCCAAATCTATCATTCTGAGAGAGAACTGGAAAACAAGATTGATGATGAAACAAAACAATCTTTCATTCCTCTTAATGCATTTCATCACAAAGAAACAAAACACATGCCAAAGATTGCTCTAATCACCAAATTCTCTTGTTGCTGGTTAAGTAGATGCTAAATTCATATTATAGAATGCAGTATATTTCTGTGCATTACAGCTGAAAGAAACTGATTTTATCTTTCACAATTAATAATTTACTCACTATGAAAGGCAATAAATTGCTTTGCTTATGATTATTCTCTGTGAAAAGTGTAAAAGAAAAGTTTAATCTTTCCTTTAAAAGAATAATAACTACAATTACATTTTGTGTTTTATATTGCATATGATATTCCTATTGTTAAAAGCAAAGGAAAAATTATGTTTTGAACATCCATTATACTAGATATGTTCTCCCAAAATAGGGTTAAAATCAGGGAATAACTATATATGAAAACAGTTACTATATCTCAGTGAGCCAAAACAATGTTGATTAATTAAATAATTGCAGGATTTTGGGTAAAAATGTACAGTAGCATGGATCAGTCTATTTACTTAGTGTCAAACAATCTGTTCCTTTCACTATCAAGTTCATTGTGTGTTACCAAAAGAGGCTCTTGAACTATATAAAACTTTCAGAGTTCCAAGTAAGTACCATGCACTGTCCAGCCAAGATAACATATTATCCCTTTCTTAATGGCATGCTGTAATATGTGAAAATTACTTGTTTTTGAGAGAAAACAAAATTTATTTTTATCTTGTATATTATGTCATATATTTTCCCATGGGGAAAATGAGGGTTGGAATTCATTGGTGATCAGTCATGTCAACATTCTTGTTTGTCAAACATTTTATTAGAAATTGCACTGTTACAATTTTTATAAAGCTCATCCCTACCCTGAAATTAAGCTTTTTGCCATTTTACAATAGTTAAAAATATAAAAAGTTTTTAAAATAAAATATGATAACAGATGAGACCACTAAATGTTGCCGGGAAAAGTTAAGCAACTCATTACTGGATTTTTTTATATTGAAGAAGGCAGCTTTGAGGTCTTGGATGGAAGCCCATTTAATATTCCCTACTTATAATTTTACAATAGTTGTTGTCTCAATAGCATAAAATACAAAATTTTATTTTAAATTTCTTTAATAAAATATATATTTCAGATTTTTAATGTAATCAATGAAGTTTTCTATATTGATTTTTAATTCCAACAACTGTAGATTCCAAAGGATTTATTGAAGTACAGTAAATTATTAGATATAATAGAAAGATATAACATTGTAGACTAACTTATTCAAAACAGCACTCTCTTGTTAATTCAAATTAATAATTTTGTATAAAGTAAGTAAGTCTTTATCCAAAAGTATTGTTTGAAACAAGTTTTTTCATTTTTGAACTAAGATTGGTTTTTATTTTTTTTACTTATGTTTCATTAAAAACTAAACTTACTAAGACAAGCAAAATTTAGTATAAATTTTTTTCAAAGAATTATTATTGAATTCTGTAGTACTGCATATTTTACTTTCATTACTTTGTTATTAACACAGGTCAGAAGGTATATAAAATTTATCATTATCCTGGTATAAAAAATAATAAAAATAAACAAAATTGGTTCAAATTAAATTAGTTAAATGCATTATATATAATCTGAAAGAATAGAAAAAATCTATGCACGTAAAATATCTTAATTTGTAACTGTTAAATACTTGATGAATAATCTTTTTAGTGAAGATCTACGAATCTCTACTAAAAAGTGTTTATGAATATAATTGTAACATTGTTTGATCATAAGAAGTTAACATACTACAGTATTTTTCCCAAAATAGCATCAAGAAATATAATTTGCATATACTATATTTGTTAAATATTTTGTGTATTACTCAAGTTAATATCTTAAATATTAAAAGACATGCATTTTTGTTATACAGGCTGAACAAAAAGTCACATGTGTTAGGAATCAATTTTATTTTGTGAGCTTAATGTACGAAAATACTGAAAGTAGTAAAAGTGAAGTTTATAATCTGATCTTTAAGAAAAGCAAAATCAAATCATGTTATTACAACATATGTTTGAAATGCTCTCATTGTTCACAAGTGCAGGTGCGATCTCTTTTTATCATGTTTGATGCCATTTTGTGAAGCATCTTAAAATTGTTGCTGGCAATTGGTGTTACAATGTTCCTCTTTAGTTCATCTAGTGCAGTGGTTCCCAACCGGTGTTCCGTAAGCATCTCCCAAGTGTTCCGCAGATTTAGTCGCAAATCGGAAAGTGTCAATCGTATTCGAGCCGCCGAATATCAGAAAATTAAAATCATAAAATTTTCATAAACTTAAATATATATGTACGACTCAGTACTTATGGAGTGTACTACTGTTTCGAATAAGATAAAGGCAATGATAAAAACTGAATGAAATATGTAAAAAACATCAGGCACAAGTTTCCCATTAAAGTTATTTAGGTATATTTTTTCCTGTCTTAGAATTGGCGTTAATAATATGAGTAGAGATTTTGAATTATAACTGCTCAATTCTAATAAAATAACTGATGACAAGTTTATGTATTTCATATTAACTTAAGTAAGTGTTCCGCTAAAGAAAATTGCTCACAAAAGTGTTCCGCACCCTAGAAAAGGTTGGGAACCACTGATCTAGTGTGTGTATGTGTGTGTGTGTGTGTGTGTGTGTGGATTATTTTTATACATAGCTCCTTTTAGATCTCCCCAGAAGAAAAATCTGATAATTGTAGGGGCTTCAATCCTTTAGAAATAATACAGTCACCAAAGAATTCTTGCAAGAACTACAGAATCTATATATTTTTGATGAAACTTGTGCCCAACGGGTATTGTCTCCAACATGTGATAAGAGTGACTGGCAAAATAATGCTCAACAATGAAAATTCATTGTTTCTGGGAAAAACCTTTATTTCCATAATTAACAAAGCCATATAGCCAATTTTCTGACTTACACAAAAGTCAGAGTTTCTATTAATAGTCAACAGTCACTATAGTGTCATTTTGTGGCACGAGACATAATAAAAATAACTTGACAATTTACATAATCTAATATTTTGATGTGTGCAACTTTTTGATCATCATCTATAAATACAGTTTAAAATTTTAAGATATTTACTTTTTTATCTTTCATATTAAAATTATTATTTATTAAAAATATTTTATATGAGATACATTATTTCAGGAACAATTTGTAATCTCAGTCCTGCACTCTGGAAAATGAATCATTTAACTTCTCTGTACCTGAATGATAACAATTTGTCCCACATCCCTCCAGAGATTGCTAGACTTAGTTGCCTCACTCATCTAGATGTATCATCTAATAAATTAAGACATTTACCACCTGAACTTGGTGATATTGTTTCATTGAGAGAATTGTTGCTCAATAACAACTTTCTTCGAAACCTCCCATTTGAACTTGGAAGATTATTTCGACTAAGCAATCTTGGTAAGTATAAACTTTGTATAAATAATCAAATTAAATATAAATTTAATAATTATAAATGAAATTTGATTTGAATTTGATTCTAATTTGAATTTTATTCTTTCATGTATCTTGTTCACTATTTTTAAAATATATTCATCCATGATGTCATTTGAATTGTATAGTATAAAATAATTATGTACATACCTTTTACATAGTTTTACTCCAGGAATTGCTCTAACACCTCTAACAACTCATACATAAAATAAATTTTGTATTAAGAGTTGGAAGGTTTTCTTTGTAAAGACATGATCAAGTAATCATAAAGAACTAGAAGTGCTGAAACTGATTTACATGAAAAAATAACCAGATAAACAGTTTGTAAAATTCTAATATATGCCAAAAACTGCTTTATTAGAGTAAAATTAGTTTTATAATAATTCTTAAAATTTTTAAGCATTTCTTTTCCTCTGTATGATTGAATTAATTGAATTATTGTTTAAATATTATTTAATAGGAAAGAATTGAGAATCAGTTTTAAGTATTATGGTCTTTATATAATTGGGAGACAAACCAAAATATTTTAAAATGTTTAAAAAGTTATGAACTATTCTAGAATTGTAAATGTTTTTTTCCAGAAAGCATTTTTAAACAAAACTTTATACAGTCAAACCTGTTTTTATGCGGGGGATAGGGACCGCATTAAAAAAAACGCATTAAAAAAAATCTCACGAAACTTCACGAATGGCTGTAAATAATAGTTTTCGCAACACAATTAAAAAAATAATTTTTTTATGCGGTCAATAGGGACCGCATAAAAGAAGTCTCACGTAGAAAATAACTCAAAACCATACGAAATAAAATTTATTGACAACAGATGTCAGCACTTGAATGCATCGTCTGGTCTATCGTCTGGTCTATCGTCTGTTTTACATATTTTTGTCCAGGTGGTGTTTTGTTGACTTAAAAAGTAAATTATTTCATTTTTCGCATATTCATGCAATAATATTACTATAATAAGTGCATTTATGCTACAATAAGTTTATTTAGCTATAATAAGTCAACGTGAGACATGACGAATCGCACGAGACTAGTCGCCAACTATACCGCACAAATTAAAAATTCGCATTAAAAAAATCGCACAAATAAAAATCGCACATAAAAAGAGCGCATAAAAACAGGTTTGACTGTATATAGAGAACACCGAACTTCTATATTTTCTAAATTTGTTATAGGTAAATATATACAGGGTTCCTACGCACCTGGAAAGTCGGAAAAATCAGGAAAAGTAGGGTATTTTCATTAGTGTTCGCAAAAAGTCATGTAAAGTAAGGAAATTTGTCTCCTTAGCTGCCTTGTAGATTTTGTTTGCTGAACATGGCTGACCAAGCGTAGTCATCTGCAGGCGGCAAGAAGTAATGCTGCAATCTTTAATAAGAAAATATACCAGAATCCATTCTGAAATGGCTTTTTTCATCATTCTGAAGTCATATAATTTTACAATTGTGGATTAATAATAGGATAAACTACTTTTATGTAATAGTGTTTAATTTTTAATTTTAATAAATCAGCAATTTTAAAAAGATGAAATTGTTAATTAGAATAAAAAATAACTAATTAAAAATTTGTTTGCAAACTTTTAAAAGTTGAAATCGTAATTTATTAGAATGTTCACTTCAAAATAGGTAAACAGATCAGTAAAAATATGTAATTTAATTGTTTCCCATGTTTAAAACATTACTACACAACATAAAAAATTATAAATAGTTACTGGACATTTACAGTAAAATGCTGGTGCTGACTTGTGGTTGGCACTAGCTTTTTACATTTGTTGTTACGATTTTCTGTGAAAGTACTGTACTGCAAGCGTATTTTTCTCTCTCTCTCTCTTCCATTAATTTCTGAAACTTTGATACATAGTATAATAATTAGTTTAACAGAAATGACATTAGGCAACAAATATCACTGATTTTGCAAATTTAGGGCTTAAAAACAGGCAACATTGATCATACCTATAATAGATATACTGTAGTTATAGTTTTGAAAATCGACAGGTAATCGATAGTTTAGCCAATGTTAATTTGCTTATAATTAAAATTTAAAAAGCTGGTAAATTTTTAAAAAATTAAAATAAATCTGATTATCTTTTGTGCAAAACAACACCAAAACAATTTTTTTAGTTATGTTGCAAAAGAAAGAGATTGGTAGTTACAATTCTATGTGCTGAACTTCTATATTTTATTAACGTATAATTGTAATTTTGTTTGACATTTATTTCTGTGTTTATTTTATTTTATTTAAATTCTATAAGTTTTAAAAATCCCAATTTTTGTAATACTATAACGTCATAGCAATGCAAGTGTGAAGTTCCAGAATTGTCCCAGAACTCACTAAAATAGAAAAATGTAAAATAATTTAATTATTAGAGAAAAAATGGAATGAACAAGAATTTTTTATAGAAACTTGAGAAATAGTCTAGACCAGCGTTTTTTAAAGTGGGCGATAACGCCCCCTTGTGGGCGGTGAGTAAATCTAGGGGGCGCTGGAAGCAGGGTACTGAACAGGGACCAAAGGCAAAAGTTGGGGTCACTGACAGCAGTTCCATTTCCCCTGTTAAACGGATAAGAGGAAACATTGCATTTAATGGTTTCCAGATGTTGAGAACAATGTACGGTAAGGGCACAAAGTGTGAGATTCATAAAAAAGTTTTCCTAAGAATGTTTCCAATCCTTTCTCACACAAGAGAAAATGAATTAGGGGCATTTGGTATAACTTTATGGAACAAAGGGGGCGGTGGATCGAAAAAGTTTGAGAATCATTGGTCTAGACAGTGCAGCTCCCAAGATTGATCATTTGGATTGGAGTTGGATTTTCCATTGTTTGAAAAGACAATGATGACTTCGCCTGCAAACTTTGATTCTTTGATTGACATAAGTGAATCAGAGAATCCAGTGAGGGTCTGAAATCAATCCAGGGAACAATTGAGGGACAGGAAGGTGATAAAAGCAGGTGTCTCAAGGACATGAGGCTGTTGAGTTATCTCTTCCATAGCCATCGCCACCAATCACCTCCGGTCATTTGCCTTTTCCTCACACTTCATTTCTGCTATTTTGCTGATGCTGCTGCCTTTTCCTTCCACAAACTAACAGTTGGCTTTCAAAGGAGGACTTTTTCCAACTCAGGGCAAACACGAGCAATTTTACATTAGGAAATTTCCATCCGATGTCTAGCACTTTCTTGATCTTTCACTGAACATTGCTCCAGATTCCATCAATGCTGCTACGAACTTAAGATGATAAACAAAGACAACTTTAACTATATTGTAAGCATATTTGTACAATAAACAGGTTAAACGGTAAAGAAGTGTTTTCATCCATCTGCACCATGTTTCCCACATACTTATTCCTTGACTTTCCTGATATTGGAAGAATTAACTTTATCTCCTTTATTTTTTCCAAAGAAAGAGTCGTTATCTCACACAAGCAAAACTCGAAGTTTCAAATCTTATGTTCTAACTGATGTTTGAAATTATGTTAAACCTGAGGAAGGCTAAAAACATTAGTTTGTTTAATTAAAATTTGTTATAAAAAATAGTTTGTGATATAATTTGCAATAATTAAAAGAATTGTAATTAAAGGTTAAAATAAATAAATTTTGTCTGCATTCTTAAGAAAATTTTATGCAAAGACGAAATTTAAAGCAAAATTAAATAAATAATAAATAAAAATTATTAAAAATAATTATTAAAACTCTGGCCTTTACACTGAAACTGAAATCAAAATAGCGGCAATGAAACATTCTTTTCTTTCAATGAGTTGCCAATTCAGCTAATTTTTTTTGCTAGATTTAGTGAATTTATGAGCAATCTAACTAAAAAATCAAACAATTCTAATGAAAACAATATGATTTGGATATTTTTATTAAATGTCTAGCTGTAAATTTGAATTTTGAGTTGGCAACACTGCTTTTAATTAATATACAGTAGAGCGGGGGTGGCCAACAAGTCGATCGCCAAGCCAATTTTGATCCATCACTTGGGATGTCTTGACTTAATGTATTATATTTGTAACCGAACACAACAGTATGCATGCAGTTATGACTCGACTCATAAGCAGTGCACAACATACTGAAACACAGTGTATAAACATAGTATGTGTAGAGAGGTTGCAAGGTCGCATGTCACGTGATAAAACACACATTTGCTCTGCCCATTCGCTATTTTTGTGGTAGTTTTCGCTCGCTTAGCTTGCACATGATCTATTGTTCGACGTTTTTTTTTTAGTTTAAACGTACAAAAATACTGCAGTTCTATTATCATGGATTAAGTTAAAGATTCTTTTCTTGTGGGCTATTCTAGCAGTCTAACAGGACGAGATGCAGCTCTATATGAAGAGAAAATTTCGTTATGTCAAGGTGATCCATATGAAGCCAGTTTATCAGACTTCGT
Source organism: Centruroides vittatus (assembly GCF_030686945.1). NCBI lineage: Eukaryota > Metazoa > Arthropoda > Arachnida > Scorpiones > Buthidae > Centruroides > Centruroides vittatus. The sequence continues at coordinate 99,015 of NW_027122147.1, forward strand.
TGTAGATCAAGAGTTGTGACCAAAAGTAGAATTTGGTGACATTATAAACTATTTGGTTTTGACAACAAATTTCTACACCCTGTCACAAATGAAAGCTTATAAATCTTTAGAGGCTCATAACTATTTAACAAGTGGCTGGGTTTCTCCTGATATAAAAGTAAAAGTAATGAATAACAGTGAAGTAATATTGCTTGGAAAGATATGTTTTCTTTTGTTTCTTTAAACTAGCGTTTTTACATATTTCTTAACTAAGAATTTTTGTCTGAAAGTAAAAAAGTCTAATTAAAAACAGCTGTGGCAATTTTTTTAATTCAAATTGTTCAGTACTTTTATTTTCTAGTTGAAAATAGCAAATAATAAGCCTACTTGCTTTTAGTTTTAACGTGTAATGTTTATAAGTTTGCACTAGCTAAAGCCTGAAATTACATTAGTTATTCATTTATAAATGCACTATACCTAACTAAATTAATATAAGCAAATCAGTAAACTCTTTTAGATTTTAAAATACAACTTAGTATTTATTAATGTAAATAGTGAAATGAAATGTTTCTGACAAACTCTTGTATTGATATTCACTTCGTTCGTATCGAAATTTTTCCAGTTATTTCTCGAGAGCCATGCAGTTTGCCTTCGTTGTAAAAGCTCCTCAGTTTGGGATCCTTGATGACAAATAATCCTGGGAATTTTAAAAAATGATGTTCCTTTGTTCTTGAGTGAACTAGCATTACACCCAATTACACAACAAATCACCATAGTGATATTCGCGACGAAAAAAACAACACTAAAACTCTAGTTAAAGTGCACGTGAACACACACAAAACATAAACAAGTCACAAAGATGGCACTGGACAATTGTGCATGCTCGTGACGTCACTCGTGATGTTGACATGAAACCTCTCTATTTCACACCTCCTCCTCCCCATTTACACTATGCCTATGACAAGTCGATCGCGACACATTTTTAAGATAAAAAGTAGATCTTATGTATACAAAAGTTGGCCACCCCTGCAGTAGAACATCATTTATTCAAATCAATTGGGGACTGGGGTTGTTCAGATAACCGATTATGTACGAAAAAATATATTAACCTATCCGATGTTGAAATTTTCTCTCCGTTGCGTGTCGCTTCGTGTTGAATTTTCGTTGATTTTAACCCTAACGAAAATTTTTATAATAATAATCGAAGCTATTGTATCGTTAAAAATCATTTTTTTATTTTGTACAAACAAAATAAATATATTGAAAAATATAAAAACAAAAAAATTATACTTTAGAAGTTAATCTAGTATCAAAAACGTTCGATTCAGCACGACACAGTCTGACTGGAAAGCTTTCGGTTAACCGGCTTTCGGATAAACGACGCTCACTGTATATGCAGATGCAGATTGGATGTTGTTTGAATATTTTACGTAGTGTTGTACAAAACAAGTCTTACATATTGCTATCTGATCTGGTTCATCTGTCTTTTAATATTATTATTGAAGGTTTGTGTTTTTCTACATTCTTAAATTATAATGGCACAGAAACAAATGAGGTTTAATCTCCAATGGCTGGATCCAGCTATTCATCCAGAATTCAATTCTTGGTTGGGAACTGTAAAAGACACACAAAGCCATTGTAATAAATTGCATGAACTGTGAATGTGCCCTATTCAATGAACTAGAATTCTGAGTTCTAATTTCTAAGAACATATGAGTAGAACAAATATTTCAAAATAAAATATCAAAATAAAATTCGTGGAATTACGTTGGCATTCAGTACAAGTTTGTGAAAATCATTTGGCACAACCCCCAAAAAGGTTGCCGACCTTGGCCTAGCCCATTATTTCAGAGAAAAATTGATTGATGCTGTTACAAGTTACAATAATATTACTATCTCCTTTGACGAATCACTAAACAACATTGCTCAAAGAACTCAAATGGATCTTGTGATAAAATACTGGGACAAGAGTAAAGATAAGGTTATGATCAGATATTTAAATAGTGTCTTTCTGGATAATAGTACAGCAGATGATCTTCCCTCTGCATTTCTCAATGGCCTTTCAGACATTCATCTTGATCTAGCAAAAATTCTTTATATCTGTATGGATGGACCAAATGTAAACATAAGTTTTCTGAATAAATTAGAAGATCACATGGAGACACAGAATGTTGGTAAATCATTTGTGAGAATGGGAACCACATGTGCTGTAAAAGCTGGTTTTAAAGTAGTAGATTGGAATTTGTTACCACTGCTACAGAATTTGTACTATTTGCTAAAAGATTCATCCACTCGGTGTGCTGAAATACATTGCTATAAGTGGAAGCAGATTATTTCCCAAAAAGTTTGGTTCAACAAGGTGGTTGGAGAATGGAGAGTGCTTAGATTGTGCAGCAGAAGTTGTTGAATCTGTGAAGAGATACATAAACAACAGTACAAAGTTGAAAGCCAGCAAGGTGGCTACATTCTTGAGACAGGCACTTAATGATCTCTTTATTAAAGTTAAAATTTTATTTTTTAGTCAATATGTACACGAAGTGAGAGCTTTCTCACCCAATTTCAGAGCAACAAGCCTCTTGCATCCTATCTTTATAAAGCCGTTGTTCAATTATTAATGAACCTAATGAAAAAGTTTTTGAAAAATGACAGGGTCACTGACAAGCAGTTTCTAAAAGTAGATTTAAATGCTAATGGAAACTTGATACATCTGAAGAATTTGGATATTGGTTTTGGAGCAAAGATGGTTTTAAAAGAATTGAAAGTAAGCATAAGTGACAAAGATATTCTGTGTTTTATAAGAGATCATTGAAATGTGTTGAAAGTGATGACACAAAAGATTATTGAAAAGGAACCTGTCAAGTACAAATGTGTGAAGGCTTTGAACAGCTTAGACCCAGAAATTATTAAAATGCAATCAAATATTGAAAAATTCTATTTCAATGTTTTACTGGAGGTTCTACATGATACAAACAGGATTGATGAGAAATGTGCTGTCAAAACAAAAGAACAGTATGATATACTCTGCAATAGTGTCCATAAAACCGTATTCTAAAGTTTGAGGACTTCATATCTGAAAGGAGTGGTGATGATGGTCTGGATACATTTTATTGTGAAATTATGGATGATGATAGGCAACTTCAAGATCTATGATCTACAGTAGAGCATCGATTATCCGACCCCTGATTAACCGATTTATCGGTTAACTGACTGCGTTCTAGTCGGCAAATTCAAATGTCCACTAGTGATGTGGTGCACAATATTTGGTTATGTCTTGGCTACTTTAATATTATTTTTGTTAAATTTTTGCATGTTTTAGTTGGCAGCACTGGCTCGACCATGAAAGGGAGGCTAGTATTTAAACCAGGCCTAATACACTATACTAATAATGTATTTTTTTCATACTTTTCGTTTATCCGACTTTTCAGTTATCCGACCAACCCCAGTCCCCAATTGAGTCAGATAATCGATACTCTACTGTATTATCAAAATTTCTCTTTTTTTCTCACATGGGAATGCAAGTGTTGAGAGTAGTTTCTTGGTTAACAAATCACTGTTGAGGTGAAAATCTTAAGGAAGAAAGTTTAGTTGCTCAACACTTAGTTTATGATGGGATCCATTTTGCAGGTGGTATTGATCAAATAACAACATTTTCAGGTCTATATTTAACAGTCAGAGGATCTAGACAGTGATATATTGCATCTTTGCAACAGAAAAAATATATTCAGAAGCAACATTCATTCAGGGCTGAAGAAAAAAGAAAACTTACACAACAACTTAAGGATTTAAAACAACACAAGAAAATGTTAAGGAAAGAACACAAAAAGGAAGAAAAAGAGATTGAAATGAAAATAAATACACTTGAGGAGAAAAAGTAAAAACTACATTAATATAATAGTTCATGTTTTGTGAACTGTAATTAATTTTTTATTTTCTAATTATCTGTATTTTGATTGTCCATTTTGTAAAAAAATAAAAAGGTTTTACAATAAATTAGATGCATTTGTTAGAGAAGCTATAGTATAACTTATACCTATCCTCTTTATGTACAATCTATTTTTATGCAATTTTGAAATAACGTGGTTCACAAAAGAAAACTAATTCTTTTTTTACATGATTGATTTTTTTACGAGGGAAGAAACGTTTTATTTGACAATTTTTAAATTTAACTTTTTGTTAAAATTATGTTGCTGTTTAAAAAGGTTACTCTTTTTGTTGAAAGAGTGGTTTTAAAATATTTCTAAGTCAAGAGTTTATTTTTAACACAGTACAGTACTATTTGTATATCAAAGAATATTGTTTGTTGATTGATTTTATGCTATGTTGTATTTACTAGATTTACATACAAATAATAATGATAAATGATGGTAAAATAAAAAGCTCATGTTTTGTTTGTAAATTGCTTATTTTTTTATTACATTGAAGTTGTGGATTCTATCAAACATTTTTCTACAGGATGTATGTACTGTATTTTTTTAATGTGGCAGTATCTTTGAAACAAATCATCTATGCAAAAAGAGGGATAGATGCACTGTGTTCACAGTAAATAAAATGATGTTTTATTATGTCAATATTCCACACTGTAAGAAATGTGAGGGTCAGGGAATTTGGACAAAGTTGGTCAGGGAATTATAAGATAAGATATAAGATTGTAGTGTATTAGAATATTTTATTAAATTTGCTTTAGTAGCTGTATTTTATGTTTATTAGGTGGTAGTCTCTTTAATCCGAATAACGGTAAACTGTCTCACAGCTAAATGGTCATATAGGCTATATTTAGCTGTGAGACAGTCTACCGTTATTCGGATTAAAGAGACTACCACCTGATAGACTATTTTAATTACTTAGTTTTTTAATTAAATAATTCTTAAAAAATATAAAAGTTATATTGTTTTGTGTTTTTTCTATTTAAAATTAAAAATTATATATAAGAAATTTAAGAATTGTATATCGTTAATTGCTTTAACTTACATATTCATGTTATTGGGGTTCTTCCATAGAATAAGAGTTTTATATGAAATATAGAGTTCTTAATTTCTTAAAATAATTCTAAAATTTTAATTTTAGTTCTAATTTAAAGCAATTTTAAAAAGTGAAAAATTAAGTTGAATGTTAATATAATTTTTGAATATTTTAAATTATTTTGTAAAGACGGTATTTATCAAATCTTTGATTGTTGTTCTCAGTAGATACAAATTACACTGTGAACAGTGAAATTAAATAGAAAATTTATTATCTATTTTTAAATGTTATTTTTTAAAAATCTAATTATATATTTATTTTTTTGTGTTAAACCATTTTTAGGTTACATATTGTTTGTTTTTTAGGTTTAAAAGGCAATCCACTTTCTCCTGAACTTTATGTCATTTATAGTGAATCAAATGGGACTCAGAAGTTGCTATCATTTCTTCTAGATAATCTTTCAGGTATTTCAAACTTACTTAAAATTAATTTGCTGCAATAATAATGTTATATAATAATAAATGTGTGTTTGATAAATTTTTTTAAGATGTACAGAAAATTACCCTTATTTGAAGATAAATACAAAATTATGTTGCTCTAGCAAAGAAAAAAGAACAGCTAGTTTTTACGAATGTTACATATTTATACTAGCACAACAAATCATTCTTTAGTACTGTACTTACATTAAAGTATTTTTTCTCTGCAATTTAAATCTTTTATATTTTAGCTGGTGTGTATATATATATATATATATATATATATATATACACACACATAATTGAATATATAATATATATACAAACATAATTGAAAATTGCTGCATATATATATATATATATATGCAGCAATTTTCAATTATACTTTCTGAATTTTGCTTTAGATAATAAGATAATATTCATGTTGCCAACTACAAACTGACCTACTTATCATATTCAGATGACATGGTTATAATTTCTCATACCAAAATCCAAATCAATCTCCAGAGAAAAACTGATACATTTAAAAATTATCATGAAGAAAAAGATCTCTTGAAATTAATATTACTTAATTGAAAATTAAGATTTTCAAAAGGAGGAGGATGGCTCCAAAACACAGATAAATGGTTCCTCCATATATATAAGAAATATAAAAAGATAGCGTAAGAGGATCACCTTATAGAAGGTCTCTGAAACCTTTCACATGATCATTAAATTTCTCTTGCTTCCAAATACAAATCTGAAATTTGAAGAAAAACTTTCCTTGAAATTTATTCATATTCATTTAATGATTTAGTTTAATCAACTTATTAATCAGTCTGTTTATATTAACTATCAAAAACTTTGGAAAGATTAGCAAAAAAAAGCCAAAGAATGTGATTTAGATTTTAATACTGTTGGGTCAGCAACCTTTTTTGGCTGTGGGTCAAAATCAACAAAATGTGTGTATTAAGATGTTTCGGGCCAGTGGTATTTTCATTTTAAAACAGTCTTTTTTGGTGAATAATAAGATACATTTTTTTGAAAAAATAATTACAATACGCTTTAAACATAAAAATTAAAGTTATAATTATTATAAAAACAAACATAACTGAATGAACTTTATTTTTCTCTTCGATATCAATGGCTCCCCTGATGCTGAACTTGTGACATCAATTTAGTCAAGTCTGGCTTATAGTTCATCATTTTAAGACGAATACAAGCATCTGAATTTTCGGTAGTTAAGCTGCTCCTGTTCTTACTTAAAATAAATTTCATGTGTGAAAATATTTGATCACATATATAATTTGAACCGAATGCAGAGAAAATGGCAAAGCCAACTTTTTTCAGAGATGAAAACTTTGTAGGAAGTGAAGCCCAACATGTTGATATCATGGAAAGATCATAATCTTCTGATTTTTCCAAATCTTTCTGTAATATCTTGAATTTATTCAAAAATAAAGTATATATTATACTTTATTTTCAGAACTCAAGTGGGTCACTTGAAATTATGAAATGGGTTCCTTGGTAATTCACAGGTCAGAGGTTTCCGAGGCCTGCTCTAAGTTGTATAAGATCCAGAAAGAATAAATGCTGAATTCAGAGTATTCAGCATTTATTCTTTCATTAAAAGAAAAAGACAGTGTCTTTTTCTTTTAATGAAAGCAAATTGCTGAACACCTAGTAAGTCTCAGTTATTTAATGAATCAGTCTGTTTTAAGCATTGACAAAATATTTTTGCAAAATTAGCAGGGCTGTGGAGTCGGTAGATTTTTACACGACTCTGACTTCGACTTTTTCTTATGATTTGACTCCGACCAAGGGCAGACTTGTTAACAAAGTAGGCCCGAAAATCTGACGTCATCACGTGACCTCAGAATATTAGCATCAACAAATATAGTTCTAATAAAGATAGAACGTAGAAACTTGTTTATTCCAAAGCTAAAATATGCCTCTAAGTAATGAGTCAGTACGATAATTTTTACTTTTCTGTTGTTATATATAACAGAGGAAAAGTGTAGTGATAGTTCAAAAAATGATCACACCCCAAATTTTTGCATTTTTGGACTCAGGGCACCTCGAAATGTCGAGATTTGCAAAAGATTCGTTTTTTTTTTTTTTTTTTTTTTTTTCTGTATGTATGAATGTTAGACTGTTTGGGAGGCACGATTTTAAATCGGAGTCGGATGGCACACAGGAGTTAAGCTTGAAAATGGTTGAACTAAATCGGTTGGTACACATTCTAACATCCGTGTGTACAGAAAAACCCCGAATGCTTTTGCACGTCTATACATTTCAAGGCTTCCCGAGTCCAAAAGCGTAAAAATCTGAGAAAATCATTTTTTGACTGATCGTCATTCTTTTCCTTTGTTATAGGCCTTACAGTATAACAGCCGGGAAAGTAATAATGACGACGATTCTGGTCATTTTTTTAAAAAAATACAAAATAAAACGATTTTAAAAAATTAATTAAACATTAAAATTTGACACATCTACTGAATATAATGAAGATTAAGATATTTAGATTATAGCCGATTTTACCCATTTTCACTGGGTGCAAGAATTAGGTCCTCTCTCTTCCGAGACTAATTAAAGAATTTTTTGATGGGTCTAAAAGTATGTTCACAAAAACGCAAAACACCGCATCTAAAATAGCACGGTAGAAACGGAGTTTTTCGGGGTGATCCTTAACCCTCTACCTCTTCCCCCCGCGAGAGGAATTTCGAAAAATTCTTTCTTAGTGTACATTCTTATGATGTATCCTTACTGTGTACCAAATTTCAACTCTTAACCATTTGAACTCTGAGCTTCTCATTATTATTACAGTATTATTATTATTATTAACCCATCTTGATTATATTATAAGATTGTGAATGCTAATAACAAGTAAAATATTTGTTAAGTCCGACCACACTGGAGATATGACACATGACCCCTTCTATGTCTCTACCCTGTCGATTTTTAATAAAGAACCAAAATTTAATAGCATTAATGCCCTTTATACACATGTTACTGTGCCAAATTTTGTTTCTTAAACTTTACTCATTCTGAGATATTGTTTAATAGTTCAGAGCAGAATAAAGAAATTAAACAAATTAGACACCAACATACGCATGTGGACGCGTGAGTTTTTCCCTTTATTTGACATTTTTTGGGTTTGAGAGATCTCCAAACGTAGAGATTTGCAAAAAAAAAAAAAAAAAAAAACTCGGAGAGTCAAATGTGACACGATTGAAATACTTTGTTTTTTACATACATAACAAGTTGGGAGAGTGAAAAGGAGTCGGAGTCGGGGGATTTTTGACGACTCCAACTCCAGCTAAAATACCAAAACTCCACGACTCCGACTCCACAGCCCTGAAAATTAGTCAAAAGAAATATTGGTGTATAATTATCAGGATTATCACCTGCACCTTTCTTACAGATTACAATATAAATTATTTTATTTCAGTTATCTGGAATCAACTGTAATGTAAAAATGTTATACCAATTTAATAATTTTTGTTTAGTTTGTAGGAATATTTTTAAATGTTCAGATATGTTGTTATGGCCCAGAGCAAAATCATTACATAATTGAGAAAGAGCTGAATTTAATTTCTGTAAAGTAAAATTGTTGTCCAGTTGATAATTTTGTGAGATAATCTATTTGTAATGTGTTGATAAAATTTCCCTGAATCTGTTTCTTCAAGGGATGGAACCAACTATCTATAAAAATTGGAGCCAGGTTAAATAACTTTTGGAAGTTTTTGAAAAATTTACTGTTTTCTATTTATTAAATTAAATTAAATTTATGATTGTTAGTATTCTGCCATGAGCTAAGTAAAGAACAGATCAGTAAACAAAATAAACTGCATTCATCATTCAACCATAGATTCCTTAATTGGAATCTTAAATGCCATGATTTATAGACTAAATTATGTGTAGCTGATTCAATCAAACAGAAACTAAAATGGTTTTGAAAATTTCTGATTACATCATTTAAATCCCTACTATTTGGAATATTAAAATTATTTAAATTTTTTTCAATTTACTGTTATCTGACATAACTTCAATTTCTATCTGCCATTTCATCTTTAATTGGTCTCTCTCTTTCCTAGCAGGTAAGAAAATTTTGATATTATAATTTGAAAATAACAGGAAAATGAACCCTTAAGAACAAGTCTACAATTTGAAAACGTTTTTTTTTTTTTTATATTAAAATACAAAAGTTTGACTTCATAACGAATGAATACTTATTATCAAGAGAGATTTGTTTGTATTTAATTCTATTATTGGAACCATAATAATATGGATTTTGAAGGTTACCTATGCTTCCATTTAAATTTCCCATTCAAATTATATGATCAAAATTCTCTTGATAATATTTAATTAATTCTAAACTGTTTACAGAAATTTTCTTCAAATTCCCAGTAAGGGAAAAAAAACAAAGAATGAAAATATTCCCACAGATCAAATAATTTTGTAATTTAATTAGAATTGTTATTCTATTTGAACCATTATGTAGAGTAATTGATTTACCGTATTTTATGGACTATAAGACGCACCTTAATTTTAAGCAATTTTTTTTTAAAAAATACCTATAAGATGCTACGGACTATAAGAGACACCTGAATTTTGGAGGCAATTTTTCGAAGAAAAAAGTGCGTCTTATAGTCCATAAAATACGGTACCTAGTGATGGTTTCAATAGGTTTTCTCCTTTAGGTCTACCTGGACCTTGTGAACATTTTGCTTCAACAATTTACACATTAAATTTTGATTTAAAGAATTTCAATAATAGAATACAGTACTCTCTCTATTAACCAGAAGTTGAGCAACTGAAAAAATTAAAAATAATACTTTAAATAAAAATTAAATTAAAATTAATTTCTAATAGAAATGTAAGTTTAAACTTGGCACATTGTGCTGCGAATAAGCTCTTGTTTTATACACCACAGTTTTGTCTCCCATTCCCAATTTATTGACTGCCATTTAACTAAACTTTCACACTGCATTCACAAAGCTGTTTTTATAATAAAACTGTATTATATTAAGTTTATCTTAATTTGCTTTTAATTACTGTATTTCAATGTCAATATGAAGTCAATACAAAGTTTATGGTGTAGTATGGAGAATAGTATTAGTTAGGCCTATTTTTAATAGTAATTCTCAAACAACCAGAAACTACATTTATTCAGCATCTACAAATCTCCATGGGTGCTGGTTTACTGTATTTGAAAGTCTATTGTATTTATATATTATTGACTTATAAAGAAATGAGTTTAAATAACCATGAATATTAGCAAAATAAATAGATAATGAATCTATACAATTGTTCAACAGAGTAATCTAATTTTGAGATATAGTTATTTACTGATCTAAAAACAAGTTGTTTTCTGTAATTTGATCTAAATTTAAATCTTATGAAAACATTTTATTGTCACTTTGTCATTCTCAAATTCTACATTTTGCATATTCTTTTAAATTTTTTGCATATTCTTCTCACATTATTATTGTCATCTTTTAGAATTTGAATATCTGCTTTAATTGATTATTTAAATTAGTAAAATTTACTTGCATTAATTTTTGTAAATATATTAGAGAATAATTAATTTTAGTCTCAGATTATACATTAGATACAATATTGAAATAGTCATACAAGTTAGATTTTTCATTATTCTGACTTATGGAATGTTAAAAGTTCATTACTTTTTATCTTTATTGTAATTTTGTTCCATAGTTAATAAAGATTCTGTCACTTTCTCTTGTTGTCGCTTTATGAGGTCATCTTTTTTCTTTTTTGTGTATCCAAGTGCTCTTTATTACTGGACTAGGTAGGATGTTGCAAAGGACTGGAATCCAGTTTAACTCCCCATGAAATAGAAGAATATTAATTAAATGTAGTTTACTATGAAAAACATTTTTTATAGTAAACTAGCAGTTTTTTAATTTTTTTTTAAATTCATATCACAGATCACACTTACAAAAGAAAAAAAAACACACCAACATCTATCAAAGTCAGTAGTATCCCTCCATGAATTTTGTTTTAGTATGTTGGCATTTATCCAATATTGAACATATTTAAAAAATTTTTTTTCTTTTTGGATTTTAATTTTATGGCATTAAAATGATGAACAGATGTTTTCCTAAAAACTAACTAAAAATTTCTGTTGGCTATCTCTATATACAGTGGAATCTTGCTTAACGAGCACCTTGCATAACAAGCAATCAAATTTTTTTAAAATGACTCGCTTACTGAGCGAAGTTTTACATAACAAGTGACAAGGAGAGGGAAGTCCCGGATTGTGTACATGCTCCATCATGCTATTATCTGTAATTTTTTTGTTTTCCTCAAATCGAATTCACATTCTAGGTTGGTTCATTCCGTGCTAGAAGAAAAGATGACGATGATTCATGCTCCTTAACAATGTATATTGTATAATTTTCTTTGAATAAACATTATACATAAAATACTGTATTTACTCATGTATAAAACAATCTCACATATAGAACGAGATGTGACTTTAAAGATCAAAGTAAAGAAAATTAGATTTATTAATACAATTCTAATTTTATTTTGTTTTAACATCACAAATAAATTATCATCAAATGCATTCAAACAACTATTAAGGCAAACAACTATGTTTTCTTGATGCTATCACCTTTTGTCTACTCAGACTCGCCCTCTAAAGCTTCATTACAATTCTCTTCTTTTTCACTCTTACTCCACAAAGCATTGTCCTCTGATCCATCAAGTGAATTTAAAATGCGGTATTTTCTGAATGACTGCTATCAGCTTTTGAAGATTGCTTTTCCACACACCTGATACTTATGTAACAAAACCAAAAGATTATAATACACATGACAGGAAAAAGTTTATTTTTAATGATTCAGAATGTACAAATATTCATTAAAAATACCAATTTAACAAATATGAAGTAACTACATTTATAATCATTGCTTAGTGACCAGCTATTTTCAGATCATCTCTTTAAAGGTGACATTCACCTTGACTTCGATAGCGCTCTGCCATAATGGCAGCATGAACTATACACAGTTCACAAAAATTATTGCAAAAACACAAAGGATCCTTTGCTCTTGCATATAGGATGACCTAGGTTTTTAAAGCAGTAAAAAATGAATAAAAACTTTGTCTTATACGCAAGTAAATACAGTATTTGAATATTTTTTCGGCATGGAATGAATTACCATATTTTACGTTAATTTCTGTGGGAAAAATTGTTTCTCTTAACGAGTTTTTCTCATTATGATAAGGTTCTGGAACGAATTATGCTCGTTAAGCAAGGTTCCACTGTACTTCAAAGAAGAAGAAATGTTAAGAGGTAACAAGGATATCTAGTTGATTTGAAACTATAATATAAAAAAAAAGTATTATCTCAAACCTTGACACTTTTTAATGATTATAAACTAATTGAATATTGATCATATCTTTAAGTTTTTAAACTGTATAGTATTTTTATCTTAAAATGCCTAAAAAGTAATAATAATTTACAGAACGAGTTTAATATAAAAATGAAAAGTAATTCAAAGCTGGGAGACAAATGTTATGTTTCCTTTTGCTATGTTACGATTATATTTCTTTTTCATGAATTTATACTTTCTATATGTTCATAGAATTAATAACAATGGCATTTAATAAATATTGTTTGCATCGATAATGGCTATTTTTGATAAGATCATAGAATAGTTTACAATATCTTTGTAAGAAATCCAAACTGTTTTTCAGCTGGTTCAGAATAGTAGTATGTCTTATTAATCTTATCTAGAACATTTTATTTAATATTTTGTATAATATATATTATTTTACTTTACAATTTTATTGAACCAATTTTTAACCTGACAGAAATAAAAGTGTATTTTTTTTCTTGGTGGTAATGACAAATGTTTTTATAAAATTTATGATTTTATTATTCAGACGAATTTTTGAATTACTTCTAGGGTTTGTCTCAGAATTTTTCTGTTCCTGAGACTCCAAATCCTGGAAATTACTATTTATTTCCTATTTCTGTCTTTTCCTTACCATACTTGAATATCTTTTCTTTTTGCCTCACAGCAATGCATGGGAAACCCTGCAATGCAATGTTGTGAAACATAATCACCCTAACTATTTTACAAAGATTACAAATCTTTGTAAAATAGTAGACTGATGATGGTTCTTTCTTGAGAAAGTTTATACCATACGGCCTGTATATTTTTAAGTGATGAATCAGATATTTCTTCTTTTTAGACAGAGAAACTGTAGTACTGCTCAATAATTTGGTATAGCCTAACTGTAAAAGTAACTTGTTTCCTTCTGCTTATGAGTCAGCCATAATTGATTTAACTGTCAACATCATGGCATTAAAGTTGCCAGACTTGAAGATACAGTTTATCTTATCTGCCATTTAAAATGATCATATCTGAGCTAAAATTCTCATACATATTAATCTCAGTTCTTTTCCAATTGAAGAAATTCAGGATGTCATTCTGGTTCACTTCAGTTGTCTGTAATAAAATACTTACAATGTCTTCAGCATATATATTAGTGTTAACTTGTTAAATGACATGTTTATGTGATGATATCAAATTCTTAATAAATCATCAAACACCTGATGCTGAGAAATGTTTATTAAACAAACATTAACGTTTTCAACCCAATATGATAGGCCATCTTCAGATGCAACCGAAATTCGAATGTATTTTAACTTAACGGCAGAATGTTTGAATACTTTTACATTTAAATTTAAAACACTAAAATTCTTAGCCTTCACCTGCCCTTATACTTAGAGACATTTTTTGTGTATTTATTTTTATTTTATTTTACATTTGTTATTTTTTATTTTACTGTATTATTTACATCCTTATTGTATTAGTTTATTTAGTGTATTTTGTTTTAAATTTAAATGGAAAAGTATTCGAATGTTCTTCTGTTTAAATACGAACAAAATGTTTGTTTGTCTTAGAATTAACTGATAAGAAAGATAATTGTGTGAATGAACTGACTTGGAGGAGGGCATTATAATATATATGTTTATTATATATAATGATTTTTTTGCTGTTAGTTTATAGTTATATTAATCTTATGATGATATTGTATTTAATCTGTGTTTTTTTTTTAAATATATCTATGAAATTGCAATAAATATAACATTATTATTTGTTGTCATTAAAAAGTTTTATTAGTTCATAATAAAATTTAATCATTGTCTATGATACAACACTCATTTTAATGAAACTAAAAATTATAATAAATTTGACACTTTTTTGTTTATTTTTAAATTTAATTTTATAAAAGTCTCAAATTTAAAAACTCAATATCAAATAGATTATTCTAAACCTAATGATCAAACACATCCTATTTTTGAATTTGTCTGATTTTAATGACGATCTACAAATAGACTAAAAACATTGGATTTAGAGTAATTTGTCACTGTTTAGTGTAAGTTTGTTTAAACTGCTTAGTGTCAAGTCTTGAGCTATTTTTCTGAGACTGAAGACAAGAAAAATTTTTCAATATTTTGGATCAGAAACTCTCACTGACTAAAATTTTCCAAATTTATTCATTTATTTCTATTGTGATTTCCCATTTACATTATAATTAATTCCTAAGAATTAAATCTAGACTTTTTATATGACATAGTTATTTGCATATTTATTTTGTTTTTACTATAATTTAAAAATATATAATTATGCATTAAACTTATCCTCATACATTTATTTAATTATTGAAAGATATTTACAAGAACTTATGAATAAAACAAATCTTATAATTTCAAAATAAAAAGTAAAAGAATACAAATAGAATGTGAATCAAAAAAACTGGAAATTAAGCAGAATATTGAGTGGATGTTAATATCATTTATATTTTCTGCAAAAAACTAGAGAAAAAAACATTTTCCCACTTTTTGCTTATGAAAAAGGAATTCAGTTTCAGACATCTACATTAAGTAAAATAAAAGACAGTTCAATTAAGATTTTTAAAGTCTATTTGGATATGTAATAAAAATTTTATAAACTATATTTATAATAAATATTTTATTTTCTATTATATATGTTTAGTTTTTAATATTTAATAAATTCTTTCTCTGTCAATTTTATTAGGCCCATGTCATGTAAATTTTTTTCAGCAGTCATTTATTGAACATTTTTAGAAATTTACTATATGAAGAAAAATATATCAAAAATAAATCATCTAACTATAAAATTTAGATTAAATTATAAATTATAGTTTTATAGATTCATTTAACTATAAAATTTGTAAAAAGTCTACTACTATTAAAAAAGATCATTGAAGACATTAACTTAAAATTCTCATTTGTTGTTCATGATTTTTAATGATACAGATGATTTATTTAAAAAAGTTATTTTTATTGCATTAGACTGAAGTTTAAATACTAAAGGACAATTTATTGTATAAATTTTTTACATGAAAATAATAATAAATTATTTGTATTCCTAATCATTAATAAGTATGATTCTTAGTTAGGAAGTTTTCTTTCTGCAGTTTTTATTCAATATAGTTTTGATAGAGAAAATGGGATACAGAAATGAAAAGTATTGTATCTTTTAGAAAAATGTAACACTTTCCCATTACATATTGTGAATTTTTTGGAGAGTAAAGTAGTTAAAACACTCTTTTTATAAATTTTTTAATATAAATTTGATACTTTTTTGCTCCTTTTGATATTTATATAAATAGATTTTTCACATACTAAAGTTTGAAAGAAACATAAAATTTCTCAAATATTCAAATTTAAATTAAAAACTTAATATGAAATATGTATTATATCTTAGCAGCTGATGACGTAATATTTTTTAATTTGTTAACTAATAGATATATTATAAAAATAATCTTAAAAGGATATTATTTATGTATTGTACTGTACATATATAAATATATGATGATATTTTGTTTGACATATGCTCTAAGTGAAAAATCCAGTAACTTTCTCATTTCATCTTCATTGTTACCCAATATGTTCTGAATGTCATCTATAACTAATTTTTTTCCACAGTTTTCCTTGCAACACGTTAATGGAATAATTTGTTGTAATATCAAGCTTTTTATACAATCAGAACAATACTGGTGACCAGAATATTCTAATCGGTAATTTAATCCAGGAACTGGTACCATGAAACAAACTGGACAGCTATTGCTTTCAGATATAAATGAAATGGAAGAGCAGGAGATATCTTTTAAATGTTTTACTGATATTTACAATAATTGTTATTAAAAACAAAGTTTTAAGCATTTCAAGTAACAACAAGAGTAATAAACAAATTTTTAAGATTTTTATAAATCTCCAAATTATAATTTTTTTTTTTTTTTTTTAATGAAATTGTAAACTCTTATGTCAGATATATTTTAAAATTCTTTTTTATCATCATTATATTGCTTAATAAATAATAATTTACATTGTTACAGTTAAATTCAAATTCAGTTTGATAAGAAGATTCAAGGTTCTATGTTAAAATAGTTAATAGAATAACTTAATGAATGATTTGTAAATAAACAAAACTAAACTGTAACCTTAAACAAGTTACAATATACATAACTTTTAAATATTTGAAGAATTATGACAAAATATATACATATCAGAATGTCAAGTTTTTTAATAAATAGATGAGCCCTAAAAATTGCACAAAATATTTGATATGTTGGAAACCATGAAGTTCTTTTATGAATCTGAAGATGTATTGAAACTGAATGTCTTTCAACAAGACAAAATATTACTGTCATTAAAGTTTTGTTCTTGAATTTATAAGGAATTTAGTTATTTGTTAAATAAGTATGCAATTATTTGTGCAGCATTAGAACCATGAATGTATTAATTGTTATAGTATTAACAGGATACAAAAAATTTTTTACAGGTCATCAGTGGACAGTGTTTATTTAAAAAATTGAGATCTAGAGAGAGAGTGCCTGTCCCTGGTTTGGTTCTCATTTTTAGTGCATTCAATGTAATTTTAAGATCTAGTTCAGTTTCTATCTGGGTCAAGTTTATTTCTCTTTCCATCTTGATTTCTTTCTTTTGATAGACACATTGGTACATAATTTTCTGTTGTTTACTTTAATTTGCAACAGCTTAAAGCTAACATTAGTAATTTTGAGATGAAAACTTCAGCTTTCTTATAGGAAAGAATAATGTAGTTATCATTTCATTGCTTTTTGAACTAACCATTCTTAAAATAAAAAGTAAAAATAAAAATGCATATTTTATGTTCCTTATGCCTGCCTATATTGTTTTAGATGATATGATATATACCTTCAAGAAAAATGTCTCATTTAACTGTATTAATAATCCCAATATATTTATTTTCATATTGGCAAAATGCATACTTTAGATGCTATTGCAAAATTTAAAGTTGATATTTAATAAACATTAGAAAGCAGTTAAGTGAGATCACTATCTTAATTGTTTCAAGCTCAAATTTAAACAAAATTTATATATTTTTTTTCTTTGAAATGTGTTCATTTTTTATGATAATTTCTAAATTATTATTATTATTAACTTTGAATTAGAAAGTGTTGTTTAAGAATGATTAGTTGAGGTTAAATTTTTGTCTTTCATGCTTCTGATTTTTTCCCCCCTTAAAGTGGATTAATGCAGTCTGAAAGTACTTGAGAACCTCCATTTGTTTTTCTATTTACTTTAATGAAGATTTTTTAAACTAAAATTGATTATATATTAAATAATTTATAAATATAATATTTATGTATAAATTTATTTTAAAAATTATGAATATAAAATAATTTTATTTTACTTAACATAATGTTTTTAAATATATATCTGAAGTAACCTTATGATATAACTAATAGATTTTTATTACAAGCTGTAATTTGATCACTAGATTAATCAGAAATCATAGTTTAATTTTTTTTTTAATATACTAGAGCAGTGGTAGAAGTATTAAAGCTCCTTAATATATTTGATTAGATAGGAGAACAAAACTATCTTTCTTAGTATTTCATTAAAATCTTTAGTCATTAGCATCTTTTTATTTTATTGATTTTAGAATAATTTAGTTTTTTCTATGAATAATATATATTCTATTTTACATTATATATAAAGTAATTATATATTTGTTTTGGTTGATGAAACTTCTATTGTTTTTCCTCTTAAAGCTGTAATTTTAAATAGAATGTCATATTGAGTAAATGCCATTTTTAATTTTTGAAGTAATTCTAAGGCTGTTATTATTTTTTTCCCCTGTAATCCTTACTGTAAAATAAATATGTTCTGTATGGTTATAATAAATATTTCTGTAGTCCAATAATTAGTAAATTTTGTAGTATTTCAATGGTATTTTTAAATACAGCTTGAAATAATATTTATAGATCATTTCAAGAGCTTTAGAGCTATATTTAGATTAAATTTTAAATTACAAAGTTTTTAATGTAATTAATTTATTTAACATCATGATTAATTAGTGAAAACTAATTTCAAAACTCAGATAAATTTGAAAAAAAAATAAAATAAAATTTAATCATGTTACTTAATAGAATAAATTTTATTTTGTCATTTTTAATAGAATAAGTGAAATTTATTTTTAATTGGGTTATAATAAAATTATCCCTATTAAAGAAATACATTACAACTTCAAAGTGACATATGTTATATCATGTCTTACATTTTTCATTCAAATAAACAATAGACAAGAGTGTGTGTATTTATATTCATCTAGTATTTATTCTATTTTAATGGTTAAAGTGCTTACCAAAATAATAAGGAAAATTTTTTTGTGCCAAGGCAGAATTTATCTTAATCACTAACTATATCGTATTTCTTTCACACATGGGTGATGTACCAATCTATCTATGTATTAGTAACTAAATTGACCTTATTCTCCTTCCTTGCCTTCAACACTGTTTAGTGTTGTAATCTTACATTAAATGTATATAGGTCATAGGTTTTATAAGTAAAAAAAAGGCAAATTAAAAAGATTTATAAATATGATAAAACTTGGCTGTTTTTTTAATGAAAAAAAATATATATATATATATATATACACACAAGAAAAGCTAGTAATACCAACAGTTTTTCAAAACTAGTTATATTTTTATAGCTTTTTATTTTTCTGTACTACTAAATATTTTAGAGTAAATGAAATAATACAGAATTAACTGATATGATATATGATAAAGTCATTTTCTGTGCTAAAAAGAAGTAAATAATTATTATCTAATTATACATGAGTCACAGTTTTTAGCTCCAGGCTGTGATGTATAAAATCTAGTAAAATTTTATTTTATGTAGGCTTAATATAAATGAGCAGATAGAAAAATGTTTTTAAAGTGAAGAAATATAGTTAACAAAAAAATATTTTCCTTGAAGTATGTAGTAAGCTCTATTGTTGCATAATTAATATTTTAATATTGCAAAATTTTGGATGTACATTTTTGAACAAAAATGTGAAAGTTAAAGCTGTTACATTTCACAAATAAATGAATATGTAATAAATTAATTTTTATCCTTGATGTCATTGATAAGTTAAATAAAAAAAATTAATAATCAATAAATATTATCACATAGATAGTGCAGTTATAGACTAATCTTTATGTTCTGAATGCAGTATTCTACTGTAAATGATTACTCATATATGATAAAAGAAAAATTCAGGGATGCATAACAAATTATTTCTAATTATGAAAGTTATATTAAATTTTAAATTTGGTATACAAAGGATAAGTAACTGCATGAATATTTTTAAAATGTAAATAAATCCTTTAATAACATTAATATATTATTAATTTAACTTAATAAACTTTTATACAGAAAACAAATTTATTGTTCAAGGTTACCTGCTTATATATATATTTTCAAATTTATTTTGAAATTTTATATTTTATTACACTTGAATATTAGTAAAATTCATTGTGTGAATGCTAAGTAATTATTTTAAAATTTCTTTCATTTACAGTATTGAAAAATTCATTTATGAATTTCATGGTTCTTTAATAGAATTATAAATATCATTTTCAAGTTTGTGATACAAAACTGTGGTGATAATTTCAGAATAAGCAGATAAATGTAGTTTACAGAATGTAATATCTTCAAACCTTTAAATCCATTATATATCTGTATAATAATAATTATTTTTTTCATAATTTATGTAGTTTGCCTTACTTCAAACAAAGTTTAAGGAAGATCATCTTTATTCGAATAATAAACGCATTTAAAATTTCATCGAATTATAGTCATATTTAAGGTCATTAGCTATTTCTGTTGTCTCTATAATCGGTATCAGAGTAGGCGCTATATTAGGATATCGAGTTTAGGGCGCGCTCTAGATAACCCTTAGTTAAAAGAAAAAACTTTTTCCTGATCGAGTCCGGCTTTTCACAATATGTGTATATATATTCACACACCGGAAGACTGGAATTTTTTAATGTGGAAAGATTAGGAAAGAAATCTTGTAGAAAGAAATCTCAATAGCTACTGTTTTTAACAGGTTTGTGAGATTCGTGTAATTTTGCAAATTTATCTAATTTTTGCCCAAATTAATCTATTACTAACGAGCGATTATATTGTTTTTATTAGTGTATGAATTAAAAGGTGTTCGATTGACCCACATCATTCGATCTAACCTTGGGAATCACCCAAACAACTTGATGTAATCAGACCATTATCCTCCGTTCCAAATGAATTGTGACCTCAAAACCTATTTTCTTCCTTATATCCATAATCATGATGCCCTTTATTATTTTATCATAATATAGTAGATTATGTTAAAAAAAACCGTATTCGCGTTTATACTTCTTTATATTTGTAAATGTGTTAATATTAATTAGGTTGATAGATGGATACGTTTCGTTAATAAATCTCGCCGAACAGGAGTACGGTTCTGTGATGTAATCGTAACCACAACCACGTGGTGCGTTACGATACGAAATAAGCGCCGCCTCTTCGTCACGTGGTGTTGCTTGTTGGTTGCTTGTAACGAGGCTCAGTACATTTTCATAGCATCTAGTGTAGTTAGTCTTGTATGTTGTAAATATGCTCATGTCGTTAATCATGGATTGAAGACGTCAGTGTGTTTATCATCCAGTTTTTGGACCATGGGTCCACAACCCGATGTCCACAACGTACAAAAATACATCGGTTCATGCCTTATAAGTCACGGACGGAAAGGTTGGACGGGTCTTCCGATTTATGCCGGTGTTTTAGGGAAACAGACACCACCGACCGATGTTTCTCAGCCCTACAGCAGATTGGCTATACACGCTCAAGGTGCCCCTCTTATTGTCCCACCTGCGGAATCACCCGACGATCGAGGATTATTTTATCTCACCGGCAATCAGCTATACGTTTCGGCCAGTCCCCCAAATCCCTATAGTTGGCCCGATAAGGTGAATATCGGATCGGAAGATTCTTCGACTACATCAGACACGAGTTTACCCAGAGTGATTAAACCGAGAAAAAGGAGGAGAAGAGGTAAAAAAACAGGAAGCATCGTCACTTTACAACCATATCAACCATTATGTTATCGAAAATACGTCAATGAAAATTACTGTTCATCCGAAGACGACTGTGATAGTAATGACGGAATCAAAACCGGTAAGCTTATCGATAAATAAATAAAAAATACTTATAAACTTGTGCGCTTTTTATAAATCATATCGATTATTTAACATTACGTATGCGAAGTAACAATAGAGAAAGAGCCATAGCAAATTAGGAAAAAAGATCTGGCCAATTATCAATGTAGGACAGTCGGTCAACCCGTTTTGATGGCCACAACATTGGAATAAAGGGTGTCAACAAGAGGCCGAAATATTATCAAAACAGTTCTGGTTTCCAAATTTTCGACTCACTTCCGCGTGTTTCTTCTTTTCGAGAACTAGACCTATATGAAGCAAGTTCACGACCGTGTGGTCGACACCGTTATCTTGTAGGACGATCGAATCGTGACCATCGTTCCGGACAGTTAAGCCGGGAAACCGCGTTCTCTATGCAATAAGCCATCGACCTGTCGTTTTACTTATGGCTTCACTATTCTTCCCGCTTCGACAGTTTAGTTCCGAAACAATTGACCTATTTCCATCCGACGGGGAAGTTCTTATAATGGCCGCTATTGAAGTTTTGCTATTACTCATTGCACGTATATTGCGCTACACGCTTTTGTTTCTACGGCGATCCAGCCACGGTCATTGTTGCCCGGATCTCCTTCGTCTCGACCGCCGATGTGGAAATGAGGTCTGTTCCGCTAGCCCCATGCTGATTGCTAGACCTAAGAAACGTTTCTTAGTTTTCCCTGTTGGAAAGGTGACCTCTCGTTTCTCAATCGACTCTTAAGCCTTGCGTTTTTTCCTGTACTTTATTATTATTACGTCTTTCGTTTTTAACTTCTACAGCTTATTTCTTTAATTTTCTTTATTCAACTTTTTTAAAATAAAAAACTGGGTAAATTTTTTTTCGAGATGCCGAAATTGCTAAAGTTCTAATCCTAAATTCTAATCTATTTGGTCGCGATAGCTTAGGTAATTACTAAGTAACCTGTCTTTTGTCACGGCGCATGCGCTCTGTCCCGTTCCCTTCTTTTCGTCTTACCAGGTGCAAAGTCGGCACAACGGGCATTGCCGTTAGCCATGTATTTGCCTGTTTCAAGGTTAGTGTCAATGACCGAAAGTCACCGTTATTTTGTACCGTCATCCAGTGTGGATGTTGGAACGATTTCAGCCGAATTCATTAAGTGTTGCGTGGTCGAAATATAACTATGCCTCTTCCGGAATCTGTTTCGAGCGTTTTTCTCCCTCCGGAAACGTATCTCGTACAGAAAATTAATTGTTTTAAATTCTGTATAGTAAATTGTCCTTATCTTTCGCCTTTGGTCCTTGCGGTCCTTGCTGTTAAAACATACAAGAATATTTTTAAAAATGTGACCGTACTTGATACTTGGTTTTACATAAAACTTTGTGTATATATAAACCTTAAATGCTTTACAAACTTAACGTTGTACTGTACTGGTTTTTTAAAATTGTTCATGCTTAAAAACGGGCGTTTCTGGTTTGTTATTTCAGTTTTGCGCTAGCTTTTTCGGTCTTGTTTTAATAAATGAATTAGTTTTAAAAATAAATTCATACATTATGTAATCGCATTTTCTAAATTTATTACTCCATAATCATATTTAGTACTCGGGTTCATTTCTATAAATAAATGTATAATTATTATACTCTTATAATATCATTTATTACGATTAATTATTAATATAATAAATCCGAACAATGCATTAAACAGCATATTACATAGTAAAACAGATACGTAAATAACGGATATAGGATTATAATATTTATTAAATCCATTTAAACTTCGAAATAGATTTTCTTATCACTATCTTACAATAGATCTATTGTTAACATTGATTGTTTTATATCAAATTTTATAATTAAAACGTTAAAACCAAACAAATAAATAATTATGTCTGATTTATTCAGTAGCATTAAGTAAGACTTATACACGAGATTTTAACACAACAAACAATGGAATCATGTGATTCTGTAGTTGTTGTTGCGAATTTTTCCTCGTACGCTCAGTTTTATTTATTATTCCCCAGAACAGTAGGATTTCATAGTAAATATAATAATTGTTCGAATAACAAAAATACGTATTTTAAGCCGATTTTTTAAATGGATTTTATACAAAATTTTGGTCTACAGTCTATTTCCATCAAATAAAAATAGAACAAATATCAGACTGGATTTTACTGCAATTGTAAATAAGCTTATTCGATTGGAATATATATATATATAATAAAATGTACGCGTTGTTCCATTTTTAGATTTATTTCCGTTAGTGATATTACAAAAATAATGACTAATTTAATGATGATACAGAATTACGAAGTGGAACCGTTTTATTGTCTATGTTGCATCTCGCTAGTTGTAAGCGTTTTCGCAATGTTTTTCTGAAATTATTATACTTTTTTAAAGAAATCTGTTTACGTACATTATAATTTAGAAATTTTTAATTCTGCAACCGTATCAGCGACCTCGAAGTTAAAAGTATACAATTCAAATGACGCATATCGGGTGACGAAACTCTTTGTTATAAATTAAAATTCTGAATTAAATTATGCTATAAAATCTAATTAATTTCAGTACACATTTCTTTAGAAATTATTAAGTAAATTTTACCTGTCACTGTTGTAATCACAAAGACATTCTGGATTTGGTCTCGTTTAGTATTTTTAGAATCTTTGAACGGATATATCGGTCACGATCCCATTTGCTTTTAAAATTTTAAGATTTATGTAGTTTCCACGCCTTCAACGTGTGAAAATCTGTTTATCGTAATAATAATCGTATCCTGAAAAACTGGTGAACTGATTTCTGTTCCAGTTGTAATGTAATTTATAAATTTTAATATTTGCAAAATGTCTGACGTTTGTAAATAACTTTTTTATAAATTACTTTTATACTTTTGTAGATAGTATCTTTACTTCCGCGTTAACGTTTTTAATTTCATTCAAAACAATATTTACATGTAAAAAATAATAAATTGGAAATTGCAATCCCAAACACATTCGTATTTTATGAAAACATCGCTTTAGATTTTTATCGTTCCATCTAAAAACAGCTTCAGTGCATTGTTGTAAACAACATGATTCATAAACACAGGTTTTCAACACAGCTGTTAATATAAAATTTTGAAGTAAAATTTATGAAATATGACTTCAAAGTTACGTGATTTTTATGAAAATAATTTATATGGTGGAAAAATAAAACCCTCTGTATTGAATAAACAACGTTTTTGGTGACGTGGTGACTTGCATTTTGTTGGTTCCTAAGATAACGAGTAAAGAAATAGTCAGGTTAGAGCACCGAGGTTGACGTCGAAGTATTTATTAAAGCAAGGAACATGATCAGATGAGTATACGATAAATATGTCCATATTTTTTCCCAATAAAAGTATGTTTAAATTTGTTTTTGTACCGTCTTTTATTTTGGAGGAGCTATGATTGACAGGAGGAGGACTACGAAGAATGCGTTTAGAATTAAATAAAATTAGATGGTAAGGAAAGTATAGAAATAGTAAAGAACAAGTAGTAGTGTTTTGCTAAATAATAATTAATACGGTGCGGATATAACTAAATACGAGTGGTTCGAAAAAATTCGAAAGTTTTTGTAATTAAATAATTGTATAGCGTACCCATCGTGGATTCACTAGGCACACAGTGGCGACGGCCGAGTGATGAGGGTCCGAACCTGATATATTAAGGACAGATTTGTACTGTCGGTAATTCGAATAATTGATGATCATAAATGATATTTGCAAAAATAGAAAGCTAATGATATGGATACAACCACACGATTAACTGATTTTAATGTAAGTAATGTAAACTTTCTAAAAATGTTATTAAAATGTTTTACAGTTTCAGTTAAATTTTAAAACTTATTTGAAGAAGTTTAATATGAAAAAGGTTGATTAATTTCTGTTAGATTGTCATTTTTAATGCGAAGTAGATTGCACTGACCATTATCTCCCTGGTAGTAATGTGAGAGAGAGTTATAATTAAAGTTAATTAGTTTTGGATGAATGATCAATTTACTAATCAAGGTAATAACTAACCAATAATTTGAAGTTTTTTTTTATAATCCACTGGTACTTTAATCGGTGATCTATATATACATACGTATTATCCGAAAACAAAAAAGAATCGCTTCTTAGTTATTAACTAGATCAGTAAAAGATAATTTATTCTGATTTTGTTAGTAATTTATTCCAACTTTTCTATGTATTACTGGCCAGAATAATAGTCTTGATGGTCTTTTATCAGGTCAAATCGAAACTAAGGTTAATATTAGGCAAACTAAATATAAGAGTGAATTTCCTAATATTCAGAAATGGGAAGTTCTAAATAAAACTTCGAAATAAGGTTAAATAAAGTAACCTAAATTGCAACGCTTCCCCCTTCGAAATGAATTACTTGTCCGTAGTAGTTTATCTCCAAACACGATATCTAATGTTTTTAAATAAAAAAAAAAGAATAACTGGAACCAACTAACAATAGAATGGTAATCAAAATAGCATTTAAACATTATATTGTATATTATTTCGTATGTTTCCAGTAATAAGCGCGGCGTGAATTATTATTACTGTATTATTATTTCTTTATTGTATACTTTAAATTGTAGTAAAACAATATCCGATACTTTGTTTGCAATTATTTTATTTTATCAAATTGTGAGAATTACTAAATAGATAATAGGCGGTTGTAATTCTGCGATTCAGTCACTACAATCAAATATGTGGTTGTGCTTTTAGCATCTGAAACATATTTTAACAGCTTGTGCGAATGATGCTGTTCGAAGGCAGAAAAATGAAAATAGGAAATTCGAATTTATTTCATTTAAAACTTTGCGGAAAGGATTTATCATTTTATTCTCGTTAAAAGGGTTTAAGTTTACGTCTGTTAAATCAAGCACCGATTCTTACTTTAAGATGTGAAATTTAACTGATAGTGAAATATGTAGTAAATATAAAATGTTTGTTTTATTAAGTTAGTCTATTGTGACTACAATCTATTAATAGGACTTATAAGCCTACTAATTTCATTCGCAAGTTAAATCAAACTTGCGAATGAAATTAGGGATATTGAATTAGGTTTATTCATTTTAATCAATAGACTTCTTTGTTTGCACCCGTTTATTCTTTTGAACTAATCTCTCTACTTCAATATAATTTCACAAGTGAATTAACAGGAGTCATTATACTAATTAGTTTATAGTCACAATAGACTAAGATTAATAAAATATGTGTATTTAAATTAATGACAACTGATTTCTTAAAATTTAATTTTGCCGAATTGTTTTCAATTAAAATGGAAGGAAATTTAGTAACTCCCTGGTTTTTGTGAGTTATTTAATCTTATGTAATACGTTAAATGATACAATTATCAGAAATAAATCGCTTTTATTTAAAATATAGTGTTAATTATATTTTTAAAACGAAGTATTCGTATTTAGAAATATGTTAAATATAAATTTATACTTCAGCTTTCTTCAAAAATATATTACTTGAATTTAGGTTTTTAATTGAACTGTCATAGACCTGGTACCTTAAACTTAGAGGCTGGATTTAATTTTGTCAATTAAAAGGTGGACCGTGACTTGCAATGGAGAGTCCTACGTGTATGAAAAATAGGGAAAGATGATTAAAAATGAAAATCAATGAAAAATCGCTAGGATTCAAATTGGTATCTCTTACCTACCAATCATTTGATTCGCTAAAATTTGTTAGAATCAAAACAAATGTGACCGACCGATAAAAATACGATTTAGATGCCAATGAAAGCAAAAATATGGATTGAAATTAAATTAGAATTTAATATTTGATAGAATATTAAGCGATTGTGGCACCCTTTGGAAGATAAGACCAAACAGTTTTAATTTTCAGAATTATAGTTGATTGTCATCAGAGTAAACAAATAATCGAAAATTTATCAGAAAATAGCTTTTCCTTAGGTTACATTGAACGTGGACTTTTTCTTTCTTTTATATTTATCTGATTTTTCAATGTATTGTTAGATATATAATTGTAGCATCGAAATATTGAAAAACTGTAAAGAAAATGTTCGTTAAAAGATGAACATCAAGCTATTGTATGTTCAGACGCCAAAATGGATCAAAAGAAACAAAAAAAAAATTATATATTGTTTACTCCAAAATTAGAGTTTAATTTAAAAGTTCTGCGAAAATACTCGATACAAATAATAATAGGTCTGTAATAACAGTCTGTAACCTTTAATATTTCTCGAATTTTAGTTACACTCAGAATTTTTATGTATTTCTCTATATATATTCTTACATAAGAAATAAATATTACATCAATAACATTAAACTGATACTCAGATTATATACAAAATGATTAATTCGAGGAAAGTCAACGATTTTATTTGAAAAAAAAATAACGTTTTCGTTCTTCAAACGTTGTAACTGTTGTTCCTTTATTCGAGCATCAGAGTAAACATATTAAACAACTAATTTAGTAGGATCATCGCTAAAAATGTTAAAATATCGATGAGCTAAAGATTAATAAACCGCCTGTTTTTGATAAGTATCTAACAGATTGTTAGATACGAGTAACTTTTATCAAGTATTAGGAAATATTTTGCATTAATTTTTATTGATTGCGGAATGAAATGCAAAACTTGACAATAAACTGTTTATACTTATTTGAACAATGATTTTGTTTACATTTCTGAGTTTTAATAAAGCAATATCAAATATAATAGCCAAGTATGAAAAATGAAAGAGTGGGATATAACAGAATGATTTTGTTAGAGAAGATATTGTCTTAGTCTACTAATTGATAACTATATTATAACTAAATATTATAAAGGTAAATACGTAGATACGTAAACATTTTTCATATCTTTTTATATTTTTTCATGAACGTTTCTCTTTAGCGGATCATTAATTATAAATGATCATTTAACTGTGCAAAAATTTCAATTTACAGATGGCTTGTTTTTAGAATCAGTTGTATAGATAAGAAAAATACACACTATTTCTTTATAATTTATTACAGAACTAAATTCTTGGATAAATAATAGCTTGAATATATTTTCATTAAAATTTCTTACTGTGGCTAAAATGATTGTTATAGTTTTATTATAATTCTTTATAATTCCTGCAGTATTATTTATGTTTTTATTATTTAGTTAATAGACAAAGTAACTATATTCAATAGCACACAATTTTTCGTTTCGTTACTTATGTTTTATCGAAGTATCACCTAAATCTAAAGTCATGTTCTGTTATATCAAGTGTGCATACATTCTTGTTGATAATTTGAAAATTTTATTATGATTTAAATATCTTCGACCATAATAAAATAATTTTTTTATACAAATACTAGTTGTTAATTTACAAAAATAAGTTTTACTACAGCTGCAACTCTGTTGGTAATACTAGATTTCTAAAATTACTTCATGCCGTTTCATTCACGGAAATCGACTTACAACTTAATGTAATTGAAATTAATAAAAGAAAAAAGTAAAACGTGTTAAACCATTCAAATCCAAAAACTAATTACATGATTATTTTTTATAGTTTGTTGTCATTCTATACATCAGGCTTGGCAAATTAAGCAAAACTTCTCTAACAACTTGGAACATTTTTGCGGTATGAATGACTAAATATGTTTGCATTTCCGCGTGGGAAAGTTTTGTTTGTACCGTTATAGAATAATAATATCTAATTGCATTTTTCTAATTTTTCATAAAGTTATATTTTAAATGTTTGTTGTAATTAAATATATATATTTTTAATTATACAGTTAGTATGTTAATGATAATCTTCTAATAAATGAAGTTTATATAAACTTTATTCATTAATACGAAGTTGGTTTATTATAAAACCACGTCTTTATCTTTTAACAATTATATATTTAGTGTAACATCAAAGCGGCAATTCTTGAAATTCATTTATTCCACCTGCTACATTAATAGGAATAAACTTCAGCAGAAAAATTCCAGAAACTTTAAATGTATGTAGGTTTTTAGGTTTTTTCCACATTTCCCATAAAAATTCCAAGCAGTTCAAAAACTTGAATCGTATCCATTGTCCCAAATGGATTATTTTGTCACTTATTGATCATATATTCTGTAAAATATCCTTGAATTGATAATAAGAAATATTTATAGATTGCAGTTTTTGTTACTGTATGATGACGTACAGTACCTTGTATATAATTCGATTATTAAATAATAAGTATATAGTATAACAATATAAATGTCTGTCATATCTTGTATGACAGAACAAAGAATATATACGTGGTATATATTCTTTTTTAAAATGTTATACAGTTCTAATGAAGTGTAGTAGTTTTTCCTTAGTATTTTTCAGTTGTACGATTTACAATTAATCACGATGTAGTTGAAAATTTCAAAAAAGGCTTTAATTTATGCATGCATGTACTACAGTATTTTGTATGTTATATAATACATGCAGGATCTTTCAGTAATATTTGGCCAAATTTCACAAGTTCATGGTGAGTAAAACCTGAAAAAAATCGAGGGCCTTTTTTTTATTTAAATCATTAAAATTTTCATTTGAATTTTCATTCCAATGTATCAGTAATTAAATTTGTTTACTAATCACAATTTCTTTACTAAACAGCTCGTTTTTTAAATTAATTACTTCAATATAATCCAATTAATTAATCTAGTCAAGAATACCTTTGCAGCTGTTCAACAGTGTCTTCGAGAAACGAGGACACTTCTCAATAGTCACCATTGTTAGAGGAAGAGCGAGAACTGTACGAACATCGGATATGGAGAGCAAGTTATTGCTAGAATTGATGAAGATCCTAGTATAAATACAAGATAAATAGCTAGATTAATAGGCATCATTCATGTGTACGGCGTATTCTTTGTGAATACCAATGGTATCTACGCCATTTACACCGAGTGCAAACACTTCATTCATACGATTTTTGTCAATGGTGTTTGTGAAGAAGGGTATTAATTCTCGTTTTCTCAGAAATGTGCTTTTAATGGATGAAACGATATTACAGCCAGACGATCCGCCGAATTATCTGACTGTAATAAGGCTCCTGTTAATCACATACGAAGTAATTTGTCTAGACTCTAGATATAGTGGTTAAGCCGCTATATCATGATGATTTTGATAATTAATTTTAATTTAGAATTTCTGGAAGAAAAGAATCGACCCTGTAATATTACTGATATATTATATATGGCCTTAAAACGGAAATGATATCACTACACTTCCACGATTAAGAACTGCAACTCATGAAGCTATTATAATAAATATAAGTAGGCTTATTGTTCTTATTTTTTTTTTTTTTACATATAAAAAAAGGCCCTCTACTTCATTCAAGTTTTCTCCCCGCTAGAGGAATTAAATTTGGCGAAATATTTTTAAAACATCCTGTGTATATATATATTCAGTTGTATACACACAAATTTATATCTAGATTTAAACATTATATACAGAGATTGTATTATTATATAAAGAAGTTTTCAAGTAGTTTAAGTTCGTGAAATACATTTACGTTGAAATTGTGAAAATAATGGAATTTTAAGATTTCGTTAGATTACTCACTAGGTGAGTAGTTACAGATTATCTCCTTAAAGAAGGCTTTTATATTTGTTAAAAGACAACATAACTAGAATATGAAAAAAGAACTAGTTCAGAAATTTTTCTGGTTTTGCTAGTTGGAAGTGGATAGATGATGTGAAAACTCTATAAAAAAAAAAAAAAAAAAAAAAAAGAGAGAGAGAGAGAGAGAAATGATTACACGATGTCAAGTAGTGAGAACGTTAATGCATTTGATGAAAAAGAATGTAGAACTATATAGCTTATAGTGGTAAAAAAATAAAAAGAAGATAATAAAATACTTTGGCTTTTTGAACACGATAAAACTAAATTCATACAGGATGATGATAGGGGGTATTGATTATAGCATTCCATTCTGTAATCACGCAGCTAAGAAAAATGGATTATCTGTTCACGAACGGAAGAAGAAAAGAATGGGAAAGCACGAAACTGCTGTATGGATAGGTGTGTATGTATTCCTGCTTTTACGATAGAAGTAACGGATAAAGAAATTGGTAGAAGGGATGGGGCATTAAAATAATAATTAAAAACAAACGAATCCAGTAAAATGAGAAGATCCAAAGTTTTTCTCTCTGTTTAGTAAAATCGAACATCACGAAAGACGCACTGTTATGCTCCTTTACGTACTAATAGTGTTTGGTATACCGTGAAAATAATTGGACTATCTGAAAGTTTTGGCTGATTCCAAGAGAATATTAAAAATAATTTTTTAATGGATTTAGACTGTTAGATTGATGATTTTTATTTTCAGTATCGCAAGATTAGTCCTAGATCTTATTGCTACTGAAACTGAATTTATACTATTCTAATCTTTAAACACTTTTATACATTGATGAATGAGAAGATGATATAAAAAAAAAAATTGAAATCCTTGAATCACATACTTGTGAAAATTTTTAGGATGGCTTATTGGGAAAATGAACATGGTGAATTTATATTATATTTGTTAATAATATCTATAATACGTTATTCATTTTGATAATTTAATTTGTTTAAGTGAACTTTATAGACTTTACTAACTAGTGTGGAATTAATTTTAAAATAGTAAAAAATTAATTTTTTCTACGGTATATTCGACATAAGCATTTTTTAATAACCAATACGTTGTGTTTTTGTTTACGGATAATATAGTTATAAAAAAAAGGAACATCAAACTATAAAATTTTTCACTTAACATAGTTTGAGTGTTCAAAGCTTGCAAAATTTTAATTCTTTTTGCCTCTATGTCCGTACTTTTATTGATTTTTGATTATATCCTTGTCTACTTTAGACTTTGTTTATTAATAGGACTTATTACACTGGTGTAGTTTCCGTTTAGCAAAGAGAGGAGATCTTAGTCAAAAAGTCAAAACAAAATATCTTTATTTTCACCTGTACACGCTGTTTTTGTTTCGGATCTGAAGGCTCCTCCTCAGCAGGTTTACAATGATATTCTATAAGTTTTTGAAAAACAAAATATTATACCCGACAATTGTATTTAAAACATTTAAAATCACCTACAGGTTCTTTGTCTGTTAGTAACACATCAATATTGACAAGCTTAAAGACCCCGCTTAAAGACACTCCTTTCAAAATCTGTATCATTCGCTACAATTTGATCAACGATTTAGGTTATCGTTACCAAACTTTTACTAAGGAAATCTGTAGAGAAATTCTTTGGGTTCTTCGTTTTCAGAATCACTATTTTCCAGTTCTTCGTGAATTCCTTGTTCTGCCAGTTCTTGAAGGTCGTCGTTGGTAAGGCTCTCACGAGAAACCTGCAGTAACTCTTCAATATCCTGCTCGTCTAATCTAGTTCTGCTGTATCGATTAGGTCAACAATTTGGTCAACATTACGATACAGCGATAGGATCTTTTGTTGAGAATTCTTGGATACCTCTAGCCATAACTTCTTCCACACTTTGTTCATACACTTATCAGTTAATTCTTGCCAAGCGAAGTCGATATTGCCTATGGCATCCATAACGTTATATGTTTACCAAAATTGCACCAAACAAATAGATTTAAGGAACGTATAGCGTTACGATGAATTTTTACGTTTTGCTGATTGGTTCGTGTTTGAGAATAATCGTATTATATACGAAACAATGAAATATGACTATAATTTGAATCGGCGTAAATTTTGAGGTTTTTTAAGGCTTCGAGCAGACCGCGTTATATCGAATAAGCGTTAAACGACGCAGCGTTAAGCGGGGTCTTACTGTATAATATATATATAAGTGTTCTTAACATAATTTTATCTTTTTAATAATCCTCCTGTATAAAAGGATAAAATTTGTTTAATAACTGTTTTCTTTAAAAACTACTTTACTCACTTATCCAGTACTGTGAACTTAGGGGAAAAGATTATAGAAAAAGAAACTTTCTTTTCCTCTTTAGATACCTTTCTACACGTTACTCCCGCTATAAATGATGCTATTCCATGATTGATGGATTTATCTTCCTAAATTATTATTAATTCTCTTATCTTATATATATATATATATGTTCGAATAATTGTCTTTTAAATCCGTTTCTTTCTGTTTTCTTTATTTTTATTGTATTTAAATCAATCTCTCATCCTTCTTTATTAGAATGTTCGGTAACTGCTGAATTTGCATAATTTCCTGTAATTGCCCTAATATAATTCGGTTTAGCAAATAGAATCTCCTCTATTTGCTAAACGGAAACGTCACCAGTGTAATAAGCCCTATTAATAAACAAAGTCCAAAGTAAGCAAGGATATAATCAAAAATCAAACTCAAACAATGTTTTTGAGAAATTAAAAATTTTATTATTTTTATATTTTTAATGGAATTAAAGTTTAATTATATTCTTAATAATTTTCTTGGTAACATTATTCCTGAAAATATGTAATTTTTACTTATTAAAATATGTGAAATTGTTATATACATATGTAAAAGAAAAACAACTGATATATGGAATTCCTTATTTAATAATAAATATTATTATTATATATTTTATTTTTAAATTGAAAGAAAAATTAGGGACCTAATAATATATGTATGTAATAATTACATGTTGGTAATTTAAATAACTATGCATACCAATAATGCAATATTTGCATATCATTGCTATGCATATTAATATGTTGAAGTAGAAAAAAAATATTTTCAAACTAAATTATTAAAGTATCTTTAACACAGAACAGCAGTTGTTTACTCGTGATTCTCTAATGTGCGATGAATATAAACTATTTATCATATATAATCGCTTTCATTTTGTAGTTGTATGGGTTCTCTTTTGTCCTCTACTTCCGTTATCTGTTTATAATCACTTATAAAACAGCCACGATTTGATTTTTTTCAAAATTTTAGAAATATCCTGGAACACAAAACTTGAAATATTGCTTTCGTGGTAATTTCGTTGTTTTTTTTTTTTTTTAAATAAATCAATGAGTTGCTCAACATTCCCGGCAACATTTTGATGGCGCTATCTGTTACGATAAACTTAATTTTAAGGGTCGGGATGGATGTCATAAAAATTTTTTTTAATACTAATAACAAGTAAAATCGTCATTTAGTCCGACCCTACTAGTGATACACATGACCTCCTTTATCTCCCCATCCTCTCAACCTTTAACCAAAATTTAATAGCATCAATCCCCTAATAAACAAACCTCCCTAGAAAATTTCAGAAATTTTCGACAAAAAGTACAGGAGTTATTAGCTTCAAACAGAGTAAACAAAATCGTGCCCCCACACATACTAACATCCATACATACAGAAAAAAACAACCCGAATTTTTTTCATTTCTCGATGTTTTAAGTCCGAGTGCAAAAAAGTAAAAATTTTGGGGATCATTTTTAGACCGATTGCCATACTTTCCTTTTTGTTGTGTCTAAACAGCAGGAAAAGTAATGATGTTTGATTGAATAAAAAAGCATTGATCGTTCATTTTTTTAGAGTTTGGTCTTTGTTGAAAAATTCGTTATTTTCCTGTATTGAAAATAGATTGTTTTTTTAGAGAAAGTTATGCACTAAACGAAGATACAGCCGTTACCAATTAGGATTTTTATGAATTTTATGTAGTGAGAAAATCATTGAAGAATATTATCTGATGATAATACATTTACATCATCGAGTGACGATCGTTCTCAAAGAAGTTATTAAATACTACATAATTTGGTAAACGGTATACGGATAAATGAATTTCAAAATAGAAAACTACTGCTTTATAGTAAAATTAAATGTGTAACACGAAAACTGCAAGATTTCATGAGATGTGACAAGGATTTTACAGTAAAATTAATTCACTAACAGAGAGTATGTATAATTTTAAAGATGATTATAATTTATTTCTTCACTTTAGAGATT
This sequence comes from Centruroides vittatus, assembly GCF_030686945.1. Taxonomy (NCBI): domain Eukaryota; kingdom Metazoa; phylum Arthropoda; class Arachnida; order Scorpiones; family Buthidae; genus Centruroides; species Centruroides vittatus. The sequence continues at coordinate 134,788 of NW_027122147.1, forward strand.
TTTAATTATTTTAAAAGTTAGTCTTTTGGGTTGCATAAATGGCTCTACTTACATAGTTTTATATGAAATAGATTAGAATTTCAATAAATTTGTCTATGGAAAAAATAGCATTTTTAATTACTGATAATAGAATTTCTCAAGTGAGCGTTAACTCGAAGAATTCTAAAGAAAACTAATTCTTCGAATACTCCTGTTACTTCATACTTCAGTATAGTAAATAGTGTACTATATGAAGAGCAAGATGACGTAAAAAATTCCAATTAATATTGAAATGATTTATTCAAAATTTAGCAAGAACCAAAGTTGCCATCAGACATTTAAAAACTAAAGGGCAACGGACCGTTAGTTGCGTAATGAAACTTACTCGAATTTTTATTCGATAAAGGATGGCCCACGTATTCGGTAAAGTATCGATTATCTCAGCAAGAGACCTGGGTTTGTGATTATTTCAAAGCCGCGTAAAATAAGAGCATAAATCAAAATTTCGCTGTATTTGGGAAATTAGCGTACTTGATAAAGCATTGTCTTAGTTTCGATTTCTTTCAAGGCAATATAATGATTGAAAGCTAAATTTCAATTGGGCAATGGTTTTTCGTTTTGTTCTTAGTAATCATCCACTCCGGCGAGACTAACAATCCTGTAATTAACTAATATACTAAATTAATCATAAATATTAGCATTTCGCGTGATTTGCTACGATCATAGGTTGGATGGCTGCTTACAAAAAATTCTCCGTTCTATCCAGCCTTCAGATTTGATATTTTTTCTACAAGTTATTAGAATATTACAGGCGTATTATAGACTTTCATATTATTTACTTGGGAGAACATATTCCTCGATCAAGAGTAAATGAGAGATCTTTTATGTTGTTATAGCTTTTTTACTCTATAACATAAAATTCTGATCGGTTATATAGTTTTATTGCAACTATGTTTACTGTATCGCACAAATTAAAAATGATATTTAATGAAATTTAAGAACTTTGCAAAAACAAAGTATTTATTATAAAAAGTATACTTAAAAATATAGTATAATAGTTATTAGAATAAAAAATCTGATAAACGAATGACTTTTATATACTTTAAGAAATTTATGCGTATTTTGAATCAATGTTTTTAATTCTTCATAAGATATTAGTAAACAAACAGTAACACAATATGCAGAATTAATGTGCGTTTGTATAATGAATTTTCTTCTTGTCTGGTATTTATCAATATTAACCTCTAATTTCTATATATTTTTACTGGATTTTAAATTGAATAAGACTTATGATACAGCGAAATGTTTAGGTTGTATATTTTTATTCTCTTCCACTTAAAAAGTCACTGCTATTGAACAATTTTCGATATTAATAGATTATTTTCTCCTCTTTTGGACAGTGAAATATCAATAATATCAGATCTTCGTGGAAGAGAAACCGGTTGAAAGCACGATTTTTTAATGTCTAAATGGCCATTATAGAAGACGTAAATCAATCTTATGAAAATTAAGGATTTCACTTTGGAAATTTTCTGTAATTATTAGTTGAGTAATGATTAAAGTAGGAAATATAATTTAAAATATTAATTTCGTTATGTTTGCAAGATATGTTTTCGGTTGTAATGGAATTAAATCGAAAATATTCATTTAAGAACAAAGAAATTTCAACTGGATATGAGTTGAAACGAGATAGTACTGTTATGCCAATGCGATAACTTTTGAAAGAGAATTTTTTATTGAGAAATGAAAAGAAATAAGAAAATAAATAAATATAAATATATATACTTATTTTATTTGCTAGAAATTACTGAAAATATACATGGCGGCAGACAGTAGGAATATCAATTGTTATATAAATACAAAATATAATTATATACTATTTGAAATATATTTTTGTCATGCTTGTCTAGTCAGGAAATAATTTTTTCTAATAAATACATCGAGTGTGACGTAACCAAACGTAATACGTGATGCAAAATGTCGCTCCAGTCACATATCAAAGAATCGTGATGTGGTGACACTGCACACGTCGTCTGGAAAGAATTCCTTTCAACGTCAGTTTTATACTTCGCATTTCGATTGGTTTGGCCGTATTGTGTGTTTTATACGTTTAGTATTCCTTCTTTTTCAATAATTAGTGTGAGGTGGTATCTCTCTCGTTCTTGATTAGTTGATACGAAGGGAAGCCGACATTATGCAACATTTAGGGTGAATCACGTACTGAGATTTTTCTATGTAGCTAAAACACATTATCAGTAATTTTCCATTGATACTTTTAATATGCTAAATTGAATCAGAATTTATTGAAATAATTTCTAAATTAATAATTAGATAAGGAACTATATTTTATAATTTAAAATCAATTTTTATCGTTGGGATACAAAGTTTAGAGAGGATAAGAATTATTTAAATGATTTCTTCATGGATTTATCATTTTAGAAAATAACTAAAATAATTTTTGCACCGTCTGACTGAGGTAGTATATACTGTTAACTATGTACTAGTAATGGAAATTATACGGTATTTTTATAGTTTTATAAACTTTATTAATTTCTACATAGAATAGTTTTCAGATTTTTTTAATCGTGAATAAAGTAGACAAATTATTCATTAATAAAAGAAAAAAATATTTAGCATTTTTGTGTGTATACATTTAAATATAGCATATTTATGATGATGATCAATACTACAGTCTATTGTAAGAAAAAGTTTAAAATATTAAGTTAGAATTATTTAGCATCTGATGCAAGTTCATTTTTTTTTTTTTTTTTTTGTGTAGCAATAGGAATCTGGAGACATGAAGTTTATAAATTATAGTGGACACTTAGCAGAAAATAATCTAATTTCTGTTTATAAACATTTCTTCCAATTGTGAAATTTATAACTGTTTAAACGTATTAGTATTTTTCTCGCAATAATTTAAAAATATAAATTTATTATTTATATAATACAACAACTGATATTTATTTTTTGATATAACACTACTATATAGTAAATAAACATCTTTTCGTGTCATATTTATTTCATTTTTCCGATTTCTTTTGAAAACATCATGTTTTAAGGTCAGTAGAGCAAAAGGAACAGTTCGAAGAACAACTGATACAGAAAAATTAGATAAGAATAACATAAACAATAATACAAAAGAACTAGATAGTCAGTAGGTGGAGATAACAAATAAATCATTAAGGATTTTAATTGCTTGAAAAATTAAGGATATAGATATTATTTAAAAGTAGATAAATCATACTTTTCATTATTGAACTTCTGTAAATAACAGAAAAAGTATAAAAGAAAAAGAAACAAAAAGAGAAAGCTAAAAAAATATAATCTTCAAAAATAAAGATAATTTATTTATAAAAATTTTGAAATAAAAAAGTTTGTTGTTCCTATAAAAATAATTTGTTAAAAAAAATTGTATGGAATTCTTGATTTGAAACAATCCTATTTTGATTTTATAGATTTTAAATTAAGAATTACATTATTTTTGTATTTACCAGCCTAATCATCAGATTAATACACGGAGTTATGTCAGCTCTCTAATTTGTCTGAATAATTAATGTATTTTCCTAAGTTTTATTTCACATGTTCATCAACAGTGGCACCTTGGTCAATTATACAGTGCTGTACAATTTCACGTAAAACTTTTTTTTTATGAAAAGCGTTGGAGGAAGGATACAGATAAATACAGGGTTCGTACAGATCTGGAAAGTCGGGGAATAAGATTTTTTTTGCAGAAAAAGTCAGGGAATCAGCATATACTGCAGAACGGTCTGTCGCTCTTGTTCCCTTTTGATCCGAACACATCTTTAAATTCGGTTCGGTATGGGGAAATCTACGAAAACCGGAGCGACCAAACAAATGGCAAGATTTGTCGAGCTTATATGTTTCGTAAACTATAAATGATAGTCGCACGATTTAAATTTTGTTGGATAGAAGGTTTACATTTGTATTTAAAATGGTGGGTAGTGGGGATGTACGGCTGTGTGGAAGGTGTAGCGATTGCTCTCGAACACCGAAAATGGCGACGCGGTGCCGCGTTTGGGCAACGGAACTTTGGATGGCGAAGAGATAGAACGTCGAAATTGGTGTCGATATGTACAGAACGACAGGATATACAATATTATTTAACAATAATAACCGATAAAATAGAATTTGTAAAGTTATAAGCCGATAGTTCGTCAAGTCGAAGAAATTGCAAAGGAAATACGAACAGAAATGTAAGAAACGTATATCATTGGAAGAAAAATTTAAAAGGAATCGGAAAAACCCAAAATGACCAATGCCAAACAATGCAGATTGTATAGAGCTTAAGAAAAACCCAGCGCGTCAACTCCGACGTTGCGCCGCTGCATGAACCGATAGATATTGACTTGAAATGTGATAACCAGAAAGACTATTCGTTTACATCTTATCCTTCCTTATAATAAGACAAAGACCGATTCACGCCTTAAATTATTGCGATTGTGTCCCGCACACAATCCTCCCAAATTTTTTCACCTGCACATCTGGTTAAAGTCGGGTTTTCAAAAGCATCGATGACCCGCTTTCCCGCCAAAACTCCGCCGCTCCCTTATAAGTTTTGGGGGAGGATGAGATGATATGTAATGACCTTGAATGGGTCCGTGCTGGACCAAAAATAGCCGGCGATAATAGTGAGCGATTTTTTCTGTTTAAATTACTGTATTTTGAATTTACTGCCTTCTCGCTTTAACAAAATTCAATTTTACGACGGGGCGCGAATGTTTTTCTTATTTAAACAAAATTTACGAATTAATTTAAATTAAATTATGAAATTATTTGCATGACGTCGCGTAAAATCGATTACGTAATTAGCAAAGTTTTTCGTTTTTTGTAAGTGAATAGTGTTTTTAATTTTTAAAAAAATTCATATAATTGTGTACAAATGGGATTAAATACATTTGGACGAATATTACATAATGGAAAGGGGAAATGCAGAGACGTTAGTAAGTCGCTAGGCCTATTTGCTAAATTTTTTTCTTTTTTAATTTGACTTAAACCATTTGTTTCATTTTATTAACAATAGGTTTTACCATATTTTATTCCTGTTAATAAATTGAGTTTATTAATATAAAATATTATATAAAAATATATATTAAATATGTATTGGAAAAAGCAATTAAATGTTTTTTTTTAAATATGTATTAGGAAAAAATTTTGATATAATTTGTAAATGTGTAGACAAATTAACTTGAAAGTGCTATTTGTTTAAAGAGAAACTACTTCAATAACAAATCTAATTTGATGAAATAGTTATTGATTTTTAATATTTCAGATAGAGAAACTGAACCATGTAAAATGTTTTCACAAGATACTTAAATAATTTTTTTTCTTTTTCAAGACTAATGAAATGAAATTTTCTGAATTCCAATATATATGATGAAATTTACTAAATGCATATTAATAAACATACTTAAAGTATTAGAGCTCAAGTTTTAATATAAGTTTATAATTAATAATTGTATATTTTTAAGTTTATAATACAAAAATTATGATATGTATAAGGTTTTTCAAATTATTTCATATAGTTTATATGCTTATATTATAAATGATAAGAAATCAAATATTAATTATAATAATGATTTTTTAAGATGTTTTTATTGTTCAATAATTAATTTAATATTGAAGAATATTCATATTTAAATTAATGCAAACAAATCATATCAGTTATTGTATCACGATTTTTTGTCAATTTATAAAATTTGCCAAATTATAAATGTTATATTAATCAATTAAAATTGAAAACAGTCTGTCAAAATAGTCGCATTTTTATTCAGTTTCATGTTCGGAATACATTCCATGATGACTTAACCTTTCCTTTTATGCTACTTAGTCCCTAAAATTTAAAAATGCCTTTAAAACATGTCTGATTAAAAAAATAAATTTTTAAAAAATTGGAGTAGAAGCAAAAAAGTAACCACTGTTACAACAGTGTTTTCAATTTTAACTAATGTTTTTTTAACATTTCTTAAGGTTTTTTTACTTTTATTATTGAAAATAAATTTATGAATTTAAATATTTAAAAAAATTATATTCATGTAAATTTTAAATCTGGATTAATTAAACATTTATAAATTTTATTTATAGTTACACCTTCAGAACCACCTGAAAGACCATGGGTAACAATTAATCCTCCAACAAGAACACGGCCAGCGTGTAAGTATAATATTTAATTTAAAATATTTTTACTGTAATTGTAATTATAAAAATTACTAAAATTCTATATCTTATTGTAGAATATTAGTGGCTTTTATAATTTTGTAAAGATGAAAACTAATCATTAATTTTTTTAAAAATAATCAAAACTGTTAGTATCAGTAGCACCAAATTGAATGTAATTAAAACAAGAGTACCAACAATTACATTAAATTTTAATTTTATTCTGCTGTGTTTAGATTTTAAACATTATTGTATTTCATTTTGACTTGTATATATAAAGTGCACTAAACAAAGAAAAGAGACTCATTTCTGGAGAAATGAGTCTCTTTGTTTTATTATAATAAAAATTCAAAATAATTACAAAACAAATTATTCATTCTCAGTTCACAGCAAGACAGAAAAGGCTCTTCCAACTATGTTTGTCCATTGCCTTTCTCTTGTTAACCCAGCAGATTTTCTAGTTTCATTACTCTGACATTTGTAATTGTTTTCTGGATACTAAGAGACTGTAGAGGCTTTTCCTGTCTCTTGGTATCCACTCAATTATCTCTACAATCCACTATCATTTTGTATTAATAAAATTAGAAAATATATTTTAAAATAAAACTTACGTTAAATATACATTAGATATAGAATGCCATATGAATAAGGTTGCTACTTGTTATTTACTTTGGCTTCATGAAGTCAAAGCAAATAGGAAGTACTTACTATGTTCAAACAGTATTTTTTTTTTCGTACTTCATACACTATATAAAGTTCACTAATGGAAATCAAGACTAGGAAGTAGTCTTGGTTTCCATTATTAGAAAATTCTTGCATAACATGAAGTGGATCAATAGCTTTAAATTTGCAGTTAAATGAAAGGCAAGTTGAGATTGTTGAAAAATATTGGATTTGACTAATTTGGATGCTCATTTTCTGAACGTGTTATATTCAAACAATATTATAGAAAATAAACGTTTTTTTTACAAGTCCATTATGAATTTGATTAGTCTCACAATGGGGTGGTCACTATGAAAAAATTTTTAGGATCTTACTTAAACTCAAATCTTCAGAGCAGTATTTGTTAATTCAGCTGTCTGGTCATATGAAAATTTTACAATTTTTTAAAGATTATTGTTTTTTAAATATACAATAACCGATCCCATTGCTTGATATTTGTTTTAAGATCTTATTGTAAAATATCATTATCAATATAGGTAATACAGGAAGGAAGTTTACTTCTAAATCAGAAGTAATCATTAACATTAATAGAATGGTTTGTAAGTTAAGAGTAAAATAATCAAACACTTCAGAAAATGAATATAGGTTTAAAAAAATAATCCATAAAATATGTTGACAACACAAATACATGTTAAATATTTCACACTGACTTTGTTCTAGGCTGCAGTAATTGTTCAAAGTAGTTCTGGGTACAATCAATAGAAGTCTTATTGAATTTGTTCTCTGCCAGAATACATTGCTATGGAATTTCAAGTTTTTTAAATTATAGTTTTACAATTATATTATACTATCGGGGAACGTTTAAAAAATATGATTTTCATACACAATATGAATAAAAAAAATAAATTTAGTGTCTGAATGCAATGAGAATTCCAATCAAGTGAATTCAATAACACTGATATAAGATGTGCACAGGACTTCTCAAACATTAGAATAATTATTGCAACAGCTGAATAGCCTAAAAAAAGTATCAACACAACAAAAGTTTGTTCCTGTTGTTAACATTTTTATGGTTTATCTTTTATATTTGTGAAATTCCAATTTTTAGAAAATAAATTAATTTAACTAACTATATTGAATTAGGAGTCTAGAAAAAACATGAAACACATTAAAATTATAAATCTTATGAATAAATCCTTTGAAGAAGTTATTTCCCAATTAATACATGCAATGTAGTAACAATAATAGACTCACTCAGTGACATAACTAGAAATTTTAGTCCCTGAAGCAAAGTACTGTAAACAACCCTCTGGTGCTTAAGACCTAGCCCCTCCACATTCATGATATAGAAATTTAAATAAAATTTGTTAGAAATTAAAAGTTTTTTGTTGTAAGCAAATTTAATATTGAACAAGAAATGGAAAAAAAACATTCCAAAAGTATTCAAAAAAAATATTTATAAATAAGATAAAAATTATTAGTTATAGCAAAAATTTATAAAAATTACAAAATTACAAAGGAATTACAAAAATAATTACAGCAATTGCTCAAGGTTTACAATTAGTATTTTGTTAATTAATTTGATAGATAAGACATATATTATGTCTATGAAAAATTAAACTTTATTATTTTTGTTAAATATATCTCATATAAGTGATTCATTTGAGTAATAAATTCCTTCTTGTCATATTATTGTCTATCTACAATGAGAATGTGATTGTTTTTTCAAAGTTACACTTATTTTGCAACAGTGCAAAATAATAAGTGTAATTAAAAAACTAAATAGATAAACTGTAAAAAAAGCTGTGAACATATAGTATATCCTTATTTAAAATTTATCATTCCTAGTCAGATCAAACATGCAAAAAATATATTAATTTTTTTCTTATATAATTAAAAAATTCTTATATTTATACTGTTCTATAAAAACAGTGTCCAGGACCTGATCTGAGATTTGTTGTTACTTAAGCATTATTTAACTGCACTCAATAGTAGTTAAACCACTACTTTCATTTATTACTTTATCAAAAATGTGAAAGCCTAGGAGAAAATGGAGTTTACAAAATATCCATTTTGTTTTGCCCCTAAACCAACTTCATTTTTATATAGGAAGCAGATATAGATTTATAGAATTGAGGCTGAAAGAATATGAGAAACAAAAATGTAATTATTACCACTCTGTCAGATGTCTTAAAGAAGGAAATTAGAATAAATGGTATATAGTTTCTGAAGTTATAATAATAACTTTTTTTCTTAGAATAACTTTAAAGATACTTTCTACTTATCTATCTTTTATAAAACTATTTATCTATATATATATGTATATAATCAGTTACTATAAATGAGATCAATAGAAAAGTTAGTACTGTAAAATGTGGTAAATATAAACAAAACTCCAAGAAAATTTTGTATATGCCTGGCAAAGAAACTAATCAACAAATTAAAAAATTTCTGTGTTATCTCTTTAGATGTTATTTTTCTAACTATGGACATTGTTTTATTTGGCCAGCAACACTGTTCAGATGCCAGATCTGTTTACATGTTATAATGGTTGGATATATGCTTTTGGTGTTTGACCAACTTTACTGGTGTCATTATAAAATTCACTTGATTAAAAAATTTGGTTATGGTATTGTCATAGTATCATTTCAATAAATTTTTGTCAAAGTCACTCATATTTTGAATCTTTTTTTATTTTTATAATTCAGTGATCCCTTTCTGTGATGTAATGATTTGAATTCATGGGATAAATAGAAACAATAAAAAATGACTTTCTATTCATCCCATGTAACTTCTTCAATACTAGAGGTTTAAAATTTGAAGAAGTTTAAGACCTCTGAAATAGCTAAATAGATCTATTTATGTTTCCATTAAAAGTGCTTCTGTTTTTATTTATGTAATCAGTTTTTCATATGATTACCTATGTAACTAATAAATAGCTTTTGCAAAAAAAGACATAAAATGTTTACTGTTTCTATTCACCCCAACCCATGTGTGAAAAGAAACATCAAGTAAAAAGAAAAAAAAAACTTTTTTTAAAGACAACTTAAGAGGTTACATCATTAACATTATTGGAGTTACATAACCATTACATTTATACAGAATTTAGTCACTCCATTTTACTGGTATAATTGTAATTATGTCCCCAAGATTTTATAGGAGAAAGTTGCTTAAAAATAGAAAAAAAATTTAAAAATATAATTTATCATATCTGTATCTAATTATAAAATGCTTTTTAAGTTATATATAGATAATTTATGAATCATAATTATATTCTAAATGTGTAATTTATTCAGGTTGATATCTTTTCTGGATATAATTATTTTGAATAAATGTCTAAATTTATTTTATGTTTCAGGTGTTTTTACTGTGATGTGTTATAATGTCTTGTGTGACAAATATGCCACAAGACAAATGTATGGCTATTGTCCAAGTTGGGCTCTGTCTTGGGAATACAGAAGGAAAGGAATTATGAATGAAATTCGGCATTACTCTGCAGATATAATATCACTTCAAGTAATTATATATATATTTATATACATGTTTATTTATTTTTAAACATATTTATGAATATAATGATATAAGATTATAAGATACTTTAAATCTGTTCAGTTTGTTTAATTGATTAGAAGTGGAAATCAATTGACAATAGATATAAATTTGATTTAATATGATTAGTTGGTGAAATGCTAATTTCATTACAATGTGTTAAATATTGTTTTCTTTGACTGCTCTTAACATAATATATATATATATTTCTCTTAATCATATTATGATTATTTGCTATCTCAACAAATCTCAGAATGAATATATCTATATAAAAGCACTCTGTCATTATTTAGAACATCACACTATAACTTTGAGAATAAATTGTTAAGCTGTCTTTTATATTTACTTGTCAATTGAAATGGTAAAGTTCTATAACAATCAGTATTTGATTCTGATATTATTAATAACTTTAAGATTTAATAAATTATTTCCAGTTTAAGTCAGAATTTTAAATATGCTTACTTAGAAATTATTTTTTTATTAAACCAGTTTTTGAATTTAATTTTTTATTATTTTTAAGAGGAAATTTAATTGAAAGTCTATTAGACTTATGATGATTTTTTTTTTATTTAATTTTCAAGGCAAACATTAATAACCTAATTTGCTTTTATTCCATAAATAAATAAATGTTCTCAATGTTTTAGATTAAAGATAATTAATTAAACAGATAAAAAAAAGTGGTTTATTTAATATTAATTCATCCAGTTTATTGGTTTTTATATTTTTATTTTACATTCATCATAAAATTTAGAGATTTGATTTATGAAATTAAAAACTCAAAATCTGTGAAAGTAATTTTCTGAAAATAATTTAAAGTATTTTCAATTTTTCTCGCAAATAAATTTTTTAATATTATATAATAACTCCACAAAATTGTACTGCAGATTTGTTTCTTTGTTACTACTACTTTGTTTCTTTTACATATTTGATTTGTGTGATATCAGTGTTTTGTACATAAGCATAGCCAGTGCTATGAGAATAAATTTCAAAATATTTTGTTCATTTAAAATTATGAATAGAGCGATCTCATCTCATCTTTAAAATCCTCTTGATTTTTAGATAAGATGCAATTATCAATGAAATAGGTCATTTATATTGACAAATTAAAACAGTTAATCTTTTTTATTTGCTATGATATATGCATAAGTTATTTGTAAATCTTTAGTTTATAAAAATAATAACCAATATTCAGATCTTTAGAAAAAATTACATTTTATTGTGATTTATTTGCATTTTAATTTAAAGTGATATTTTTTAAAATTTAGAGCTAATTACAATTTAAAAAATTGTTAAACAGGTTTTTAAATTTTTTCCAATTATTTTATATAAATTAGTTATAAAGTCAAACAAACAAGAAAAAAATGAACTTTCTTTCCTAACATTTTTACTCTTAACATTAATTTTTATCATAATCTGAAAATGCTAATTAATTATCAAATTCTTCAATATTTTTTCTACAAAATCAAAAGTAATAATTTTAATTCAATAAATAGTGAGAAATAAAGATTTGAATCTTTTCTATACTCAAATTTAAATTTTCTGCATACCTACCATCTTTAATGTTATCTTTGTGAAATTATTTTAGTGCAACCTATAAATATTTTTTGTATTTGCTCTAATCTAGGCTAGAAGTTATTGTTGTGATATAAATAACTTCTTATCAAGTAAGGGAAATGAGTTTAAACTATATTTTTGTATAAATACTGAACCACAAACATGAAATAAGTCTTATGAATCTTATTTAGGGCTGAAAAAATTACTGTAAAATAGAACTAGATTCCAAAAAAAAAAAACTGGATATTATACAGAAAACATAATATGGTAAAAAATGAGTAGTTGCTATAAATAAAAACAAAATATATTTGTTACAAGTTAGATAAAAAATACTTACAAAACATGACTAAAAGTTTTTTTAAAATTAAATCAAATATATCTGTTCTGACTTGGAATTTTCTTGTGAATAATAAAATTGATCTATAAAAAACTTCTGACACAAAAAAAGTCAAAACAAAATGGCTTATTAATGAAAGATGTCAACTATTTCATTTGAAAGTAATTATCAATATTCAAATTTTTTACAATTTATTAAAGAGTAAATCAGGTAAGTGCCATTTATTATAATAATCACAGATAGTTGTATAAGTCCAACATTCTGTGAAGTATATTTAAAATGTTTAAGTAGGAGAAATGTGATTGGTTATTACAGTAATACCCTGAACTTATGTGATAGGTGGGACCAAGCGATAACCATGCGTAAGTTGGGGTATAATTTCTCATATAAATACATACAAATTATTTTTAATTGGGGCTGGAGACTAAAGAAAACAATAATTTAGAAAAAAATGTTTAATAAAATCTTAGATAATACATATGTATAACAAATTATACAGTGGTGCCTCGTATAACGTACGCCTCAAATAACGGACGCTGCAAACAACGGACTTTCTGTTTGGCCGTTACGTGACTCGAGCAACAGACTGGCTGCGAACAACGGACTTTTCGGCATAATTGGTGACTGCTCTATGGGTGCGTTCTTTAATGCGTCTCCGCTACTACGGGAGTGCGCTGCTGTTTGTAGGCATTTAGAAACGACGGTGAAAGAAAGATGGCGGCGCCCGCAATATCGATAGTATTGTGATGGAGGAATCTATAATTCTAAACTATGAGCTTTAAAAGGTAAAAGAAGGGTCCCAATTTAATCATAAAATGGATTATTTGTTGAAAGAGCATTCAAGATAGCCTCGAAAAAAAACTCATAAAGACACTTACATCACCAGCGTGCGCTAACTCGCGCTTTCACAGTTTCTAAATTCTCATTCATAAAACCACATAATGGACCCGGAAACAAAACTATCTGAGCCATGGAGGACGCCATGTTGCTTTCCACCGTAAACTACTGCTACGAGCGGCCGTTTTTGCCATTTGACATCGCGCACTTCCACCGGAATTTAGGAACGCGTTCCGCAGGAATTTTTAAACGGATGTTGCTCGCGCAGAGTTACGTGGAAGAATAAAAGAACGCACCCCATGTTCATTTTTTATGATACAGTACAGTTATTTTATGCTGCGGAACGAATTAGATGTTTTAGCATGTATTTCTATGGGAAAATGCGTTTCGTATAACGGACGTTTCACTTAACGGACGTGGAACCTGGAACGGATTAAGTACGTTATATGAGGCACCACTGTATTATTAAAATCGTAAACCAAAGTTATTTTGATGTAGAAGGCTTCATAAAATCTAACAAATTCATCTGACAGCTGATAGGTTTTTTTCCTCCAAATCTTCCTCGTAGCATGCTAAGAATTTTTTATTTCTTGTTTTGTGGAAGAAATGTGCTCTTCATTGGAGTCTATATTTTCTAAACTTTGTAACCCCTTTTCAATTGAACTGAAGCCTTCTGTCAAGTTTCCAACTGTCATTCGATCTTCTGATTGAACTGGGTCTAAAGAATCAAGTTCTCAATGTCTTGCTCTTGCTCACACATTTCTATGAGCTCATCAATTGTCAGCTCCTGATTGTGGGAATCCAGCAGTTCTTGAACGTCATCACTATCCACTTCTAAATTTGTTTGCCTGGCAAGATCGACAACTTCTTCAATCACATTACCAATTTCATTAGGCTCTAACACTGATTCTGCCTGAGTTTCGATGGTGGAAAAAAAAAGACAGTTTTTCCAGATGCCATTTAGTTTTTTGTGAAACTTCATTCCAAGACTGTCCAGAAATCCCATAGAAATGATTCTCACTGCATCTAAAACATTGAATTGTTTCCAAAAGTCTTTAACAGAGAGCTTGTTGTTTTGTCTCATAGCTTCATGTAGATGTGCAAATGATCATCTCGTGTAATAAGCTTTGAATATTTTGATGACTCCCTGATCCATTGGTTAAAGCAAGCTGGTTGTATTTGGTGGAAAAAATACAACTTTCACACGTGAGTCAAAATTAGTTAAAGTTGCAGGGAGATGGCCTGGTGCGTTGTCGATTATTAGCATCACTTTAAATGGAATTTGTTTAGATTGGCAATAACATTTGACTTCAGGTATGAAGTGATGACCAAACCAGTCCTCAAAAAGGGAAGCTGTTACCCAAGCTTTACGATTCGACTTCCAAATCACAGGCAAGCCAGTTTTAGATTTATTTTTCAATGTTCTTGGATTTTCCAAGCGATAAACTAAGAGAGGTTTTAACTTACAATCACCAGCTGCATTGCTCCAACCATCACTGTCAATCGATCTTTGGCAGCCTTAAAACCTGGAAAGGTTTTCTCTTCACACACGATAAAAGTTCTTTTAGGCATCTTCCTCCAGGAGAGACCAGTCTCATCTACGTTGAATATGGTTTGGCTGGTATAGCCACTTTCATCTATCATAGCTTTGAATTTCTCTGGATAGTAAGACGCAGCCTCTTTATCAGCACTTGCCACCTCTCCACTTTCTGCAATGCTATGCCAATTACAGCGACTTTTGAACCAACCGTTACTAGCTTTAAACTCTTCATCTTTAGCCACCTCTCCAGCATCCTCTTTCAATTTCTCAAAAATCAGCTTAGCTTGAAAGCACATCGTGTTCTGGTCAACAGGACAATTTTTCACATTTACTTGATTAACCCACCATAATTTTAACATTGTTTCCATCTCAGCGATAATACTGCGACATTTACAAATGATGCTTGAATTTAAAGATTGAGCATTTTTTACAGCTTTAAGAATTTTTTCTTTACTTTTTATAATTGTTCTGACTGTCAATTCTGGTAGATCAAACTTCTTTGCCAATTCACAAATTTTCATTTTTTGTATCAAGTCTTTAATAATGTTAACTTTACATTCCAAAGATAAAGTTTTTCTTTTCTTGTTTGATGCAGAAGAATCAGTTCTACTTTGTTTGGATGACATAGTAGAGTCTCTCAAGTCTCCATAGATATAACAAACACAGGAATAAATAACACAAAATAAATTGTAGCTATGCGTAGATTCTGAATGACATGTCCGAACATGTAAGCTGAACAATAGTGTGGGAGGAGTGAGTAATCAAGAGTTGCATGGTGTTCAAACAAAAGACAAATCAACGAGATTTGAAAATTGCATAACTCTGGGTTTACGTAAGTCAAGGTATTACTGTATTTGATATAAATTAAATTTTTAAATAAAATTGGTTTTATTAAGTTGTAATAATGGAGATATATGGTTTAGTGCATACTTATGGCAAGAATAGAAATTATACTGCTTTTTCTCATTTATATGTCTTTGGATGCTTGTATTACTTGTATTCTATGATAAAATATCATAAAAATTGTTAAGATGAATTATCTTGTTAAAAAATTACGTATTATTATAAGTAAAAATGAAATATACTCCAAAGTGTATCAGATTTATGCTACTGATAGTCATTTGAATATTTTCAGAATTGGTTGAATATATTTAACATATTGAATGTTTTTAGTTTATTATCATTAGAATTATTATATTCTGATTAACTTTATTAAAAAAGTGTATAGGAAAAAATATTTTTATTGTGATCAGAAATTCAGTTTTTATTATTTCTTATTACTTGGCAGATCATTACTCAAATTATTCTTCATTACTGATGATTTGATTGTTTCAATAATAATCGAAAAAATCTTTAGATTATTACAAACAAATTGTTGGTCAATTGCTTGAAATTTTTATGACTCAGAAATTCAGATTGGATTCATAATAAATAAAACATAAAACTTAAAGAAACAGAATCATAAACTTCAAGCCTTCATTTTGAAACTTAGTTTAAATAGCACAGTAATTTCATCAACAATAATTTTAAGGTCTTTTTTTTTATTAATTAGTTTTTAAAATAGTATATTAATTAATATGAAATACAAATTTCAAGCATTTAGTTAAATTTAGTTTGAGTTAAGAAATAGTATATTTCAATAAAAACCAAACTTTTTAAAACTGTATAGAATTAAGATTTTTAAAAATTATTATTTAAATTTGAAATATTTATATTGTTCTCATTTGCAAATTGACCTGCTTTTAATTATTTTATAATTAGTTCAGTCACTTTCAGTAATAAAGAAGTTAGATATTATTGTACTTAGATTGTGATATATTTACTAAAATTTTTTTTGTGACCTATATAAATATTTAATTAATAAAAATTAGTTTTATATGTTACTAAATCAATTTTTAAAATATTTTGTTGTTTTTTTCATTTATAATTCTGAAGTATGAAATTTGGATAGACATAACTTTAAATAATAAATAAATTATTTTACAGTTAAATGAATTATACTTACTGTTTTAAATTTGTCTTTTATACCAAGTTACATTGTGATTTATAATTGTATCTTAAACATAATTCATTTTTAAAAACTTAAGTAATTATAATAATAAATATTTTTTTTGTGTGTGAGAGGTTAAAATAGCATGTTTTATATAACTATTATAACATAATGATATATTATGTTTATACCTCTGATTAAACTTCTGTGTTACTGGAGTATGTGTCCACATTTAGAAAATATTATTATTATTATTATTATTATGTTGGGTTTAGTGGGTTATACTCGGTTGACACCGGTGGCTGTGTACTATGCCAGACCAGAGTCAAGGCATGGCAACCAAAACAAAACTAAAATTAAATTAGTGTTTCAGTGTCAGTGTCTGTATTCAAGAATTTCCTAACAATGTGGCATGTATTCAATATAGTGGCCTTCTGTAGTGTGATGTATATATTTCTATTCAATTGTAATGTTCCCAGGCTTTTGTGTAGTGTGTGTGTGTGTGTGGTATAATACCTGTAGAGGAGAGAACAATAGGTACAATAAGCACCTTATCCATCCTCCACAGATGCCTTATTTCTTAGGCAAGTTCTGTGTACTTGCTGATTATTATTATTGCAAATGCCATGACCCAGCTGATACTGGTTCCAAGTGCTATGCTAGACTAAAGTCAAAGCATAGCTACCCAAACAGGATACATGGCAATTAGGTGATGCTTAACTGGATGACTGTCATCTGGGCAACAGAAACTTAAAAGTTTTTGCATGCTTAGCAAGCATACCATTCAGCAGGTTTTTTTGTAAATGTTAGTAAAATACATATATTTATAAGTATTGTTAAGACTTACGAAGTATGAGTTATTTCCAACTTAGGAAAACTAAGTTGGAAATAACTCATACTTTGTATGGAAATGTTTTTGATTAATATACTGTAGCATCATTAATTATTTTATGTCAGAACAGTTAACAAATCACATCAAAGATAAAGCAGTCCTTTGAAAACTTATTATTTCAAAAACTTTTATACTTTGTTTAATTTATATTGTACGTAATGTATAATGTAATGTATTTTTGAGTTTTATTCAACTTAGGAAATCTTTGTTGGAATTAACTCATACTTTGTATGGAAATGTTTGGGAGTTAGATATCAACTGTTGCTTCATTAATTATCTTTGTTACTTGTAATACTAATCTAATACATAGTTACGTAATCTATATAAATATGTTTATTAATTACAAAATCATTCTTTTAACTTGTAAATTTAAATAATATTTTTTAAGAAATGAGTAGATTGTTTTTTAAAAAATATTATTTAATTTACCAGGTAGATCAATAGAACAATGATGTATTTTATTATTATTATTATTATTATTATAAAGGTAACAAAAAATTTGTATTTTGTCTATTATTCATTTCTTATTTTGTTGCCTAGTTGATTGTTGTCCAATTGACAGTGTCCCACTCAAACAAATGTTACATTAAGCTTATGTGTTATTGGTATATGTATCAACTCTAGAAACTTCCTAACAATGTGACGTGTTCAATATTGCAGCTTTCTGTAGTGTCATGTTTACGTTTTTATTAAGGTTTAATGATTTTTCTAATACTTTCTGTGGAGTATATTTGTAGTTGGTACCTGGATGTTTAATAATCTGTTTTTCTGTATATTTGCTATTTGATTATGCTCTTGGTATATTATATTTGCCATTTGATTATGCCTATGTAAATAGTCTGTGCTAACAGCTTCAGTCAGAGGTTATATATTGTATTGTTTATGGCAGAATGTGGTGTTTTCTGCAAGAGTCATTTGTGAGTGATATATCCTTCAGAATGTGTTTTCTGCAGTTTTTAATGCTTATGTTTTGATCTTGAATGGCAACCATAAACCCTTCAGTTTCTCCAAACAGGCAACCCCTAGTCAACCAGTAGATTGATGCAGTTTTGTCAATATAGTTCCAGGTCATAGGCAAGCCTGCCATAAAATGCTTTGTGAGCCCATGACTTCTTAGTGGTGTCTGTTATTTGTGTACTAAGCTATGTCAAGGTGCTCAGAATGCAAGTTTAAAGGTATGTGGTTACTGTCTTTCAGAGTTATAGCTTTATGTAATCTTGATGTTTTTTGTTTTTTGTGGAAAAATTCCCACATTGTCAGAATTTGTTTATAGTGCATGCTAATTATGGGGTCATTGCAAGTGAAATGGCTGTTTTTTTAAAAATTTAAACTTTCTGGCCTTCTAGTTCAACTTTTTTTTTCCATGTGAACAGTGCTGTATGTTTGCAATTGGAAGAGCACACATATATGTGAATTAAAAATGTAATCTCATTTATATTGTGAATTCCAGATGTTTAAGAGTACTTTTTCTGATGGCATAGAAAAAAGGAAATTGAATAATTTTCTTTTATGAGTATACGCAGGGACATAATGCAGCTGAAGCAACTCAAAATACCAATAAAACTTTTGGTGAAAGTTCTGTGAGTGAACAGATTACCAGGCATTGGTTTAAAAAATTTCATTCTGGTAATACGAATTTCAAAAATCAGAATTGAAGAACATTACCAAATCAAAACATCACTTGACTGCTCAGGAAATCTTGGAAATGTTGAACATAATGAATGTTATTCAACCATTTTTTGACGTCTAAACATGTTAGGGAAAATCAAGAAGCTCAACAGATGGGTAGAACATGAACTCAGTGAAAGAAATAAGGAGCATCATTTGGAGGTCTGCAGTTCTGTAATTATTTGTTACAAAAATGAAAGTATTAAAATGAAATTATTGCCCATCCACCTTATTCTGCAGACTTTTTGCCAACAGACTATCATTTTTTAGTACATTTGGACAGTTTTTATGGCAAGGAAAGTCTTCAAGGAAGAGGACATAATAAAAAGTTTCTTTAATGACTTTTTGGCTTCTAATTCTCATGAATTTATAAAATTGCATTAATGCATTTCTATTGCATTGGGAAAAGTGTATTAATGTTAGTGGAAACAAAAATTTTGGTTGAATATGTACGTTTTAAAATAAATTACTAAACATTCAACGTCAGAAGTAAAAATTGGTCATTTTATTTTGCTTAAACCTAATGTGGGAATCCGGGTCATGAGAGGTCATTCATATCCATAGTCGGCGTCGGATCGGAAAGATCCACCCACTTCATCAGTGGATGGCTAAAATAGGAGGACGATTATTCATTGAGTGGGGAGAGTTGCGGATAAGCTCAATAGTAGGTTATTGCATGTCCGTATCGAAGGAAACAAGTCAAATACAAAACCAAATCTTTAATATATGGACAAATAACATACAGAGAAAGACTAAATATAAGCTAAACAATGGAAAACAAAACATACTTACAAAATAATGCTAATTACCGAGAGAGAGTTTACATAAGTTAACTAAGAATACCTCTGACGGATATGGACCTTGATCATTGGAGAAGGCCCTCTTCTCTGCTATGGCCGGTTCTATGGCAGCTATGGCCTAGGGTTACAAGGCACGTTTGATCTTCAATGAACTGCCCCAAAGGCGAATTTGCCCTTTTTATCAGTAATTTCCTCCAATCATTGCCTACGATTCATATCATCTGACGGGATGATCTGATGCATCACTCAACCAGATGATGTGAAAAAATCAAGATAAGGTGCACTTTAAAGGAAGCTTAATTTCCCTTTTCTCATATAAGTAAAACATTCGTTAATTTTTACAGGATGTTGTCTTACTTTTTGTGTTTTTTATAGTTTTATAAAATTATTACCGAAAATTTATCAATATAATTAAAGCTGTTTCACTAATAAAAAGTTCATAACTTAACTGAAATTTCCTATCTTAAAAACATATGGCCTGTCCAGCTCTTGACACTAATATATTAGCCAGGCCATGGCTACCATTTCTACAAGGAAGAGTTAGTCTTTCTATAGATGGTTTTGGATGATATTGTTTATGCTTAGTAAGTGTTGTTGTTGTTTTCCTTTCAAGTTACTCAAAAACTGTGCATGTCCAGTATATAACTCCAAAAGAATAAGCAAGTACAGGGACAACATATTAATTGCTTTAATAGTATATTAATTATTATTTGAAAATGTGGTTATATTTTTATGATGTTTTAAAATATATTTCAATGTTGACACTTTTTATTTTATAATAAATATTTTATCTATGAAAAAGAAAGGAAAATCGTATTTATAAAATGATAAAATTTCTATTTAACTATCTGGATAATTTTGAAAAAGTTTTTAAATGCAGTTTATTAATATGGAATTAAAGTTTGGTTTTGGTTTTTCATAAAAATCTACATCATGATTCAGTAAGAGAATCCAACTCTTCCTTACTGCAAGTGCATAACTGTGTATAAGTAGGTGGGATGTAACAATTAGCTTTACTAATTGGAAACGAAGTAAACATTTCAATTTTACTTTTAAAATGAATAATTTGAGTGAATTTTTTTTCAATTAATATAGGATTAGCCAAGATGCTATTCTATTTTATTGTAATTTTTTGTGGCTATTGCCATAATATTAATTTTCTACCATAAATTTCCATGAACCATATTGTATGATCAAACATATTCTTCACCTTTGCTAAAAATTCCTAGCTCTCTCAGTAGTGCTTACCATGTATAGTGTAATTATTTTATTAAGAATTAATGGAATTATGTCAGATGAATGTGTACAGATTTATTGTGAATTTTGCAATGTTCTTTGAAACTGAAAACAAAGTATAGACAGAAGACTATTTACAGAAATAGAGTTCATTCAAATTGGGTGATTTATTTTGAACCACCTTGTATAAAAAAACAAATATTTTCATAAAAGAGTAACATAAGTTTTGCTAACAATTTTTGCTTAATTCTATATTAATTATAAAAAAATTTCCTTATTTTTTGTACATAAAGTTCATTTTGATATTACTAACACATTTACGAAAGTTATCATTCCAGGTATTATTGCATTTTTGTTACATAAGTTAATTATTTTTAATTTTTATTTTATAAATATACTGCAGAAATAAAACTTACCTGTAAATATCTTTTGCAATAAGATTTACAGAGCATTGGTATCTTTTCTAAACTCTTTGTAGCGTACATATATAAATAATTTTAATCATATAATTTAGAAACTACAGTAATAACATTTTGATATTGTAGTAATTTTATATTTTAATATCTACATGAAATTTCAATTTTAATCTTTGCTTTTTTTGGAAATATTTTATTTATTGATTGATGACTAGACTAATGGCTAATTTTTAAATGCTTTGACTATTATTAGCATATAAATTTTGAGTGTACAATGCATTTACTTAAATTTAAATTATTTGATACTAAATGTACTAACTTCTATATGAAAATTCTTTACACATCAATTGAAAAATATTGGCTCTTTGAGTAACTTTAATATTAAATCTTTTAATTATTGATTATATTAACTGTAATAATAAATTTGAATATTTTGTGATTAATATTTGATATTTTAATTTATAGGAGGTAGAAACAGAACAGTTTTACAACTTCTTCTTACCTGAATTAAGACGAGAAGGGTTTAGTGGAATATTTTCTCCAAAATCTAGAGCTAAGACAATGTCAGAAGGAGAAAGAAAACATGTAGATGGATGTGCAATCTTTTATCGTGCTAGCAAGTAAATATTTTATTATTATTTGTCTCAGAAATTTAAGATAATTGATAACTATTTAAATACAGTGTTGATTTAGTTTTGTAATGTAATCTTTATTATTTCTTAACACATTCAATTACATAAATAGGATAAAGGGGAGACAATATATCAAATCTTTTTTGTAATATATCATTTTTATTTCTTCAAAAAGAAACATAAGTGAAATGATTCTTATTGGAATCATTATCATATTGCATATGTTAAAGTCTTAACTCAATAAAAAATCTATGATTATTTAATATAATACTTCAATAAAGATAAAATAAAATGAGAAAAATAAAATACAGTGGTGCCTCATATAACGTACTTAATCTGTTCCAGGTGCACGTCCGTTAAGTGAAACGTCCGTTATACGAAACGCATTTTCCCATAGAAATACATGTTAAAACATCTAATTCGTTCCGCAGCATAAAATAACCGTACTGTATCATAAAAAAATGAACATGGGGTGCGTTCTTTTATTCCTCCGCATAACTCTGCGCGAGCGACATCCATTTAAAAATTCCTGCGGAATGCATTCCTAAATTCTGGTGGGAGTGCACGCCGTCGAATGGCAAAAACGGCCGCTTGTAGCAGTAGTTTACGGTAAAAAGCAACATGGCGTCTTCCGTGGTTCAGATAGTTTCGTTTCCGGGTCCATTATGTGGTTTTATGAATGAAAATTTAAAAATTGTGAAAGCGCGAGTTAGTGCACGCGGTGATGTAAGTGTCTTTACGAATTTTTTTCGAATGGTAGCCGGCATTCTAATTTTTTTCGTGGCTATTTTGAATGCTCTTTCAACAAATAATTCATTTTATGGTTAAATTTTACAATTGGGACTCTTCTTTTGCCTTTAAAAGCTCATATTTTAGAATTATAGATTCCTCCATCACGATACTATCGATAGTGCGAGCGCTGCCATCTTTCTTTCACCATCGTTCCTAAATGCCTACAAACAGCAGCGCACTCTCGTAGTAGCGGAGACGCAGAGCTCCGCTACTACGTCTCCGGTTACGTTTGTTTAGTATGTTAGGAAAACACTAACGCACCCATGGAGCAGTCGCCAATTATGCCGGAAAGTTCGTTGTTCGCAGCCAGTCTGTTGCTCGAGTCACGTAACGGCCAAACAGAAAGTCCGTTGTTCACAGCGTCCGTTATTCGAGGCGTACGTTATACGAGGCACCACTGTACCTGTATATCTTGGCAGACAAGATGACTTTCAGATAAGACGGGGTATAAATTTTCATCAAAGTTTTATAGTTTTAGCTTATATCTGTCCTATAAGACAACCCCCAAACTATCAACACCCTATGAATTTAGTTTAGATCAGCGATCATCATCTGAATAATAATACTGTATAGCATACACGGAATTATGTCCTATTTGTAATTTTTCAAATGAACAAATTTATTTTCTTGCATCTGGCAGCACTGCCTTGCGATTGTTGCAAGCATTCGCACTGATTCGGCATTCAGGTAATGACCTTGACTATTCACAAAAACATTGTATGAGCTATTCTATTTTGTGCACATACCCTTCTCTCTACTAGTAAATAATTATGGTTTGTCTGTTTTCTTTTGTTTGTTTGTTTGTTTGTTTGTTTTTTTTTTTTTTTTTTTTTTTTTTTTTTTTTTTTTTATATATATATATATATAATGGTTTCAATTTATGTAAATTTCAATCTAATTTTTTCTGTCTGTCTTATAAGACGACCCCGGATTTTGGGAGGCCTTTTTTTTATTATTCAACTATCATCTTATCTGCCGAGATATACGGTACTTTAAATTGTGATAGAAATTCTATACATGTGGAACTTTCTTAGTTTCAAGAAAGCAGAATAGAGTACCTTTGTGAACTTTATAGCATTCGACTAAAATAAGATTTATTGTAATTTAATTTTCAGAATTTTTTAAATAGCAGTTCATTTGGCATAATTTGTGTTTGGATAGTAAGATGGAAAAATTATATTATAAATTACAGTAGACTTCCCTGTAACACGGTAGATAAGTTCCGTGTTATAGGGGGGGTCTACTGTAGAATCTTTCTAATGCTAAAAGTTTAATCAACGTAGAATTTTTTATTTTACATCTTAAGGTCTGTTTCATATTTATCTAGACATCATCATCATCATCTTATAAGAAAAGCAACATGTTGTTTAAGTCAAATAAACACAAAACAACATTTATATACTAAGGTTTGACATAATACCAAATGGTGGGGAAAAGATACGGTATTGCTGCTTTACAGATATCAAAAACAGAAATGTATCAAAATAAACTGTTTCAAATTTATTCGGACACGATGCTGTATCTTGACATTGCATATAAAGTCCATCCAGTATTGCCACTGTGTTGCTGAATAACAACAAACATTCTGGCATTGTTTCTGTTAGTATTGCAGAGATTCACAAACCTCTCAACCTCAAAATTCTGTAGGGACTGTCAAAAAAGGCTGACATTTCCACTAAGGAGTGGACATTGAAGATGGGAGGAAAGAAATACTTTTATTCATATTAATTTGATTTATTGTATTTTCTTTAATACAGCACAAATTATGAAAACAGTGATAGTGTTACCAATACTGTGTATACATTATCTTTCTGAATAACACGGAATGAAACTTAAATGGAAAAGTTCTAAGTGCAATACATTTTATCTAGCATATTACTAAGAATGACAAACTAAAATATAAAAAGTAAGAAATTCAATATTGTACAACAAAGAGCTTACTGTACGAAAAAATGAGACAGTATAGTTATCATCTCATTTTGTCGTGCTTTTTGTTCTAGTGTAGTGGCACATTAGTTTTATTCATCATGTTTGAAATTCACAGCACTTAGTTCTTTTACTAAGCCAATACAGCTTGCATGTGATTAAAGATGATAGTGTTCTATTACTTCATAAACTACTTCTGCAATCAGTTTTATTTTTTTTTTATCATGCTGAATACTCTTTCTTCTTTTGCATTACATACACAAGCTTTTCAAATCTGTTTTCCATTATAATCTTTCAGTTTAGTTATAGCATTTCAAATACCCAGCACACTATCAAGTTGGCTGAAGGTAAATTAAACAGTTAAAAAGTCTGCAAATTCATCATATAGCTGAACCATGTCAGCAGCAGAAAATTTCTACACATTGGTAAATCTTGCAAATCTTGCAATCAAACTATTGCATTCAGTAAAATTTGAACTCTACCCAGTAATCCACAAAAATGTTATTCATAAGTAACTCATCATTAAATGGAAGATTTTTCAGTAGATATTTAACAGAAGTTTTTGTTTTATTTATTTATTTTATACATTGCCAGATCTAATGTTTCAAAGACAATATATGTCACCTTCCACTACACATAACAATAACAAATGTAGCTTCAATAAAGGCATGAACATCATTTGTTGTCTTGTTCAGTGAACTGCAGATCACAAAATTCCTGGAGGGGAGCACTATGAACCAAGAATGTCATGTCCTTGAATTGTGCATTTTTATACCCTTCACCTCCAATTCTGCTTTTTGATTGGCCTCTCCTCGTCACCTGGTGACAATTCAAAACCCTACAAAAGGCACAGGAGAGGTCAAACTCGCGACTAAACACAATTCCTCTCTAACCACATTTCCCTTGACTTTGCTCTTTTTGACACATTTCATGTTTTGTTTTAAATTTTATATAAAAACTTTATTTGTTCAAATGAGACCTTTAATTCTTCCTTTGTTCATTTCTGGAAAAGTAGATCTTTTGATTGTTCCTTCGATTGTCAACATTTAGGCCACTAAATCGACTTCCGACCAGGACCTCACATACACACACCATTTTGTCCAAGTTGTTCATCTTCAAGTTTGTTCAGGATAAATCTCCTTTGTTACCATGTTTTTGCATATCTTACTTAGTGTATGAATAGTAAGCTCATCTTTCTGAGGCATTTGATTGAACTCTGTGAAAATGGTTATTGTTGCTTGATGTTAACAAATATACTTTGGTCATTGGATCATCAAAATAGTCTCTTATTCAGCAAACTATTGCTGATTCATTATCATTGGATTGAAGGCAAGACTTTACGAGTCATAAAAACTACTGCTATATTTGTGACCTGTGATGTAAAAAGAATATCAGATTCAGAATTTGGATCATAAGCAATATGCCCACATATTTTCGTAAAGGTCATAATTTTATCTGGCCTAATTGGTTGCAGTTTAGAAATTGCTGACCTATAGATTCCCACTGTTACTGTCTATCTGTCCATTTGTCTTTCATTAATCTTGAGAATGAAATTAGATGAAAATTGAAATCAGATATAGAAAACTTAAGAGCAAGAGGTCCTATTAACTACATATGTACATTCAGTTTGGAGTGAAAGTCACATGATTTCCATTCAAAATTTTTATCTTACTATATAGAGTAATGAATTTGGTGTAGAATTGATCCTTACAATAAACTCAGATCAATAATATATCACTCAATTCTCTAAGTACAATAACTAAGGTGTACTGTACAATGTTCACATGATCTCACATTTTAAAAATTTAAATGATTGTCACAATCTCTCTAATTTTTAATGTCACAATATGTAATTTGGATTGTTTTGATTTTGTAAGCTAATACCAGTAAATATTTTAAATCATGAATACATTTAAGATCTATCAATCTAACTAGTTTAGTAATATGGTATCAAAGGCTTCCTTGCTTTTATCTTGAAAATAAGTTGCCACAAAAACAGTTCTGGCTGAATAGCAACACTGTCTCTATGCTTGAACTGGCATGGTGTTTTCGAACACCTGTGTATCTTACAGATATTTTACTGTCATTATTTCAAGCAGTGTGTGTTATATATTTTGGACCACAAGTGGACTTACCTACCAATGCAGTTTTTTTATATATCAGTGTAAGTACAGTCCCTTTGGCACTTTTTCTTTGGTGTAGCATGCTTGTCCTCTTTATTATCTATATTGACTATAGGTTTTTTGTCTGATGCAATGATCGAGTGATATTCATTCATTTCCTAAAGCAAAGTGCCTATTTAAGATACACACTGCTCAAACAACAACAAATTACCAGCCTACCAATGTTTTATACAAAATCGGCAGTTACTTCACTTACTTTGAGAGCATTCAATCAAGCAGACAAGCAAAGACTCTTGAGCAATCAAACTTCTACAGACTTGTTTCAAGCCCTCAATCTCAACAAAACTAATATGGTGTTGCTTGCAAGAGAGTCATCTTTCAAATCTCAATGAATTTGGATGTTTGGACTACTTGTTTTCCCCTTTGATGTTAGTAAATAATACTGTTTAAAAAAAATTCTGGCTTCTTTACAAGGGCAAATTGGCACCAAGGCATATAGATGGATAGGTGCCTGAAAACACAGATTGTATACCCAAAAGGCTTACAGTTGTGAGGTATGAATTCAGCCTTCAATTTGTCCCAAGTATCAACAATTGTAGCTTTAAGCTCAATAACACTTTGAAACTGTCTCCCATTCTCATAAACTGCTCTTGCCAGTATACTGCAAACATTTTCCACGGGGTTTAGGTCTGGACTGCTAGCATGTGAGTTCAAAACTTTTATATTATTGTTTTATGTTATTCTTATGATATCTGGTAAAGTAACCGTAAAGATACTGTAAAGTAACAATACCATACTTTCTTTCTATCACTTATTGTATTACATCAAATGATAGTAAATAAATGTTTAGTGCAGGCCTGGCCAACCTGCGGGCCGCATGCGGCCCATCACGTTAAATTGTGTGGCCTGCTAAGCGATATTATATATCTATTAAAACTTTTGTTTCCCGTTATGTGTATACCAAAAAAATTAAATGATTTGCATGTATCATTGTTATAATGCTCAAGTGCAAGTACGAACTCTTGGTATAACAATAAAATCTTATTCATTTTGTATTTCATTTACTTTTTTAAAAGCATGTTTGCCTAAATTGTGGCCTGCAAAATAATTTGGATTGGCCAGGCCTGGTTTAGTGTATTAGACTTAAGCAATATGTTACTTTTTTATTAAGTTGCTGTTGATGGATGTCCAAATAAATATGAAATAGATTGAAATAGTTTAATATTTATTCATGGTTTTTTATGCACTTTTTATCAAATCTTAACTTTTTTTGTAAAAGAAAGTAATAGTTGTAAAGTATTTAGTTATAAAAATGACATTAAAAGTTAGGTTTTCTTATTAAGAGTTTTTAGTTTTTATTATAGTCATTAGCATAAACTGATTGAAAGTTGATTTATTTATAAATATATTTGCCATAATCTTAGTTCTATATATTTATGTTAGGTTTACATTAATAAAAGAATATCTAGTTGAATTTAATCAACTTGCAATGGCAAATGCAGAAGGTTCTGATGATATGCTAAACAGAGTTATGACCAAAGATAACATTGGATTAGCTGCATTATTTCAAATTAAAGAAGGGGCATATTCAAATGGTAAGTTTAAATTTAAATCTCTCATAGTTTTATATGTGCTTTCATTTAGTGTGGTAATATTTTCCAATCCCTTTCAAAGTTAGGCAAGGACCCTGCATAAATTTTATAGGAAATAGGTTTCAGTGGATTTGGCTGAATCTTTGGTATTTTGTAGTTTAGTGGTCTTGATCAAAAGTTCACCAAAGGCACAGTCAGAAGCAGACAATTTTTGAGTTATCAAGAGTTCAATATGCAAAAACAGTGTAATTTTCACACATGTTGTGAACCCTAAATCTTTTTTGTTTTAAAATATAAAATGTGTTTTTAAATGTTGCTGATGTTTGGCACATTATCCAGATTTCCTTGTGGGTAAATCATTCATTATGCAATACATACAGGTTGATTCTCATGCCATTTGGGTTCATAACATATTATGTGGCACATAGGTGTTCTTCTCTCAAGAGATTCATTTCTCTGAGATCTGATAATGATTGAAAAGAAACTCTGTTAGGACATATCAATTTATAGTTTGAAACAGAAAACATTTAAGGCCTCACAATATGTGTGTGAATTATATTGATTTTGCATCTTGGACTCTCAATAATTGAAAAATTATTTATTTTCTTATTATGTGTCTATGGAGACTTGATCAGGAAGAACTACTACAAGAACTACAAAATAATAAAAATTCATCCAAATCCACTGGGACCCCATTTCTCATAAGGTTTGTGTTAGGACCTTTCTAAATTCAGAGATTTTGATAATGTCTGTCTCAGAGACAGATACCTATTATTATTCTGTCATTATTACATGCTTGCTTTTGACATTACATAAATGATTTACATCGTTCAAATCTTTTTATATAATATAAACTTCCCTAAATATACTTCTGTTTGCTTTTGACTTTGTTTTGTCTGGCATGCTAGTCTCCCCCATTTATATGCAGCATGCCAGTCATTCTGTGAAAGTATAATAATTATAACTAACTAAACTTAATTTTTAGACTTTTCTGGAAGAAGAGTTCAGCCAGGAGCAAGATTTGAACTTGCAACTCCTGCTTACCATGCAGACATATTGCCAATTGTGCTACCTGAGACCTCCATCCACTCTTTGCTTCCAGACTTTAATTAATAAATTAATATAAATGTAACCATACATATTGATCACTTACAGTGCCAGCTGAGATGACTTAGCACCAATGATCCTCCATGAGGCCATAGGCATGATAAACAGCAGTTGCAGTTTCAAGTGCTGCTCCCAGCTGATCTTTTTTCCAGTATATTTTAAATTTTTATTTATTTATTTATTATCAAATTTGATAAGAGATGACAGCCTAACTGTTTACCTCCTGCCAAATTACTTAGTGATTATTTTTAGCCTTAACATCCCAGTAAAGAAATCTAGCTGTTTGATATTTGAAGTAATTTTGGGCTTATTATATTTATAATTTTAAAATAACTTATTTGTTTGGATTTCAATGGAAACAGTCTGTTTTTAATTTTAAAATTACAAACTAATTACTGTATTTAATATTGTAATTTGGTTGCTTCATTATTTTTGTTATTAAAGCAATTATAAATAAATAAGTATTATTTCATAAAACTGTAGACTTTTAATTGAAAATCTTTTCGTCCTATTAATTTCTGACTTCTAATGTGCATGTTAACTGTCTTAACTAATTGTTCAGCATTGTCACAACATATCAAGTGCCAACTCTGAGAGAAAGTGTTATTGAATTGGAGTGAACATCATTAATGTAGCACAAACTACATTAAAAGCAATGACAATGACATTATAAGCATTGTGGATAATGTTAAAATCAAAAAATATGTTCCTGGTCATGATGTGGCTTGTACATTATTTATTACTTTGGCTCATGTTACTTGGAATACTACTGGAAGTGTTATGTTTTATATTAAATGATGTAATATAATTATTATTGAATTCATGGTACCATGTCATGCTTTTTATTGCATATTCACCAATGTTTTATATTAACCAAATGACATTTATAACCTGTGTGTTCTAAGTGATCAGCAAACACCTTATTTGGAAGAATGACATTATAATCAAAAAACACACCTTTAAAAAATCTAGCATTGAAATTTACAAAATAATAATGTTTTTGATCAGTTTAACTGATCTTCAGTTATGATAAAATAGAACGTAAATACAAACATTTTTAAATAAATTATGATAATTCTAAAATAAATAACTGAAATTGTAGTTGAGATTAATAAATAAATAACTACATAAATAAAATAAACAATAAAAAGTAAAAATAGATGAATAAATGTCCCTTAATAAAAACTTTCATAAAAGGGTTGCCATGCGGTAGACAAGCTGTCCGTATCTCTATAGTTGATGAAACCGGATTTTTTGTGCATTTGAAAAATCTTAGATTTTTCCAGATATCTCAGTGTGTATATTAGATGTGGTTCTGATGATGGTTGCCTGTTCCCATTGTACTGTACTTGTATGACCTGATGTTGTGAGTAAGCTGCTAGTGTCATACTATCGAGATTTTTATCAATTGTGTATTTATGTTCTTTGAGATGTTGTTGTAAATTACACATAGTGGCACCCGTGTAGACCAGTTTTGATTTGAAAATGTTGGTCAATTAACAGGATGGAGTAAATCCCTGCAGTCAAATTACAATTATATGGTTTTCTTATTGTTCCTTAAAATTCTGACTATCGTTGAGTTGAGTCGATATAACAACCTCGACATTATTGGCTCTGGCCGCTTTCTTACGTATCTTTCTTAAAGATGGGATATAACTTAAAACCAATCTTTGTTTCTAGTCTATTGACGTATGCTGACATTTACGTTGATAGACCGGAAACAAAGTGTATGTTATCGTAACTGAAGAAGATCAGTTAAACTGATCAAAAACATTATTATTTAGTAAATTTTATTGCTGGATTTTTTAAAGGTGTGTTAAAAACTGTCATGGAAATGCAAACAAAGATCAGACTGAATGTTTTGTTTCTCAAATTGTTAAATATAAAATTTGCAAAAGACATAAATAAAGAAGTTTGTGTAGATTTCTTAATTTGTGACTTTTATCAGACACAGTTTCAGAAATATAAAATTTGCAAAAAGCTTTTAGCATAGTTTTTTTTTTTATTCTTCTATTAACTTAAATGATTGTATATTTATTTTTATGTTGAACATATCAATTCATTTTTATCATCAGATTTAAGTAAGATAATTGTGTATATGAAATTAAGAATGTTGTATTTACCATATATTTCCGCAGATAAGACAAGGTATAAATTTTCATCAAAGTTTTATAGTTTTAGCATATATATGTCCTATAAGATGACCCCCAAACTATCAATGGCCTATGAATTTAGTTTAGATCAGTGATCATCATCTGAATAATAATACTGTATAGCGTATACGGAATTATGTCCTATTCATAATTTTTTGAATGAACAAATTTTATTTTCTATTGCTGTTGCCTTGCTATTTGTTGCTTGCAAATGTTCACACTAATTCAGGCATTCGGGTAATGACCTTGACTATTCACAAAAACGTCGTATGGGCTATTCTGTTTTGTGGACGTGCTTTACTCTCTACTAGTAAATAATTACGATTTGCGTATTTTTTTTATAATGGTTTTAATTTATATAAATTTCAATCTAATTTTTTTTGTATCTGTCCTATAAGACGACCCCCAGATTTTGGGGGCCTTTTTTCATGATTCAACTATTGTCTTATCTGTGGAAATATATGGTATATTTTAATTTTTTTCAATATTTTCAAATTTAAATTTGTTAAATATACTTATTATAAATATTTAGGTCTCCAACCAGAATTGAATCATGCACAACCAATTCTAGCATGTACAGCTCATATTCATTGGGATCCAGAATTCTGTGATGTTAAACTTATCCAAACCATGATGCTAATGCATGAACTTTATACTATTGCTGAAGAAGCCAATGCAGTATTTTATCCAAGTTCTCAGAAACACGATGTCAACAACATTCCTCTTCTTCTCTGTGGTGATTTTAATTCTCTACCGGAATCAGGTATTTTTATTTTTATTTTGTTAGTTTGTTAATTAAACTCTTATCTAAAGTAGCTAAATAAACTAAACTAAAATAGCATTATTCACAAACTTATGTTTTAAAATAACTGAATTATTACTGCTTTAAAAAACTGTAAATACATAAATACAAAATTATTGATATGTAATAAACTATTAAAATTTTGCAACTCAAACTTGAATATGATAAGTGATCAGGATATTGACTAATAATACTGTAACAATTTTTAAAGTGTTTTAAGCTGATTAATTAGATAATATTTACTAGCAAATTTCAAATAATTAATTTTCTTTCTTTACTATCACTTTATTAGAGTAAGAAGCTATTGCCAACTTATCTTTTAATGTTTCAAAAGCTTTTTGTTGGACTTAATTCTTTCTGGAAGACAATACAGGAAATTCTTGTTAATATGAAATTCAGGGGACAAAATATTCACAATTTTGAATTATCTGAGATTTACATATTTCTATATAATATGATAAATGTCATGTAACTGATGTAATTTATTAAGCAAATAAACAGCTACTTATAAAAATGCTATTTTTGTTAATTAATAATAATAATAATAATAAAGTAACTCTAGCAGACTCGGATAACATACCATTAAACTTACATCATATGGACACAACACAACATATAAAAAGCATAGACACCATTAAGCAATCATGGGCTCGAAAGGCACTCCATGGCAGGCATCCTTATGATCTGGCCCAGGATTTTGTTGACAAAACTGCGTCAGACAGCTGGTTAGCTTGGAAATGCCTCTTTGGGGAGACGGAAGGATTCATGATTGCCATACAGGATCAGGTCATAAATACTAAAAACTACAGAAAACACATACTCCAAGATGCAACACTCACAAATGACACATGCAGAAAATGTCACATCATGCCAGAAACTATACAACACATCACCTCTGGTTGCAAGCTCTTGGCACAGACAGATTATTTACACAGACATAATCAAGTAGCAAATATAATACACCAAGAGCTTGCAAAGAAACACAAATTAGTAGACATCCACGAACATGCTACAAACTCCAAAAACATTCCACAGACAGTATTGGAAAACAACACGCACAAAATGTACTACGACAGAGCCATAATCACAGATAAAACAATTTACCACAACAGACCAGACATAACACTCATTGACAAACACAATAAAATCACATACATTATAGACATATCCATTCCAAACACTCACAATATACAAAACGCATGCACTGAAAAAATTAGCAAGTACACAGAACTCGCCCAGGAAATAAGGCATCTGTGGAGGATGGATAGGGTGCTTATTGTACCTGTTGTTCTCTCCTCTACAGGTGTCATACCACACACACTACACAAAAGCCTGGGCACATTAGAATTGAATAGAAACACATACATCACACTACAGAAGGCCACTATATTGAATACATGTCATATTGTGAGGAAATTCCTGAATACAGACACACACACTGATACACTTCTTTAATTTCTGTTTTGGTAACTATGCCTTGACTTTGGTCTGGCATAGTACACAGCCACCGGTGTTAACCAAGTATATCTCTTATATCTCACTTAACCCAACATAATAATAATATAAATCAACTGCAGATAAACAGCACTTGGTGAGAACCTCTCAGATTGCCAGATAGGTTTTATAAAAAGGAAAGTAGAATTCTTCAAAATGTAGCCCAAATTATATTTAAAGTGGCCCAAAAAATAGTAAGTCACCCAAAAGTAGTAGCCTAGACTCCTACAAATATCTCAATTTGCTGCTCGTAGCCCAATATTGCAATGCCAAAACCAAACTGTATTTTATGAAATAAGAGAAAAACAAATAGTCCATGTGTAATGCAACACCCAAAAATGTGTTACTGTAAAAACAATGTCATATTGATCAGATTAGGGTTTTTCTTGATCTGTTGTTCTCTTATTGCACGGATGCACTTCGATCTGAACAAACTGTCTGAACCATGATACGTTAACTCACATGTCACGGTTCAGACAGGATTTTCCATACACATATCATAGTTTGGGCAGAATTATGAAGTAGCCATATTTTGAACTAACCAAATTCCTTAATGTGTAAATTTCCATCTCCCTGGCCAGGACAAAAGTATGGTTACAAACTAATGGGATTTCAAACTATTTAAGTTCAAATTAGAAAAGTACAGGAATCCTTGTTAAGTTACTTCACCAATGGTTGTAATAAGTCAGAAAAGTTATAGATTCTTTAATATACAAATTATCAATAGCTAAGCATTTATTTACTGCTAATATAGTGCTTTTCCACTAATAGTTTTTTACTGTGCTAATATGCTTTTTTTATAAACCATTTATAAAATTTTAAACAACATTGTATATAGAACCTTGAAACTACACTAACCTTTATGGTATTGTATCAACTACACTGGTATCATGAGATAGCTAAGCACTTCAAAAATTATTACAAAATACCAGTATGTTAAAAAATGATTGATTGAAATGTTAGTAAAATTTAGTACACTAAACATTTAAAAAAAGATAAAAGCAGCAGCTGTTCTTGTTTCAAATGAATATGTCCAATGCAACCACTTCATCTGAGAAACAATAATACCTTTTTCATTGTAATTGAAACCTCAGTAGTTAATCTAAAGCTTGATATTTCTTTTTTATTTTATTTTTGTTAATTTCTTATATATTTTTGTTCTTTGAATATGCTTTTAAGACATTTACATAAATTATTTTTATTGCTTTTAACTTTGATACATTATATAACTGATAATCAAACAATTTACTATTAATGGATGTCTGAAAAAATCTGCACAAGTTTATATAATGTAGTTTTTACCTTGGTAAAAAAAAAACTATAAATGAAATAGGCATTAGAAAGGTGGTGCAAAGATATACATTATCTTTTGTTTTTGTAATCCTACAAGTTTCCATTGTCAAATGTGGTTGATTCAACTTCAGATATGCAGTACAAGTTTCTGCACAAGACTGGTTCACATTTTTAAGACAGTACTTTATGTGATTGATCAGCTGATTCATGATTTTTTTGCCTTTTGTCCCTTTTTGTAAATGGTTGTCTTGAGAATTCCCCAAAAACCTGTAATTGGCCTAATTTTGGACATGTTTGCAGAGTTTTTTCCTCTTATTCAAAAAAAGTGGTGATTTCAAGTCACAGATAATACAGTACGGTTTTGACTTAGCAGGAACATGCTTGATCCGGCCATAAGACTTATTCGGCTTGAGAATAGTTCTTTTGAATGTAAGGAATCAGGCAGTGTCATATACATTCATTTAAATATCAGTGGATATTGATAGCAAAACTTAATTTTTTGGTTAGGACTTGACACAGTCCTTTCAGTTCCATTGCAGTCCAAACTGAAACTTTATTCTCAATTTTTCTTCAAAATTTTACATTGACAGGTGTAGAGAAAGTATCACTGGTATAAAATCTACCATTTACATTGATCGTTGAGTGCAAGAGGGTGAAGATTCTTCTGTCAGATTGTATTACCACCAAAGAGAAACAGCTCTCAAAATGTTGGAGAATGAAATATATATACAGTAAAACCTGTCCAAAGCAGGATCCGAATAAAACAAAACCCGGCCCAAATGGAAAAATTCTTTGGAAAAGAATAAAGAATTTCAAAGAATTTTTTTTTAACATTAAAAAAAACAAACATGGTTAAATCAGAAAATTGCCAAACTTGAAAAATATTTGGTGCCACGCAATTCCAGTTTACACAGGTTTTACTGTATTTTGTTTTGAAATTGCTTCATTTGCAAAATGGTTTACAGTAAACTTTTTCCTAATGTTTTATTTAATGTATAAAAGTTGTATGCTGTTAGGTGTAAAGCATATTCTTTTTTAAAATTGTAAATTCTAAAAATAAAGTATTTCTAGCGTATGAAACGAGTAAATATATACGCTGTATCCAACTTCAAGTAATCTCTTCAGGCAGACAAACCAAATAACAAATGAATACTAAACCATTATTTTTGCTTTTTTTTTAACAAATCCATTTTCAGAATATCCAATAAATCCAAATGCATTTCGCCATTGCTAACTTGCCTCATCAGTGGATACATTCATCTTCTGGCTGTTGTTTCTCTTATACTGGATAAGGTTTCCCAGCATGCATCTTATATTCATACCTGTATTTAAATTTATTATATTTGCAAAATTTTTAATACAGAATAAATGTTCTATAATTCTTCTTTTTTAAACAGAAAAAATGATAAAATGTTATACAAGGCATGTTATCATATTTTAGTAAAAAAATATGAAAACATGCCTATATTTTAGTTAAAATATAAAAAGTTTTACTATTATAAAATGGCATAAAACTTAATTTTGAGAGTAGGAATAGATTTTATTTTAAAAAATTTGTAAATGCTAATAACAAGTAAAATTGTCATTAAGTCTGATCCAACTGGAAATACACACAACATCCTTTATCTCCCCACCCTTTGACCTTTAATCACCAAAATTTAATAGAACCAATTCATGTAATACACAAACCTCTCTGCAAAATTTCAGAAATTTTCTTCAAAAAGCATAAAGGTTAAGCTTCAAACAGGGTGAACAAAATTACGTGCACAAAATCATACTAACATCCATACATACAGAAAACACTCCCGGATATATTTTGCATTTCTTGACATTTCAAGGTGTTCTAAGTCCAAAAATCAAAAAAATCTTGGGGTCATTTATGACTGAACTTATTTTTATATTAATTTGCATAATAATATATGTTAAATAACACATAAACGTATGCATACGAAAATGTAAAGTTCATTTTTTGTGATGAAGATCCTAGCTTTTCTGAAATTCCTGTTTTTTGTGATAATGTCATATAGTTTCATTTGTTGCTTTTTTTTTTTTTTCCTTAAGTAAATACCAGTAGCAGGAGATAAAATCTAAAATGCCTCGTCTTGTTTTTGCACTCCTTTCAAAATCTGGATCATTGCTACAATTTGATCAACGATTTTGGTTATTGTTACCAAACTTTTACTAAGGAAATCTGTAGAGAAATTCTTTGCGTTCTTCGTTTTCAGAATCACTATTTTCCAGTTCTTCGTGAATTCCTTTTTCTGCCAGTTCTTGAAGGTCGTCGTTGGTAGGGCTCTCACGAGAAACTTGCAGTAACTCCTCAATATCCTGCTCATCTACATCTCCTAGTCCTGCTGTATCGATTAGGTTGACAATTTGGTCAACATAACAATACAGCGATAGGATCTTTTATTGAGAATTCTTGGATACCTCCAGCCATAACTTATTCCACACTTTGTTCATACATTTATCAGTTAATTCTTGCCAAGCAAAGTCGATATTGCCTATGGCATCCATGATGTTATATGTTTACCAAAATTGCACCAAACAAATAGATTTAAGGAAAGGACAGTGCTACGATGAATTGACACCTTTAGCTGATTGATTTTCATGTTTGGGAATAATCAATGAATTGCTGCGATAATTTGAATTAATGTAAATTTTGAGCTTTTTTTAAGGCTTTGAGCAGACCATATTATATCGTCGAGGCAGTGTTAAGCAGGAGTCTTACTGTATTATCATTTAATTAATTTATTAAAAACTTCCCCAAAAATGTTTACTTAATATAATGAAGCATTTTAAGTTTGAACTGATGAGTATTGTGTGTGTGTGTGTATTATTATATAACTGATGAGTAGTATTATATTATTTAAAATTAAAATAAATATAATTTTATACAATTTAACAGATTTTTTTTTTTTTAATTTTTTGAAAGGTGTTATCGAGTTCCTATCAACTGGTAGAGTTTCTGGCAGTCACCCTGATTTTAAAGATTTTAGATACAAAGAAAGTTTACGGAAATTTAATTATTGTGATGCAACAAATGAATATACTCATCCATTTCGTATCACAAGAACATATAATGATGGAGTGATGCCATACACTAATTACACGTAAGTTAATATCTTTAATTTATCATAAATGGTTAATTTAATCAAATCAGAATACAATATTTTATTTCAAAAAACAGTGCCAGATTTCAATATTTTTTTATAATGATATTGTTTCTGTTTAAAACTAATTTTACGGAGATAGCTCATTGTGATTTACTATACAACATGCAGAAAATTTCTGTAACAAATAAAACTATATATATGCAGACAGTGGTGCAAGTTATATAATCTTGTAATATAAGTTGTTATCTTAAACACTGAATTGATGTTTTTCTCTTGCTCTCTCTCTCTCTCTTTTCTTTTATTTTTAATAGAAGTTCATTGTAGATGACATTGTAAAATAAGAGAAACAAAAAATTGAGTATTGAGAGGGATCCTAAATGCTGAAAATACAAAATGATGGCTAAACAGAAAATATTTTTATGTATTGCTTCATTTCTGTTTAATTCTTTTAGTTTAACACCTATTAATAATATAATAAAAATTAATTAATAAAATATAAAATTTTAATGCTGTTGATATTCAATATTGTGGATTTCAAAATTCTTACTCTGTTCTTATTCACTGTAGACAACTACTTTCGATAAAAGATGTACAGTACTTTCTTACATGGTAAAGCTGTAATGGATTGTAATGAAAGGAAAAACATAATTGTTTAGAAAATGTTATCTGAAAATGATTTACTTTGTCTTTTAAATCAAAAGTTATGTAATGATAATTTAAATTATATATAAATGTTACATTAATTAATGTAAAATTGATTTCTACAATATAGAATTTGAAAAATGAAGCAAACAAAACCAGAGGATGATCTAATCTTTAGTTACAATTTCATTAGAAAAATGGTTGAAAGTAATAAATGAGAAAGCAATCCATAGCCAAAGTAGAGTTATTGTTTTAAATAAATATAATTTTAGACCTCACAAAATTTTTTCATTGATATTAAGTGAATTTTAACTACTAGCATTACAATTATTGAATCATGTATCTGATCCTCACAATTTACTAATTGCACATCAAAAATGATTTTTAAACATTCATCTTTTACTGAGTAGACTATAATAGGCAATCCTAAAGTAAACTAAATAAAATTTTATTAGTTTATTTTATCATTTATCAGTCCAAAAGAAACCAAAAATTATTTTCAAACATTTATTAACATTTTTTCTATTTAATTTTCATAACATTTAATATTCACTGACATAGATTTGAAAGTTGATCATTCAACTTGTAAACAGGACTTTCTCTGAATTATTTTATAGAGATGGAAAATTATTGGGAACTTTTCTATTTAGAATGTGGATTGATGTACAGAAAATGAATGAAAGAGAGCTAAAGAAGATGCATGCCTTACCTTTTGTTCTCTCTCATTCTTGCATTTCTTGAAATCACAATGGCAGATTAATATTTGCACATGGAATAAAGGATTTTTCATGTTTCTTAAAGATTTCAAAGGAAAAGCTGTTTTTAACTTGTACTTTAAACTTATCAATCTACATATAGCCCACATCTACTTTCAAATTGACTTTTAAACACAGATAACCTTTATTAAATAATGCTTCTAGCCAACAACAAAAATTGAGATTAAATTGACTAGACTACTAAATATGGCTATATTTATTGTTTGGTACTTATTTAATTTTATAATGTATTGGTTTTATATTATGTAAACAGTGCACTGTATTTACATGAAAGAATTTTTAGTTTGGAATTGCTATTTGTGTTGTGATGGTTTTTTGTTTATACTGTATGGATGTTTGTAGGTTGATGAGGAGGGATCTTGGTCCTTGAAATGTGTAAAAAACTTTAGTCTATTGGTTCCGGTCATTCCTCAATGTGATAAGCCTTTCAATTTATTATAGCTGTATTTAATAAGCTAGTCAATTTAATCTTAACAAATAACCTATTTGTTATCTGTATACAATTACAGTAATAATTTAAGAATAAACAGTATTTTGCTTTTATTTTATTATATTATTTTAAATATTTAATCCTTTAAAATAAAATGTTAATTTATATTTTTATTACAGTTTTGACTTCAAGGGAATTATAGATTATGTATTTTATTCAAAACGACACATTACTGAATTGGGAGTATTAGGTCCGTTGGATGCCGAATGGATGAGAGATAACAAGATAGCCGGTTGTCCTCATCCGCACATTCCTTCCGATCATTTTCCACTTCTGGTGGAGCTCGAGCTATCTTTGCCTACACCATCCACCCTCATAATCCCAAATGACCTTATATTACAAAGATAGCAGTGTTAGAAAGAAGAATTTGTTTATATTGTTTATGGATAATAGTTGTCATCACTGTGGTTTTAATTCATGAAAAGAAATCTTTATAAATCAGGACATATTTTAATCATTTTATGGCAATCCCAGCAAGAAAATTTATCGTTTCACTGTTTGAAGGACATCAGGAATTTAATCACTATTTCATCTTTCAATCAGATGGAGCTGCAAATCAAAATAGTGCAGGCTCTGTGATGAAGCTCAAAAATTATCTGCCAGCCATACTTTGAAGATCATCATTTTATTATCCCATAAAACAACTCACAAATGTGAATATGAAATCAAATACTGCTTTATGATCTTTGGTATACAAAGTAGACTATAAAGACAAAAATAGCACAGTTTTTATGGCATTGTTCTTATACGATACCTGACTGTTTTATTAATATCCCATTCCCAAAATTGTGGTGACAGTTTATAAAAATTATCTGGGATAACCTGACGTAATTGGGGATTTTTTTCATTGTTTTTCTTTCCTATTATAACTTCTTATAAAAAAAATAGAAAAAATAAAAAATTTGGTAGTTAGTATTTGGTAAAAGGGTGAGTTCTAGATCATTCACAGGCTAGTTTAGTTGGGTCAAGATAAAATGAAATATATATATCTTGTAAACATATATACATATATATATATCATTATAGAAGGTCAGATAATATAAGACATAGATAGACCAGAAAAAATTTAATAATGTTTGTAATTATTATTTTTTTGTCTTTGTACACCGTCCAGACTTACAGTCAAACACGGCAATGTACAATTATTTACATTTTAATTTTTAATTATTTCATAAAATCTTCATCGGATTATGTCTTCCCCTCTCTCTATTAAGCAGTACAATACCAAGAAACGTTTTTGCATTGTCATCCGACAGCTTTGTCAAATGATATCGCACGTTTGGACACTCTAGTGTCAACACTGTCCAGTTTTTCTTATCTTTGTATGTTGTAATTGTAAAATACTTAATTGGTGGCAGTGCCACAGTAATTACAATAATATCTTAGAAAAATCAGCTGGGATTTGGGTTAAATTTAGATGTTGGGTTCTCCACCATGAAGTACACTATTGTAAATGAGTAACGTGCTCGTTAAACATTTTCATACGGATTTAATAGCGGCTTAAAATTTTTGTTGTCCACATAATTTTGTCTTGTAAAGAAATATTATTATCTATTGTACAAATGTTAAAACTGCCTTGAAAGAAAATGAATTGTTAAATGTAAAAAGAAAAAACAAATATGCAACCAAGAACCAGTGAGAATTACATTATTATTATTATTTCTATAACATTCTACATCAATTAATTAATGCTTCAAATTTTTGTGGTTTGAAATTTGGTAATAAATTTATAGTTAAAATTAAGACATTTCCTATCATTCAGTAAAATTAGAATATTTTATGCCGTTCTTCTGCTCAGAACCCATTGCACAATTACAAAATGTATTCTAATACTCATAAAGAGAAAAAAAAAAGTCCAACACCAGTACCTGTTGTCATTGTGTTCAGAGATGATGCTTGTATAAAATAAGACATTGGTGGGTCTAATTTTCTAGTATTCTTGACCTTTTTACAATTAGGTAGCACTTACCATTGTTCACCCTTCCACGTACACCGTGCTTCATCATTGTAATCTGTACAGAGAATGACTGTACATTGACGAAGTATATTAAAATGTTTTGCATTAAATTTGTACTATTGTGAAATTTGCTTCATTTATTATTTCTATCAAAATGTATGTAATTTACTCTTAATTTTGCAATTTGTGAAAACTGGTTTTAATTTTTTGATTCATTTTTTAATTCAGAAATGTTAGTATTATAATATGACCAGAAATTCAACATTTTTTAATTCTGATGTAATGGATGATATTTTTACTGATTATTACAGTTCTTATGATTTGAAAAAGCATCTTCTTACAAATTTGAGATTTTTTTTCATATAAATACATAAATATATATATTTATATATATATTTAATATTTTATTTCTTTGTCTATTTTTACTTTTAATTTAATATTTTTAGAAAATTGTAAAAACCAGAAATGAATCCAAGTGTAAAAAGTGATTCAAAAATAAACCTCAGATTTAATTATTTTATCCTGTAAGATTCCCCCTTCTTTCTTTTAATTAGTAATGAATAATAATAATAATAATAATAATTAGTTTTATAATGTTTAAAATGTGTATGTATGTCTTTTGTCACTGTTGTATTTACATTTTTAACATAATTATTGTTCAAGAAGAAAAAATTCAAAAATTTGATAAATAAGGTATTGACCAATTAATACAATATGTTATTAGATTTTATTGGGTGGAAGCTACTAAGAATTTTTTAGCCAGATTCTTCTAACTGTAAAATAATTATTACATTTTAAGTATTTATGTGATATAGTAAAGTAAATCTTGGTTTATCACAAATATATGCAGATTGATATAGAATGCATCGATTTATGTCTATGAGGTCCAGAGTGAGAGTAATTGATTTTAACATGCAAAATTGAAAAATAAATGCATAGTATATTGTGAAGAACTCAAAGTTTGATTGATGAATTTCTTTTTTCCTAAGTTACTTGCTTCAAATAATAATTGTTTTTAATTGTACACTTTTGCACTTGCTGAGCAGCCCTTTTTTGACATAAATGCTTGTAATATTTTTTCCCAATTTTCATTGTAATGCATCAGAATTACCAAACCTTTTATCAATACTTTTCAGTTAAAACACTTCAAGTTATCTCCTGTGACATTACTTAGAATAGACCATCACATTTTAACTTGGTGTGTCCAAATTGGAGATGAGATGAGTTGTAGTTAGGCAGACCACAGATATTTTGTACATTCCATATAATATACTAAAAATATCACTTATAAGTGATAGAAATAAGCCTATATCTGATACGTTTGCAGGCTGGATTTGGCAGGGGGCCAGTTTGGGAACCATTGCTTTAACTTAAGCATTAGGATTAGCCTGAATTAAAAGAAAAATAAACATGCAAGTATTTATATCTAATCCAACAATTTATTCTAATTTACATTTTATTTTTTAAAGTATTGACTATTTATATTACTTTTATAAGCATTTTCATTAAAATTTACCATCAGATTAACAATAAGATAGCATAAAATACAAACAACTGAGTTATAAATAATTTAGAATATAAAATTTAATAAACATTTATTAGGCTTAATAAACATTTTGTAATTTTATCTAATCTATAAAAACATACCACTTAAATCTCCTCATAGTAATATAATTTCATCTTTTCAAAGGTGGAATTATTATCTGAAGAGATGTCTGGCCTTCAGGTTGTATATAGTTTTTGTGGCTTTAGTGCAATTTGAAAAAAATTGAATATGAATGGTAGAAAAATAAACAGCATCAAGTTATCTGAGATTGCATGTTGTATTTCAGATATGCTTAGTATACTTGTTCAGTCTTAGATCTGAAATGGGATATAAATGGGAACTGTTTTTTAATTAGAAAGCCTAAAGTTAGCACAAACTTTTAAGCTTGTAGATTAGATTTCA
Source organism: Centruroides vittatus (assembly GCF_030686945.1). Taxonomy (NCBI): domain Eukaryota; kingdom Metazoa; phylum Arthropoda; class Arachnida; order Scorpiones; family Buthidae; genus Centruroides; species Centruroides vittatus. Next base: position 179,269 of record NW_027122147.1, read on the forward strand.
GAGGCTTTAGCATTAATACATTTTTCTATCTCTCTTGCTTACATAAACAAGATATTCAAACAATTTAATGTATACTGGAAATTTTACTTTTCTGATTATAATTGCTTTGTTCTAAGGTAAAGCAAGACAATTAAACTTGTAACTTTGCAAAGACTATAACTATTCATCTTAGAATTAACAAACATATATATATGTTATGGTCGATGTGATTAATTGGTTTATATTAATAATAACCAAATAAAAAGATTAAAGTGATTAATTTATAAGAATTTATTACGTGAACTGGTGATTATTAATAATTTGCAACTACGAACTGTAAACTGTAAACGTATTAATTTTCAATGTGTTTGGTTTGAGACTGCCCATAGCACATACAGTACATATGGCAGTATATGCTACTGCATCAGCACATTCAACATCTAGATTATTCTAGATGAACTGTGTTGTCAAAAAATTTGATGATGTGTCTGTAGTTAGTTGTTAGTACATGCATAATTGTTTTTACATTTTCACTAATTTTACATTACCCATGAGTATAATGGTTGATTTAGAAGTAACGAAGACACAATTTAATGAGCATGTTAACATGCTGAAATTGAAAGGAAAAAAAATCAAGTTATTTACAAGAGAAGAGTATTATTTGTTTTTGGTTAGATTTTTGGATATAGTTTTTGGTTAGAGAACATAGAGAAGATTTCTGGCGTATCAGCAGAAGACTACCAACGACTATCAAAAAATGATATTAAAAAGAATTGGAACTGTTGAGAAACTCATAGGTTTTTTTTCATTTTTAACTGATACAATTATATTTTAACTTTTATTATGGAGATGAATTTTCAAATAATTCACAAGATCCATATTGCAGTGGACATGAAGGATGAAACAGAATGATGAAAGCTTAAGGTAAAATATAAAAACATTAAAGTAGAAATTTTTATGATATATTTATATCATTGTGAACCTTGTCAAAAGAAATAAAGCATTCCAGAAAAAGGCCTTGTTTTAATAACCAACCTTCTAAATCCAGCAGAATACCTTGCAGTAATCATTTGAATTGGTTAAAATATTTATAAATGAAAATCTTTGTTTAGACTAGGCACATAAGTCACATTATAAAATAGGCATCCGGTCATGGAAAGTAACTTTCAATATGGATTATTCAGAATTGAATTTGTGAGAAATAATATCTTAATATTGAAGTAATTAATTAATTTAATTAAAATTAGTTTTATCATCTCTAAATTATACACTAATAATCTTAGAATTGATTTTTTGTGGGAAAGGTATAAAAGCAGTTTAATGTAAGAAACAATGGATAAATTACAAATTCATAATTATCTTACGACCAAATTTATTGGCAAAGTATTCAAAATATACATGCTTTTTAAATGTCAGATTTTAACTTAGATGAATATCTTGTCCAATCTTGCTTCAAATAACAAGCATTTTTTAAAACCAATGCCAGAATTAGCCATTTTAGTCAGAGTAGAAAAAATAATTCGAATCAACTCTTGATCAATCCTCAAAGAACTTTGTATAATAAACAATCAATTTTGTAAAACTGAAATTTTCTTCTGTAAATAATACCAGTTCTTATTCTGGAACATTAAATTACTCTAGAATTAAAAACATGAAGTTAGATACTGTGATAGTAAATTATTAAAATTAATAAATATCAAGTCATTAAAAACTAATAATACAGAACAGAATCTGTCTGTTTATATGATGAAAAACTTGAATTATAACTTGATTTAGTAATGGTAGAATGGACATTTCATAGCTAACAAGAGGTAGTAAACATAATGAAGACTATTACCCTCGAAAAATTTCTTGCAGGATGTTTGAAGTTGATAAGAAAACATTTATTCAAATATGTAAAATTCTAGTCACTAAAGTACTTTGTATCTATTCAAGCAGGTGTGCATTGTTCAAGTGCACACTTACAGTAAATGCAATTACATGCACAGTCACATGTAAAAAATAATTTTTTTAATATAATTACAGATCATCTACATTATTTTAACAGATACAATAATTAGTATGAAGAAGACATCACAGCTTTTTTACATATAATTAGTCTTCGTACAGTATATGAGAGGATAGTTTTAAGGAATGTGAGATGCTTCCATTTTATATACAGTATATGTTGCAGGGTATGATAAAAGTGGGGATTTTGTCAAATCCCTAAGGGAAATGATCAGTTTACTGAAGATGTTAAAATAAAGGTTTGATGTTGATATTTCCCTACTTAAATGAAGTGATTTGATCAAAACTCTAAACTGGTTTCGTGAAATGACAAAAAACGAAAGAGAGAACGCAAGTTTGTTTATTTTTTATTGAAACACGTAGATTTATGGCACTTGGAGTTACAGAGGACGTTATTTTTTTTACAAGCACATCTTTTTGTTTTGCATTGTACCTTGGATTTTTCACAGGAATATTCGGAGGTCAAGGGTTTAAGAAATGAAGATAATTTTCCTATAAGGCCGGATGGCAGAGCGGTCAAGGTGGCAGCCTACCGCTCTGGGGACCCGGGCTCGAATCCCGAAGGGTTGAAAAATCCCCAGGAATTTTTCAGGGGGTGGTCCGTCCGGATATGTCGGGCCCCGTCCCTCACCACCCGGTCGCCCCATTGTGGGCCTGGCCAAACCCATAATGGCTTGCAAAAAGAGGCCCTCTTAGTGCCCACAGGGCAGAAAGAGTTTTTTTTTAACTCTTTCTGCCCTGTGGGCACTAAGAGTGCCTCTTATAGCAAGCCCATTATAGGTTCGGCCGGGTGGTGAGAGACGGGGATCAAATCCAGCAGAAAGGCTGCTAACCTTGACCACTCGGCCATCCGGCCACTTCGGTAAATGTGGTTGTAGCAATTTGAAGACTTGTGTGAGGCTCTGGATAGGTCCGAACCTCACTGAAATTCACGTTAAAATCATTTTTTTTATAGGAAAAAATTATTTTTTTAGAGAAAAAAAAATAGAAGTTAGAAATAGTTTTTCTTAATGAAAACGACGCGAACTTTTAAACAATAGAACAATGGAGAAACGTAGATCGTCTATCTCCGAATGGGAATCGAATTAAACTTCGATTTTGACCTCTCCCGCGCCCCTGAAAGGTTTCGAATTGTCACCATGTGATGAGGAGAGACCAATCGGAAAGTGGAATCGGAGGAAAACAGATAAAACCTGAGAATTCAAGGACGCGGCGGCTTCTTCTCCCGAAAGTTCCAAGTGACGGATCTATTGTTGTGTGTGTGTCTGGTGCCCATCTTCGTCTCCGTCTCCCGACCTCGGATCGACATCTTTCCATCAACGGAAGTCGACCGCATCGTCCTGGAGTCGCGGAGTCGTCGAGGGAACTGGCCATTCGCGACCTAGGGACACTCCTTCAAAATGAGACTATATTCGAAAGGAGAGGAAGACCCAGAGGCTGCTGCCGACCTAGAACTTCCAAGATCGCGGAAATCTTGTAAGCTTCTTTCGTGTCAAATAAACGGTTTCTTGTAACCGTAGAGTCTGTCTCAGTGCCGATCGCCCACATACGACCCTTCGCGACCGCTCGACCCTCTTGACATGGTCAGCACCCTGTCGGCAACCTCACACTTGTTTATTTTATCTTTTCACTAAAATAGTACAAGGATTTGATCAAATCACTTATATTTTTAGAGAAATGAATCTATAGAATTGTCATTTTAACATCTTCAGTAAATTGATCATCTCCCTTAGAGATTTGACCAAATCGTCACTTTTATCATATCCCTGTGACATATATAGAATTGTATTAATGTATCATATTCTATTAAAACATTAAGTATGCATGATTATTTTTATATATTAAGTAATTAATATGTTCTTAAAGGTGATATTTACATCGAATATAAGAAAATAATTTATTTTATTAATACTTATATTAATTTCAGTCAAAACGGTAATTATTCTTAAAAAATTCACAAAAATGTAAGAAACATCAATCAGTATCTTCGTACTTTGTCCTTTTTAAATTCCTCAGGCCGCCGTTATGACACTCGTGCATGGTAGTTTTATTTTTATTTTCCTGGCATATATAACGGAAAGTATGGTGGTCGGTCAAAAAATAACCCCTCCCCAAGATTTTTACATTTTTGGACTCAAGGGGTTTGAAACATCGATAAATGCAAAAAAGTTCGTTCCTGTATGTATGGATGTTAGTGTGTGTGGAGAAGGCACGAGTTTGTCGAAAATTTCTGAAATTTTGCGAGAGGTTTTTGTATTAGGAGCATTGATAACTATTAAATTTTATTGGTTTAAAAGTCGAGGGGGTGGAAAGAGATGACACGACTTCCCTATCTCGAGTACGATCGGACTTAATGACGACTTTACTCGTTATTAGCATTTACAGTTTTTTTTTTTTATAAAACCCATCCCTACTCTCATATTTAATCTTTTTGCTATTTTATAATAATTAAAAATATAATGATATTTTATTTGAAAAACTTTGAAATTTTGGTGGCGCCACTTGTTAAATGTTGCCAGGAAAGTTAAGTAACTTGTAGCTGGATGTTATCATCATTTATACACATTTGAATTGAGTCTGGATAGTACACACATCTGGCAACGTTATTTATTATATACCACTATATACGAGTTATTCTCGCCGGACGAGAAACTTGTTAGCAGGACATTTCGCACATGCGTGATCATGCAATACTATAACTCGTTATAAATTACTATGTATTTTCTAGGAAAACGAAACTGAGTTCAGCATCGTAGGTTTTTCTGTTCTGACTTCACACTAAAGTGTGGTGACGCACTTCTAACATTGTTTTAAACGCCCGTCATAAAGATCAAAATAAAAAATTGCAGAGATCAATGCAATCAATCAGCAATTAAACTAGATGGACAGGAAGCGCGCTACCAGCTTGCAATCGGCCCATTTATTTTATATGGCAAACTTTGACCTCGAATATCTCTGCCGGTATATTTTATAATGAAAGGGACGGAAGACCATTACTACTCAGAGGTATCACCTGGGGTAAAAAAAAAAGAGAGTAAGATAGTGGGAATGGATAAGGTGAGGTGAAAGTGTGATAGGAAAAATGGTGAAGATGGGAGAGACCGTCAGCGCAAGCAACACAGTACTTCAAATAGAATAATGCATGTACTGTACAGGTAGGGTATGCAAATAGTTGTGACGCGTTACCTATGTACGAAAAGCTTTGTAGTTACAGAATAATTACAAATATAAGAGTTGAATGTGGTGAATAGTTACAAAAAGATGCTTGGGAATGGGAATACATAAGCAATCGCGTGTATAGCGCGTTACATTGCCCAGCAGGGTTTCCGTAAGTGCCATTACTGGCTATCCAATTCCACGGGACAGCGTTGATTACAACATTAAGTTGAATCGAGAGCCGGACATTAAACAGGTAGTGCATCGCGAAGGTATCGTTCGTTTTACCTTTACAGAAGGTCCTAATTTGATTACAATAAATGGGCGGGGTTACCGAGTACAAATAAACAACGATTACACAATAGAAGTAGTTGTTGAATGCCGTTGGCGTACAAACGTAACTATGGCTGGATACAAAATCAAATAATTTACGACTGATGAGCAGCATTGCAGATGAAAACAACAATGAGCACCCGTTTCAATCACGTAAAGTGAGTGACCATTTGAAAGCCACATAAGGGCAGAGGCGATGAGGATGAAGATAATTAGAATTAGTGTCTGATGCTGACCTCGCTAGTTTTGCCAAAGACCTTAGTGTAGCGGTCATCTGTCAAGAGTCCCTTGCCTGATTTCGATCGGCGAAATCTGGATCCAAAGCGCCGGTTTCCCGAATAAATTCGGTAAGTCCGTTGTAAATGGCACTGTTGTTGATGAGAAGATCGGGCGTGCAGGGCCAGTTGAATCCTTCAATGAGGGCTTTGTGGATAAGCTGAGTCTTCTGTGTGTCGTAGAGGTTACACTCAAAAATGAAGTTCAGAGGTCTCTATAGTGCCACTGTCACACTGGCAGAAGGGGGTATCGCTGTGGTGGAATCTATTGAGGTACTGGCGAAAGTTGCCATGGTCAGTAAGGAGTTGGCTGGTGAAGTAGTTGCTATATATGTGGTTGAGAGAGGGACGGGTTAGGCAGAAACTTGAAGGTAATCCTGCTGGTGTCCGCTTCTTCCCCTTTCCTCTGCCGATCAGCGTTTCTCTAATAAGATCCTTAATAGCCACGGTTGGGATGTCGTCGTGTTTTTTTTTTTTAACTCTTTCCGCCCTGTGGGCACTAAGAGAGCCTCTTTTAGAAGGCCCATTATGGGTTCGGCCAGGCCCACAATGGGGCGACCGGATGGTGAGAAACGGGACCCGACATATCCGAACGGACCACCCCCTGAAAAATTCCTGGGGATTTCTCGACCCGTTCGGATTCGATCCCGGGTCCCCCCAGAGCGGTAGGCTGCCACCTTGACCGCTCGGCCATCCGGCCGTTCGGTTGGGATGTCATCGAAGCTTGGTGTAACTGCCTCCTCCTTTCCTATAACTTTCTGGACCTGCGCCCATCAAGGTAAGTAAATGAAGTTGCTTTTGTTTTTGTTGAGTTCGTCCATGAATTGCTGAGGTTTGTTGCTTATGCTCCAGAAAGCGGCCTGGCTGTCAGAACAGATACAGACCTGCTTTCCGCGAAGCTGATTGGAATTGTTACTGTAAACCAATGCTGTGAAAATGGCATATTGTTCCGCTTGCATAATAGTGCAGTAATTCGCAAGTTTAAAGCCCTTTTTGTGGACAAGGTGTGTACAGTTGCTATTTCCGTGTACCCGTACCAGAAAAAGATTTCGACCCATCTGTGAAGCTGGTGTTAGCATTGTTATGTTAGAAACACTTGGATCAGTGAGAAAATTAACGGTAGGAGATAAAGCAGGCTGCCTGCAACCCCTGTGAAGAGTGACTTGGGTGTTCTTGTGGTTAAGCATGAGAGTATGTTGTATATCCAGGCTGGGAAGGATGCCAATATACTTATTAGCTCAGTCTTCATATGATCTGAGAGACTGAGGTTGGTGAGATACCAGCTAGCCACATTGGCCTTTACACTTAGATGCCAGGAATCACTTGAAAGGCGGATGTGGGGGCTGCGCCCTGTAGGCCTTGGTGATCTTGAGGATACTGACACGCTGAGCCTTTAGAAGCTTACACTTTACGTGTACTTTGTCCACCGCGTCCCATCAAAAGGGCACATCATAGAGGATAACCAGTTCGATGGCCAGATGGTAGATATTTGTTAAGTTCTTGTCGTTGAGGCCCCACTTTTTCCTTGCGAGAAAGCAGAGAAGGTTCGAAAGTTTTATGGCCTTGTCACAAGCATTTTTTATGTGAATATTCCATTCTTGATCAATAGTAATGTCGCAGTATTTTATACTGTCGGTGTATCTTATCCTAGTTCATCCTATTTTGATCGAGTGCGGTTTCTTCAGTTGGGTCCCCTTCGACATTAACATGCAGGTGGTCTTATCTATGGATAGTTTAATAAAGTTGCTCCACTCTAGAGTTTGGTTAAGAAAAGAATTGTCCTTTGCATCAATTTCTTACTGTTTTTATTGGACATCCTGACCAAAGTATCATCGGCATATCTCTGGGTAGGCCAGGTGCCAGTGTCGCGTTAGGGACGATGTCAAGAAGGCCGTTGCACATGATGTTCCAAAGGCCAGGGCCGAAACGTGATCCCTGGGGCACCCCCGGACAACAGGCCAGATGACAAGTATGCCCAACTCTTGTACACCAGCAATACGATCCTTCAGATAGCTGGTGAGCAGCTTGAATAGGTTTGTGCCAACGATAGATCTGACATCTAGCGGTATTAGCGTGAACTACATAATGGCGGCTGCTATGGGTATAGTCTGTGGTCCGTTAGAATTAGAAAGTGTTCAACCTACAATGGTAAATAATAAGTATTGCTGTGAATTTTGATGTAAGTCTAAAGGTTCATCACTCAGTACATATTCACACATTGCCAAAAAATAAATTACTGCGAAAAAATTCGGAAATAAAACTGAAGTTATCACTTCGCTTTCACCAATACCTAATTTTTCTGAGCTTAAAATTCTTTTATTTTTACAAACGTTTACAACCTATCTAATATAGGCCATCGTCAGGTTTAATAATTATAAATGTTCCAAAACGGAACGTACCGTTTTCGAATATTTTACATTTTAAATTTTTTTTAAATTTAAAATAAATTGAAAAGTGTGTATATTAAATAAATTAAATAAACAAATAAAACATAGAAAACAAAGCTAACTAGAAAGAAACATGATTTAAGGGTTTTAAAGACCCATTCTTTCTTTATTATATATTTCCACACCGTTGGAAGCACATTAGCATCCCTAGCATTTAGGCAAGGTTTTTCATTTTACTTTTATAAATTTCCACCTTTTCCATCTCCAACGCAATGAATGGAGAGTGCACCGTTTTAATGACTTTAGCCTCTTCCCATTCTACAATCGCTCCTTCAGTCTGCGCCATAATTGCTAATATTGTGTCGTTTGTCAACGTTGTATCTCTATGTTCTCGCAGACGTTCCGCGTGTCCTGACCTTCTTATACAGACCTTGGGCACCATCAAGGTCTGTATAAGAAGGTCAGGACACGCATGACCTACTTCTTGAGCCGCCATTATAGGGTATTTTGAGTCGCATGTTTTAAGTAAACTTGTACGAAGCAGTCATCAAGAGTTTTATAGCGAGGCATTAATTAATAAACTAATATTGGCGTAAATCTCAGTCATTTCCAGTCAAAAATATAATAATTATTTCGGATGATTATGCAACCCCAATTTTATGTAACATTTTGATTAAATAGTTTAAAAGAAACAATCATCTATATCATTTGCTGTCGTGATTGAAACTAATTAAATAGGCACTAAAACTGATGCAATTACGTAGAGGAAATATTGTAGAATAGTTGGAAAATATGGAATACTGAGGTTTCGGCTCTGTTTGTTGCTGCTATCACTTGGGGAATACCATAAACTACTCAAGAAAGATTCCTATGATGCAGTGCAGTGAAAGTTGACCTCTTGTTGTTGTCGTACCACTCGCTATAGAACAAAGTGTGTTTTGTGATTTTCAAGAGTTTTTGCAAGCAAGTTTTCAAACATTTTAACCTACTAGTACACATGTGACTTGAACATTGATGTTAAGCATAATGTACACTAAAAGAATTGTAGTTTGTTATATTGTGGTCGTTTTTTAGCTGACAATGTTTTGTCCATCAGTGTAGAGGTTCATTCTCCAAGATGGCGTGTCGGGTATTATGGAATACTGGGTATTTCATAATACCCGACGTAAAAGTGTAGTATTCCATAAAACTGGAAAACGAAGACGCTAAATGAATCTTCTGTAACGGAAAGCGAGGAGAAATTTGGATTCAATGCTTCAGCTGTTCTCCGTGGGCTCACCTTGATTGTGCCGGAGCAGAGAAAACAAAATTATATGTGACTTTGTAAATAGACTCGAAGCAGAAATAACATGCGCATAATCTTAAAAATGTGGTTTTTATAGTTAAAAATAACTATGTTTTATGAAGTATAATTAGTTTTTAAATGGTTTAAACCACCTATTTCATATTACCCGACTATTTCATAATAACCTCTATTTGTGACTTTTTATAAATAAATTTTTTTATAACATCAAAATGAATAGTATTTTTTTTACAACTGACAGTTCATTACAACTAGTTATAGTATGTACTCATGATTTTGGGGATTTTAATCAAAAGCCAGTAAAGTTATTTTTAGAAATGTAAATGGTATTTTATAATACCTTCCTCTCCTCTATATAAGCACTTCGTAAAGTAATGCAATAACATAAGTTATCCAAAGTTTTATTTTAAAGCATTTACCAATATAATATTCATGCATAAAAAAATAAATACTGGACTAACGTTTAATTAATGAACATTTCTGGCTTTACAAAGGCTTAAACGTCATATTTTCCTAATTACATAAAATCTAATCAAAAAGGATAATATTAAATACAATTTAATGATATTTTTAACAGCTTATCTGAGACATAACTTCTTTTTCTGTAAACACACAAGATACAAATACAATAAAACACTATTTTTGGAGGTCAGCAGAAGTACGCATAAATGAGCTTTTGCTTCCATAGATTTTTTTTTACATTCAAAGTACTGTTCATATCTCTGGCAAAAATATGTAATCTCACTGACAGAAAAGTTGGCTGCCACTTAGCCTGTCTGCAGTTCTGCACCCATTTCGCTTCCTCTCCTTCTCTGCAGGAAACCTAAACAATCGAACGTTGTAGACTTACTTTTACAATTAGGTGCCACACAATAACCCATTGTTTAACGTTTTGAGTACGTATACACGCAATAATAGTCGACTCGCGCAGGAACCACGTGTAGTGAGCTCTATCGATACGCCCCAACATGGCCGCTGCCGCATAGAATCACGGGAGCGTGTCCTGACCTTCTTACACAGACCTTGGGCACCATAGTTGCTAGTACTGCCATCTTGCGGTAAAGTCTGCAAACCATGACGTCGGACTACGGTCATCTCCAATAGGGTTAAACACGCGATACGAGAGCGGAGAGAGCGACGCGACTTCCGATCATCGCGCGATCGCCATTTCGGTTAATGTTACTTATGGCAGCGAACATGGCGGCCGTTCCACTGTCCGTGCTCCCGACTGACCTCCCGGAGGGGAGCCGCCATGTGCTAAACGTCACTAGTTATTGATTCACGGTAGTTCTTGAACAAAGTAAAAAAAAAGGGAGAAACGTCTACCGTCTACTAAAGGCAATTTTAACGGCAAGCGACGCGACTCCCTATCATTGCGCGATCGCTGAAAAAAAGTATGATAATTTTTTTATTTTTCGTCTCCGGTCCAAAAGTAGGGTATCGTTGAAGTCGTCTCGGTCTCCTGAGTTCAGATATATACCCAAAGACCCGAAATTCCATAGGTGGTAATCTATAGTATCCCCGATTATATATGTATATATGCTCAGCAAAATTTTTGCTAAATTTGCTCAGCAACAATTTTTTTTTGTTCAGAGAAGTACATGTGCTGCTCATCTACAAAAAAATTAGAGGGAACATTGATAGGGAGTAATCTATAGAATATCGAAAATTAATAAACTGTCGGAATACAAATATTTTTATTTATCAGTGGCGTGCCGTCATTGGAAGCGGTGGAAGCGCCGCATCCACCTTCCAATGACCTTCCCTTAAATATAAATTTTCATATTTTAACGTACTGTGAATTAATTAAAATTAATATTTTATTATAACCGCATTATGTATCTTATTAAAAAATTCTATACTATATGTGAAAAAAACGATAAGATTGCTATTGTATATTCGAATGTTAGTGGCGGAATAGAAGCGCTTACGAGACAGCTTTCAAGGCGAGAATAACTGAATGGTGTAAAGCAGCCAGAGGGCATTGGCGCATGCGCTTTACAGAGCACCAACCTCAGCCGGTTTAGCCGGTGGAAGCAACACACGTGTAACGCTTCCAACGATTCTATCCCTTAGCCACTGGGTAGGGAGCTATCTGACTAAGTGAATTGTTTAAGATTTAAAAAGTAAAGAGTATTCAATGTTATTTTTATGTACGTTTTTTTTGCAAAGTTATATTTAATTACAGTATAATTAAAATAAAATTATAATTATATTGACAGATTTTCAGACAAATTCTTTAGAATTTTTATCACTTTTAGATGTTTTTCATAATATTAAAATTATTAACAATTTTTCCAAGCGTGTTTTAATTCTTTAAATTAAGTAAATTTTATGGGAAATTTTTCGATTTATCTAAATTACGTAGCGAATCGCGATATTTATATTCGTGTCCGGACTATATTGACAAGTAACTCTTAAACATAAAACGTATTATAATTAATGTCGATCCGAACAAAGACCTACTAAAAGAATTATATGATTTAATATCATTAATTTTTACGGTACCATCTACCAGTGGATCTGTCGAGCGCAGTTTTTCGACCACGGAGAGAATTCATACATTGGCCAGGAACACTCACTCGGTCGGAGGAAAAATTGTGGTCGCTAGCGTTGCTTTTGATAGAAAAAGTACTTTTAAATACGTTGGTGGAGTCGACGACCGGCGACTTTTATGATAGAGTAATTAACGACTTTGCGGAAAAAAATTGCCGAATAGAATTAGTTTATAAAAAATTTAAAAAAACAAGTTTTTCTATCATTGTTTATATCGTATCAATTTGTATTATGTGTGTATTATTTGTATTTTAAAACTAAAATACATAAATTGTTTGTTTTTGTCATTTCCAGTATTTGTTTAAAACTTTTATGGAAATGTCATGTACCGGACAGGTCTGACCCGTCACGAAAGACGCGAAAAAACGGTTAATTTAGAGAAAAATTTATTAGTTTAAAAAAACATAGGTAAAAGTCGTTTGTAGTCGGACACCCATTGTTTATATTAAACTGCGAGGCAGAAACCATAAATCGCGGAAGGAAGTCGTCCTATGATCGGTAGAAGATCGAATTCGTCTTCGATTTTAACTTTTCTCACTCTCCGGGTAAGAGTCTCGTTACGTTTAGTAACGAGGGACCAATTACTCGGGAAGCGTGATTGAGGGAGAACGACCAATCAAAATGGATGAAAGAAAGAACGGAGATTGATATAATCTCCAACAATCGAGGACACCTGGCACTCGGTTAACGTTCCGAATAACCAAAACGTCGTGTGTCAACGCGCTAAAAAAATAAAAAAACATAAATTTCTTGTCTATTGTGCCAACCTGTAACCCGTGCCACTTCGGACTTAGGCCGTCCCCCGTCCCCCGTCCCCGACTCAAACGGACGAAGTCTCCTCGTGCCTTACAGACTCGTCAACACCACTGTCCCGGGGCCACCTTCGATCGATCATCGAAGAACCATATCGAGGCTGATTGTCCTAAAGCAAACTATTTTGTACATAATGTATGTTTATTTTATGTTAAAATAAACGGTTTTTGTCAGATACTTGTCGTCTTTGTCTCTACAGCCACCACCCATGTACTGGTACGAATGGACCCTAGACCATTACTAACGCGCAATTAACTGATTGCCCCTAGAAGTCGGCTTCTTACAGAAACACAGCTTTCCTATCATCAAATGTCACGGCACGCCACTGCAGTTTATGGGTTAATTATACTTTCTATTTGCAAAATTTCCTCAACCTTAACACTAAAGAAAAATAGTGAACTTTTAAGAAATTTGCCAGATTATCCGGGATGAGAATTTTCCGTTTTCCGGATTAAAAAACAGCCGGAATCCCGTTAGAGAAACCCCTAGTTGGCACCCAGTCTGGTGATGACATCATAAAATGAGGAAGCTTTCCCATTGGAATAAAAAATTTCTAATTCTTCATCTACTAAGCGATTATCTTTGCTTAACGCTTTAATATTAACTCTACTGTATATTTATTACAAGCAGAGACTAAGAAAACAAACTGAAAGGTGAAAAAAAAAAAAAAAAAAGGTAGAATACAATCATTGGCTAATGTTACCCTAGGTATCGAGATGGTGGCTCGTCTCCGATCCCAGCAATCAGAAGAAAGAAAACAGTGGGGACGCACGTTCTAACCTAACCTATTCTAATAATTATGGTAATTTATTAAAATAGGTTAGATTAGGTTAGAACGTGCGTCCCCACTGTTTTCTTTCTTCTGATTGCTGGGATCGGAGACGAGCCGCCATCTCGATACCTAGGGTAACAATAACCCAATCGTTATCTATTCAAACTAAAATCTGCGGTTATTAAAATCATTTAAGTTTATTTTGTCGGTATTAACAAAGGGATTTGTGCAACCGGCTTGTACATACTTTATGATACTTAAGCAAAAGTTTATCTAATCATTTCAATAAAATATTATTGGGTACTTATGGGTTAAGAGGACACCAGTCTGAAATTGCGATTTTTCCGAATACAGTAGAGCGTCGATAAGTGGAACGTCGGTAAGTGGAATGGCCGGAAAGTGGAACGATTTTCAGTCGGACTGTGTCGTGCTAAATCGAATGTTTTTGATACTAAATTTACTTCTAAAGTATAATTTTCATGTTTTTTATATTCTTTAATATATTTATTTTGTTTGTACAAAATGCAGAAATAATTTTTAACGATACGATAGCCTCGATGATTATTATAAAAATTTTTGTTAGGCTTAAAATCGACGAAAATTCAACACGAAGCGACACGCAACGGAGAAAAATTCAACAGGAAGCGATACGCAACGGAGAAAAATTTGAATATCGGACAGGTTAATGTATTTTTTCGTACAAAGTCGGAAACTGGAACAAATCATTAACTGGAAGGACCCCAGTCCCCAATTGGTTCCACTTATCGACGCTCTACTGTAATACATTTTTTTATTTTTCAAATAAAACAATTGTTAAATCAAACTATAAATTAACGATTTACAAAAGGGTTAGTTTTAATATTTAACAAATTTCCAAAACTGCTTACTTCTTACATTTGTAGTTTATCATTTAGGAGGTATGAAATTCGCGATGTCTCGTAAAATCGCTGAAAATGCTTCGTTTTTACAGTTCTCTCTTCGCCACATAAACTCGATCAGATAGGAGCTGAGATGATGACGAGAAGTACTGTACCTCGTTGTACCTTGTTCCTCCACTTACAATTTCCCCATAACCTCTCTATGTTCTGCGTGTGACATCCGGTATCTGCAACGTCGAAGTTAAATTTGTGATTCACTTGGTAATGAAAATATCCTGCTTCTTGTAAATCTTTGGTACTGTACCCATTCCAACAATCCGAAAAAGTGGTCGTTTCTTCATGTACGTGATTTCCCACTTCCTTCAATAACGTTTCTGCCGAACGATTTGGCACTGGAACAAGGAAACATTCCTTTGTCTCTTGACATAATCCACCTAATACCCATTGTTGGGGTAAAAGACGACCTACATTGTACTGTACTTCCTTCGTGTGTACGTCGTTTCGTCGATTTCAACAATCTCGTCAACACCGCCTATCTTCCCGTCACAACGAATCATTACAGAATGAGCGCAGACTTCCCTCGTGTAACTGTTCCAATCAATGGTTGTAGAAAAATCAAGTCCTACTTGCATTTTACAAAATTCCAACGAAGTTCCAGCAACCAAATGTATATAAAACGCAAAGCATCGAGGAAGGATATGCGGGAACCAAAATCCAGTTATCTGTCCGAATTCCTCTTTTCTGTTGACACGTCCTGACGTGGCATCTTCATTTCGGACCGTTTCACAAAAATACAAACTCGTTGGACGTTATTATTGCAAAAACGTTCGTAATGTAAAATTCCATTTTTCTGAAACACACCTATAGCTCCATGTTCGTCGTTCGGTAGATCCCAAAAGGTATATTCCATTTTCAGAACTTTGTAATGAATGTGATAATGAAACACAAACGAGCAACTTGCACATCTGCTTTGCATAATCGCACGAGCGAGTCATGACGTCAAATCAACTAATTTTCATCAACGATTACAGATAAAGCGTAAAGCAGTGGTTTCCAACCTGTGGGGCGCGCCCCCCTAGGGGGCCGCGAGACTGTTGCAAGGGGGGCATGCAATCCCCAGGAATTTTTCGGGGGGTGGTCCGTTCGGATATGTCGGGCCCCGTCCCTCACCACCCGGTCGCCCCATTGTGGGCCTGGCCGAACCCATAATGGGCCTACTAAAAGAGGCCCTCTTAGTGCCCACAGGGCGGAAAGAGTTAAAAAAAAAGGGGGGGCATGCAGCTGTTTCCAAAATATCATTTTCGAATACAAACCAAAAAAGTCGAATAGGTGTCAAAAAAATGAATCAGCAAAGTAGGTATACGTAATCCACAATCCTCGCCGCGAATTTTTCGGGTACAAATGCTAAAACATCCATCCATACTCTTGCTGGAACGAAAACATCTCGCTTTCGCGTTTGGAGCCGAGCGCCGGCGGGGCGAGGAAACAAAAGACAAGCACTCGGAACATCCCGGGTATTCTCGTGCTTACTCGCGCCAAACTTCAGTAAACAGAAGCATCTGTTTTTTTTCTGTTGTCTATGAACAGAATTAGTTCGTTAGTAGTGCTTGCGATAACCACGTTGATATATAGAATGAAACACCTCGCTTTGGTAACTTCTAAATTAATATTGAGGTAAATTTCATAACTGTTGTAATAGTACATTATTTTTAGTACATTTAAAATTATTATTTCTTATAATAAATAATTATTTTTTATGTATATTTTTACATAATATTGTATATTATTTTGTAGCCCATTAAATAAATTATAATATCAGTTGAGTATTTATGAAATTAGATTGTTAGAAAAATTAAGGGGGCGCAACAATTTTTTAAGGGGGGCGCAGGTACAAAAAATTGGGAACCACTGGCGTAAAGTAACGACATAAAAACATAGTAAAAATAAATTATACACGCAATAAAATAATAAAAATAGCAACACTCCACGATTTATAACGATATAACAAAATTTCACACGTTCTGTTAAAAAACCACATGAAAATGCCAATTGTTTTCTAGAGTGTAGGGCGAAGATGGCGCACAAATATCATCAATAATCATCTTTCTAGCTGTTTTTCATTTTTACAACTTAAATAGTAATTTTTCTTGGGAACTTCTTTTTAGAGTTAAATTTACTAGTTATTGTTATTTAGATAATTTCATTCAAAAACGCGATTTTGATCGCAATTTCCGACTGGCGTCCTCTTAACCCATAAGTACTTATTATTGCTTATTGCTAATACAGTAATAAAATATTATTATTCAATGAAATTTTATTGCTTATCTGAAATGAAAAGTTTCTGACAAACTCATGTATTGATATTCATTTTATTCGTATTGAAATTTTTCCGGTTAATTCACGAGAGCCATGCAGATTGTCTTCGTCGGAAAGTTCCTCAGGACAAATAATGCCGGGAATTTTAAAAAAATGACGTTCCTCAGTTCTTAAGTGAACTAGCATTACATCCAATTACAGAACAATTCACCATAGTGATATTCACGACGAATAAACAATTCAAGAACTGCAGCTAAAGCACACGTAAACACAAATAAACGTAAACCATAAATATGACGCCGGACAATTGCGCATGTTCATGACGTGGACTTGAAATTTCTCTATTATAAAACTTCAATTTAGCGCCACCATTTGCTCGCCTCAGAAATCGACTCAAAATCGAGTGTAGAGCTAAACTTAAGCATTTAAAAAAAAAAAAAAATTAACAATTATATATAGTAGATCTAATGCCTTATGTCCATACGTTTCGAATTTGAAGGTTAAAAGTTACCTGATTTGATGTTAATAATGATGCCTGAAATGCAAACTCCATCAAAATGAGCTATTATTGTGGGGAGCCACAGAAAAATATTAAGTCTAAAAGGGGACAGAGGTTGAAAACGGTTGATAAACATTGCTGTTATTTATACTGTATATAGAAATTATTTGGATCACGATGAATGTTTTGTACATAGATGTCCCACTGTCGATTGTGCGCGCAGGAAGTAAAAACACCTGCAAACTTTCGAAGTTGTGCACGGCAGCGAACTGATTTCTATAAGGAATGTTGTTCAGATACCGCCCGAAACCCACTTTTTAAAAAACTCTTTCCGCCTGTGGGCACTAAGAGGGGTCTCTTTTAGCTAGCCCATTATGGGTTCGCCCAGGCCCACAGTGGGGTAGCCTGGTGGCGAGGAACGGGGGCCGACAATCCGGTCGGATCATCCCCGAAAAATTACTGGAATTTTTCGACCCGTCCAGATTCGATCTCGGGTCCCCCAGACCGTCCAGCCCATAATCGATTCGCGTCTCGTTTCGATTGGATCTTCGAACTATCGGTCTATCACCGAAATTTTA
Source organism: Centruroides vittatus (assembly GCF_030686945.1). Lineage (NCBI taxonomy): Eukaryota > Metazoa > Arthropoda > Arachnida > Scorpiones > Buthidae > Centruroides > Centruroides vittatus. The sequence goes on from NW_027122147.1 coordinate 197,121, forward strand.
CGGGAGTCATCGGGATCGACCCCTTTCCGGTGAAGTTATGTCACCTGTCTCCAATTTTCAACACGATTAAGTTTTAGATTACTAGTGTTTACGTTTTCGTTTGATGCTACATACTACACTTCCTTTTCTTACATCAAACACTACAGTCTTATTTATTTCTCACATTTAGAATAAATCGAAGTCCTTTGTCTGACACATGTGAATTGCGCGATGTTGCGGCACGATCCTCAATCTGTTTCAAGAAACTGCCTATTCGGATCGTCATAATCGCTAACAGATCCATTGAATAGGTAAAACATCATAGTGCGTGCTGTGGCAATGTATATGTATAATATCAATAGAAGTCTTCTGTCTGCGGCTATCATAGGATGGATTAAGTAGCTCCGTACTGCTTCCGGTCCCAAGCCCGGATAAAGGAGAAGGGTTAGTGTCAGGAAGGGTATCCGGCCGTAAAACCTATGCCTAAACCACATGGAATGTATGTTAGGCTAGTAATAAGCTATGAGTTTGTTAGGGCATTCCCTGCAAGTGACACGCAGTCATGTTGCCTGAAAACTGTGTCAAATGAGCTTGGGTGACTGAACCAAGCATGGGTTCGGCTAAAGAAGTTAGTCCAGAAAGAGAAGACAAGTATAAGAATAGGTACTTTAATATCAGAACATTGAATGGGAATAGTAGTTGGTTGATCTTATGCAAAGAGGGAGTGTGAACACTGTGCCAGCAAGAGACAAGATGGAAAGGAAATAAAGCTCAAGAACTTGGGAAAGGGTACAAACTGTTCATGAGTGGAGCGAATGAAGAAGGCATGGAGTTGGTATCGTAGTGAAGTTCTAAAAGACAGAGTCAGTGAGATTAAATGAAAATGTAATAGAATTATGAGTACAAGTTGGACGTTGGTGTGTGTAAGCTCGCCATATAGTGGAGAAAAGGGGAGAAACTTTTGGGCAAGTTATAATGTGTGTGTGCCTGTGAATGAGAGGTTAATCTGTGGGGGTGATTTAAATGGTCATGTTGGGAGGAGGAAGAATGTGGAAAGAAGCGTTCTTGGAGGTGGAGTGTGGGAGAAAGGAATGGAGAGAGAGAAAGACTAGTCGATCATGCTGTGGCTTTTGACCTTGCGCTAGTTAATACCTACTTTGAGAAGAAAATGAATCAGCTGGTTACTTACATGAGTGGAGGTAGATCCAGTAAGATTGATTTTTTCTTGTGCCACAGGAGGCATCTGAGTAAAGTGAGAAACAGTAAGGTGTTAAATGAAGAAAGAGTTGCTGCACAACAGAGTTCTTCTGGTGGATTCTTATGGGCCATTGTATGAATTGTGTTAGCCAGATTGAACAAAGGATTAAATGGTGGAGATTGAAAGAGGAGGAATTGAGGAAAGAGTTTAAGGTAAAAGTGTTAAAAGAAATTCTGTTTCTGGATGATGTGCAAACATGGTGGCTGCTGAATAGTAAGTGCATTTTAAAAGTTAGAGAAGAGGTTTTGAGAAAAACTTCAGGGAAGAGGTCACCAGAAGAAAAGGAACTTTGGTGGTGGAATGCTGAGGTTCAATCCGAATTAAACAAAAGAAAGAGGCAAAGAAAAGGTGGGATTGATGGGAAGGCCCAAAGATAAAGAAACTTACCATTTGGCAAATAAAATGACTAAAAAGGTGGTGGCTATTGCAAAAGCAAAGGCTTTAGAAGAGGCTTATAAAGTTTTCAAAAGGAAAGGTGGGGAAAGACAGTTGATGAGAATTGCCAAAGCAAGAGATAAGGCATCAAAAGATTTTACCTCTATTAAACTGATTAAAGATGATTAATACCATTCCTTTAAGAGTCAAGAAAAGATGGAAAGTATATTTTAGGAATTTATTGAGTGAGGAAAACCCCAGAACTTTATATGAGGATAGAGAGGCAAATGAAGGAGTGGTACAAGATATTAGCAGAGAAGTGGAAAGTGTGCTTAGGAAAATGAAGACGGGGAAAGCAGAAGCACTGATAGGATTCTGGTGGAGGCTTGGAGAGGTTTGAGTAAGGAGGGGATTGATATCCTCTGGGACCTTATGAAGAAACTGGCAGCAGGAGAAGATCCCAGATGAATGGTGGAAGAGTATTCTTGTGCCAGCCTTTAAAGGTAAAGCGGATGTACAGGATTGTGGAAACTACAGAGGTATAAAGTTATTGTCCCATACTATGAAGATTTGGGAGAAAATTGTTGAAAAAAGGATTAGACAGGAATCTGAGATTGGAGAGGAACAGTTGGCTTATGTCAGGAAGGGGGTACAACTGATGCTATCTTTGCTTTGAAACAGCTGATGGAAAGGCACAGGGAAATGCAGAAAGGTTTGCACATGATGTTCATAGATATGGAAAAAGTATATGATAGGGTACCAAGGCAACAGATGTTTGAGGGAAAAGAGTGTTCCAGAAAAATATGTTAGGCTCATCAAGGAAATGAACAAGGGAGCAGAGACCCAAGTTAAGAGTAGTGTGAGCACCACAGAAGGGTTCTCCGTTAATGTTGGTTTACATCAGAGATCGGCCCTTAGCACTTATCTGTTCAACCTGATAATGGACATGTTGATTTGAGATGTGAAGTGTGGTGCTCCGTGCAGTATGCTGTTTGCGGATGATATTGTGCTAAGTGAACATTCCCAAACCAAGGCTGAGAAGAAACGGGAAGAGTGGAGGAAAGGGGCATGAGGATTAGTAGAACTAAAACAGCTTATATGACTCTGAATGGCAGGGATGAGTGCCAATATTAAAATCCAAAATGTGTTGCTTCCTGTAGTTTTGAGTTTTATGTATCTTGGTACCTTTGTCGAGATGGGGAAGAATTGAACTCAGAAATGCAACATAGAAGTAAAGTAGTGGAGATTATGTTGGAAAGAGGGTCAGAAAACTGGTAGTGAATGGAAGGAGGAAGAGAGGAAAACCAAGGTTGTATTGGAAAGATAAGGTGGAGGAAAACTTGAATCAGAGGGGACTTAACCTTTCAGCAGTGGGATAGTCAGGTATAGTGCTATCCCTTAGTAGTGAATATATCTGGGAAATTTTTAAAGTATTTTTCACGCAATTTTTCTCATTACCATTTCAGAAAAAGATTTTGTAAACAGTTATGTCTAGTAAAGAAAAGTCTTTTTTTATTGTTACATAATTCATTTTTTATGTGAATTTTTTTTTTGGGGTAAGTTTTGGCTAGTTTTTGGCAATACCCCCAAAAGAATTTAGTGGATATATACATCCCTCACAACTGCCACATGATCACCCTCAACGTATATATACGTCCCTCACTGCTGAGTGGTTAAGAGAGAAGATGCTCTTGATAGGAAGAAATGGAGGATATGTATTAGAGAAGGAAATGCCAACCCCATATAAACATGGGAAAAGGCAAAAATAAAGAAGAAAGTAACAATAGAAGTCTACTTTGCTTTCATTTAACCATATACTACTGTATTGGCCCAAATATTGTTTTTTTTTTTCAAGTTTTAAAGGGAGGGGGAAAAATCACTCTCGACCTATATTGAAGTTCGATTAAAGTTTTCTCCGATTTCGATAACTGTCTATGGTATACATTATATGGAGTTAAACTGATGCAAAAATTCGGTGAGTCACTGTTTAGCAAAGCTAATTGTCAGCCAAGTTGTGATCTGTGCACATTGCATCCATGAATTGTGTGTAGGAATTAGTATATTGGCATGATTGTAGATAATCAATTGCTCAAAACCTAAGCCAATTGATTCTGTTGAATACGATAAAAACAAATCAATTTCAATAACTTCTACAGAAATTTTATTTTTATCTGAAGAGTCTTTAATAATCAAGCGATTTTCAAAAATTGGGGAAAGGTTGCCAAAAATGTAAAAAGATATTTATTTTTATAATTGAATTTATCAATATTAAGATAATTGTTTTCACTTGGATAGTCAGAAAACTGCAAGTCCAGAACACACTCAAAATATGTAAAGAAGCCTACTTTTCCCGGTTTGATGTACCACCAAGTCAAACCAGGAAAATCAGTCTTATTTGCATATTTCATACAAAATAATTAAGGTGATTTATTTGAATTTATACTTGAGTCTACTCTGGTTTATTTCACTTTACTGGAATATTGCATTATTGTATTACTGTTTTGTTTTATCATCTTAGTAAATATATTTCTGCAAACATAAAAAAGGCAAATACAGAAATTTGCTTTTTGTTACATTTTAAAAAGGCAGATTCATTCTACTATTAGGATAGATGTACCAGTTTTGGCCAGTGTAGTACCAGTTCTGGCCAGAAAACAAATTTAACTTAAAAATATAATCACAAATGAAACAAACTTTTATTGTTAACTGTTCACACAGTTAACAATAAAAGTTTGTTTCATTGGACAGATTTGAATATGTTGTGATTATATTTTTAAGTTAAATTTGTTTTCTGGCCAGAACTGGTACACAGGCCAAAACTGGTACATCTACCCTATAATTTTACAGAGACATTGATCATTCTTTATTGTTTGCATTAATTTGTCTATGATTATAGTTGATGCACCCAAATTATATTTAATTTTCATTTAGTTTTTTAAATTATTTAAATTAAATATACAAATCATGTTCAGGATTGTAAAAACAAATGATTTTGGGATTAAGCTGTAGCTCAAGAAAAAATTGCAAATATTGAAATTGTAATAATCTTAGTAGCTGTATTTTTTTGAATTTGCTCTGTTTATATGAATGTACCAATTTTATTTCTCAATTTCAATGGTGTTGCTAGTCTAGTTATTTCAGTTATGCTCAATATTAACATCCCAATGCAACTGAAAACTCTAAGGACAGGCATTATTTCCTCTTTTCAGTAAAACTAAACATTGAATGTCTATCAAATTTTAATATAACAGACAGCATTAAAATGCAAATAAGTATCAACAATCATAAAACAATACAATTACGTTTATTTTTATGTAATTAAATATGAAAAATGAATTGTGATGACAAATACTGGCAGCCTACTATATGACACACAGGGCATGATTTCACTCTATAACTTTTATTAATTTCAAGACATTTTTATTGATACTGACAAAAGAAGAATTTTTCATTTGTAATGTAGGTGTCGGGTGCATGTATTTCTTTCTATAAAACAAACTCTTTGAGTACAATTTGCAATCAAACAGATATTTACTAAAGAAGCAATCAAATATTCATTTATGCTGATTGATCCTCGAATATGTATAAATAGCAATAAAATATTTTTTGAATTTGTAACTAAAGTAATTTTGAAGAGACTAAATTTTATAATTTATTTCTTATTTATAATTAAAATCAAATAAAAAGTAATAAAAATTTCTTTTAGAATAACAGTTAAATTATGGAAGATTGTCAGTGAAGACAATTATAAAGGTCTTTTGAAGAAACATGAGAACAGATGATGAACTGTCGAGGAAAGCCGAAGACTGCAATGGCAATGAAAGTTCTGATGAAGATGAGTGACAAAGTATTGTTTCAATGGCTTCAGCAACTTGCATTAAAAAAATTTGAAATTTTTTATATACAAATAAATTAATAATAAAAGGTAGAGATGTATTTTGGACCTAATTTTTTCAACAAATGACAATTCCAAAATTGGAAGTCTACCTATGTTTGGGCCAATACAGTATTCTGAATTAATTAAGGACTAGCAATTTTCTTTAGTCTTACTTAAAATGATACTATTAGGTTTAGGATAATTGTACGACTTAAAAGACCAAAGTTTATTTGTGTGTCACCAAATACTACAAAAACATTAAACACTTTTGTTTAATGTTTTACTAAACACACTGTTGTTTAACACTACACAACACTGGAATATAGTTAACAACATACCCAGAACTAATAATCAGTGTGCACAGAAGCAAAAAAACTAATACGAACATTTTCAAACTTCACCAGAGTTCTTCTTCATGCATTATAACAAACACCTGATGGCTATAATGCCTGAAGAAGAACTCTGGTGAAGTTTGAAAAAGTTTTACATTAGTTTTTTGCTTCTGTGCACACTGATGATTAGTTCTGAGTATGTTGTTAACAAAACCAATTGTTTTAGCAAAAGATAAAGAAAATATTAGAACTTGACTATTTTTGTATCTTCAAACAATCCTGCTATTTATCATTTAGAAATTATACTGTAGTGCTTGAATGTCTATTACTTTAATTAAAAAGTAATAGACATTTTAAATGCTAAATATTAATTTAATCAAAATAGTATTGATTCCTTTTTCAATTTTCTTGCATCCAACTTATCCATGATTACTGGTCATTCAAAAATGATAGTTCTGCATAAACTATTTAAAAAATAATACTTGATCGAATTATAAGATATTTTTGTTAAACTCATTTAAATAAGATAAAGATATTTTTGTTTCACTCATTTAAATAAACATCAACTTATTTTATTAAAGTTTCTGGAGTGCACACTTTTATTCATCATTCTATGGCAATAATGCTCATAATACTTTTCTATGCTTTTTAATTTTATATAATAAAATCTCAATAAGTTACTATAAATAAAATGTAATAATTTTGATGATAGACTTTTTAAGCATATACAGTATATATATATAATTTTTGTAGCATAAAGTCTTTACAATTAACAAAAATTATCACTTGATTTTCAGTATTTTTTTTCCTGATGCTACTATTAAATTTCTTTTTTGTTTACAAAATATAGCAAATTCTGCTATAATACTAATTTCTTTAATCAGTAACTGAGTTAAAAATATTTATTTTTGTAATTTATCATAAAAACAAATTCTATCCGAAAAATCTTTTAGAGAATTTACGAGCGTATGCACGAAACCAATTTTTACCTTACAAAATACATTATTCAATTCGGTCGTAAGCTTTCTAATATCTACACGTTACTTAACAGCTCCGGAAGTTCGATACTAATGTACATAGGAGCTTAAACAGATAAGGCATGATCGTTTTCTTTGAGAAAATTTCACGTGACATACTTCAAAATGAAAAAGCGTCAGCAAGTAGTTTTTCTTGTTCTTTTTTGTGTACTTGCTTGCTTCCCGTTGCTGTTGAAGCAGAGACTGCACGACCGACGTATCTGTCGAAATAAATAAATACAATTTACTTGTAATGAAGCAAAAGTTCTGTAAAATAAACCAAAAGAAAAAAGTGAAAAGTCAATCCTAATATGTTACTTGTGTAAAGATATTTTGAAGGATGGTTTTCAATGAAAACTTTTACCCACTTAATAGCACAATTATCATACTTATGTTCATATTTAAAATATGAACATAATTTTAAACATGAATTTAAATATGATAAGTCATATTTAAATTCCATTCTAACTTACTAGCTACTTCAACATGTAAAGACATTTATTGCTACTTATTAAAAAATATGTTAATTTATTAAAAATCAGCAGAAAATATGATTTGACAATTATAATAAACAGAACAATATAACATCAAACAAATAAATAAAGAACAGTAAGTTTGTTTTTTTCATTCTCCTACAACTTTGTTGCTTATCCTTGATGATCAGATGTTTTATGTAATATACCACAGAATGAATGAATGAATGAGTGAATGTTTAATGTAATTTATATTGTATGTACTGTACATACATTAAAATAAAAGTAAAATAGATATCACAATTTATTCAAAAAATAATATCTTATTTTTAATTTTTAAATAAATTCACTTCTCCAGGTTAATTACAATGAAGCAAAATTACAAAAGATACAGTTGTGAGATTCGGGAAATTGTTTTCCATATTTTTTAGCAAAAAGATGAGCAATAAGAAACTTTTCTTTATTTACTCCATTTCACATGGAATTAGAAAACAAGAGACGTGCAATAAACCCCTCCCATTTCTCTTGACCTGAGAAAGTTCGGTGATTAATCATAAAAATTAATTGTTGATGTGTGAAAATGTCAAAACTTAAACAATTTCTTGGCGTGCATCTGAAAACAAGTAACATTCCCACTGCCCTAACTGGGCGATCAATGACACATTTGAAGTGTCATCACTAGAAAACATAAGGTCACACGATCTAATTCCCAGACCTGATGGGGATATAACTGCCACACACCCGAACTTCAGGGCAAATTTCACCATAGTAGCAGGTGACTACCAAGACTTCCTTCCCGCTATACTCAAGGCGGACATCCTCAAAAAGAGCCATATAGACTGCTGCTCATCTTGCCATATTCCCAGAGGACATACAATGAAGTGCAGACACTCTCCCAGAGGCATTCATTCCCCAAGAAATCTTTTTAACCTTGCGCTTTGTTACCTTGGGAATTATCGGACAGATCGACTCTCTGTCTCCCCAAACCTTTGCCACCCAACTACTGACCAATAGAAAAGAGGTAGGATGATTAACCAATTTTATGTAAACTCTCTCTCTTGGTCCTGTTAATGTGTAAGAGAATTGGATCGTGGAACACGGGAACTATATCCCTAGACTCTATTCAAGTTATCCTTTAGTATTTGTATTCATTTGTAATTGTTTTACTTTATGTTAAATCCTTGTTGAATTTTAACTATGGTTGTTCTTATTCATGTATTGCCGACACCTTATTGACGACCTTGCTAACCCTTCCCACTTGCACTAACAACAGCCATCCACTGACTCAGTGAACGGTCTTTAAAGGACTGATGTCAAAGAAAGGGTTAAGCCTTGCACCCCAACCCCCACCTTCTCACACAGTATTCTGAGAGCTGTGTGAAAAATATTTCATATTTATAATATATATAATTATGTGAAGAAATATTTAATTTGCTTAAGAAACAGTTTTAGTAGATTTCAAAAGGAAATTCATTATTATAATATAACAAGATTATAAATCTGTTTTATTTTCTAGCTAAAATGCCATAATGACTAATAACATGTACTACTGTCACACCTCTTCTATATTCATTTTTACAAAGACTAAGACCATTAAATTAACTTTATAAACCTTTAGTTAGTGGTGTGTTATAGCTGCATGGTGCCCAGGTGAATTTTAATTAGGAGGTCCATGTACAGTATTAACTTCAGACATTTTACTTCAGGGAATTGTTTTGGAGAAATATTTTTTTATAAAAGTCTGGTTTGGGGTACCAGGTAATTGCTCCTTTTTGCCCATAGAATGATGTGTCAGTGCCTTTAATGTTATACATTTCAGATGAACAGGTTGTTTTAGACAAGGCATGACAGTACTGTGTGTTACTAGTCTCTACAGCATTTTTGGTAGAAGATATATCTTCTACCAAAAAAATATCAAAAAAACCTTTACCTTTAAGATGATTTTTGGGGTTTGCAGATAATTTTTTATCAGATAAAATTTTTTATGAAAGTTACAAAAAATATAAGATTCTTATATGTAATATGAAAAAATATTCAATAACATGCTAATAGATACATCATTCCAAAATAGAAGAAAGAAATGATTGACTCTAATATCAGTTGTCTCTAATACTGATTCTAATACAGTGAAATTCCATTAACACGGCATCCAGTATGCTACCAAACAGATAAGCTAGCATGTCCAGCTCAACTTTGGGGGAGTATAGGGGCACTGGGTATTCATCTGTATTTATACGCAACTTGGTAGCCAGTTAATTAAAACTAAGAATAATAATTAAATTTTAAAATATTTAATTTAAACGTAAAATTAAATTAAGATTGAAAAAATTTTAAAACTCTGGCCTTTACTGAAACAGAAACTAAAACCAATATTAATTAATTAAAATCAAATCAATTGAAACACAATATTTCAGAAAGTGTGGATAAGGTATTTGTTGTCTGTCTTGATTGATTTGGTTATATATATATATATATATTATCAGCAAATAATATCCACCCCCATTTAACAAAAACCCTAACAGTATTAACTAGCAATCTACAGAATAGTAATAGTTTTCAATAATTTTACTTACATCACATTTCTTGTATCATTAATTCTATCTAAAACTGTTTTCATTCTAGGCTGTATATGAGCCCAATAACCCTGGTTCTTATGTTCTTCTTGACACCATGCAATGCTAGCATTTGAATATTTTTCAATTTCTTCTTTAACCAAATCAAATGGAAAAGGGCAAAGCTTAAAAAAAAAAAAAAATGCATACAATATAATTACAACATAATTAAGAAATTTTTACAGAAAAAAAAAATATTTTCTTTACTTGTTCAATTCGAGCAATTGCAACTTCAGAATCCAAGCCCAGAGTCTGTCGATGCTTAAGTATATCATAAAATACTCTTCCTGTACAAAACAGTAATCTCTTTACATTGCTTCGGTTTGCTTCTGCATTTGTATCGGGAATGAGTCTCTTAAAAACAGTGCCTAAAGTGTAAATTTTTAATCAAAATTTCACTTATTAAAAATGATCCATTCTTAAAAAAGTCCATTAATATTTTTACAATTATATCAATAAAATTAAAATGCTATGCATTATTTAAACAAGCTAATTACCTTCATTCATATCATCAAATGATGATTTTGCTTCAGGATGACGCAAGAGTGATTTTGGTGTAAATAGGATCAACTAGAAACATAAATATCATTGCTATCAATGTTTATACTTCATTATTAAATTACTGTAAAACCTCGATTTAACAGACCAATTCGGGAGATGGGATTCAGTTAAAGCTGAAAGTCCATTATATAATAAAGAAGGTTTTCCAAATGCATGTGTTAAAAAATTGACAAATTAGTTAGTTGGTCTGTTTCCATTTATGTTGATACGCTGGTGTAATTAAAATTATATATGTATGAGAAGTTTAATTTCACAGAAAATTTTCTATATATATATATATATATATATATATTATTGCTTATGTATCTGAGGTATGCTTTGGTATACCTCAGATACATAAGCATAGTTCTGACACTGTAATAAACAAGTATATTATCTAAATCAAAATAAATAAAAATTAAAAAATAATTTGTAATCATAACAATAAGGCCAGCAGGCTCACTTATTTATTCCTAATTAACACTTTAATTGTATTTAATTAAGAGTGGTGACTCTTGGATTTGAAAAAAAATAACCTGTAATTATAATAAAAATAAAATGTAATTTTAACAGGTTATTTTTTCAAATATATTATTATTTATAGAGCATTTAAAAATTAACAGGATGTTAATTTTTACATATGTCTTATAGATCAGAAATTTTGTCCATTAAATTGAGGTTTTACTGTAATATTATCATTCAACTATTTATCAGCATGAATTATTATCAATAAAACTATTTTGTAAACTGCTGTGCCAAAAATAATTTATTAAATGTTGTCACATATAGCATATAAAATATATTTAACACAAATTATAAATAGTTATTAAGTTGTCTTTTTAACATATACAGTTGTCCCTTGATTTTAAGACAGCAAAATAAATGAAGTTCAAAAATAATGGATTAAATTTGCTTGTTCCAAGTATTTATTAAAGTGGAATTACAGTATTTGAGAATAACAGATTATGACTATTAGTCTGTGACAGAATACCAGGCAGACAATCTGTGCACACAAGTAATTAGTGGCATGTGTCAACAATTATTTATTTACATCTCTGCTTGAATATGTGGTGTTTATTTCCTCATATTTACCATATACACTCTTATCATACATATCTCATATAAAGTTTGTTTTGTTTGCTGTATGTTTTTGAGTTTTTTTGAGAAAATTCTAAAACTTATTTTGTTAGTCTATAAAGGCCATACTCTAAAACTGTTTCCAACTATAAATAGAATTAAACAAACACTTTGTTATTAATGATATTATCTAAATTATGTTAATCAATAAATAAGTACATGTAATAAAAAAGTAAAAATTTCCATCATATAGTGAGAATATAATTTGTCATGGAATTAAACATATACAATAATACCTTGGTTTTCATTGACTTTGGTTATCGTTAATTTTTTTTGCAAAAAGTCTCTCTGTTTTCGTGGATTGCCTCAGATTTTGTCAGCATGCCCAAGTGATATCACTGCTAATTTTGTGAAAACAAAGGGCAACCCACGCATTTTCTGGCTCAGTGTGACATTATTTCTTGTTGTGTGAGCATTACCCTGCAACAGCCCACCATTGGCCAAGCTTACCATTCCCTGAACACTGTGAGTTTGATCGTGGGTTTGCGCTTCGCCAGGATGGCTGGCCACATGGCATTTTCTGGGTTTTCTCCATGTCTGTAACACCTGAATAGAGGCCAGTTACCCTTAAACTGACCTCCTGGAAGGCATTATTCCCTGCGATACAACCATCATAAATGCATACAACTACTATTACATGACAATTACATCACATTTTACCATGGGGAAATATAGACTAGAAGCTCATGTCCAACTAGCTTCTACAAGACAATACATTACTTCGCACGTCTAGCCAAACAATTCCATCACTTTCCTTTAGATTAGTCCTTTATATTAATTTCTTATTGTATTTAACACTATATTAATTCTCTATAAAATGTATTTTTGGTATGTATTTTGGAGTGTCTAGAACAAATTAATTGGATTTACATTGATTCGTATGGAAATAATTGTCTCAGTTTTTGTCAGTTTCAGATTTCATCAATTGTTTTTGGATGGATTATCAATGAAAACCGAGGTATCACCGTATATTTTATTAGTAAGTTATATAAAATATTAATTTTTAGGTGTAATTATAAAAAATAAATTTAACAATTTATGTTTTGCAATTATTTACTAGATATATAGAAAATTCATATAAATATGGGATATCTTTTAAACATAAGGGCATATGAATTTTTTTTCTATTGTTAAACTCAACTTTTAAAAATTTTTATGTATAAAGACATGCAGAATACCAGTCTTTATAGAAATATTTTTAGGGTCTTTTTTAAATTGCAAATCCTTTTGTCTGTATTAAATTCAAATTCAATAACAATATTGTTTTGTTCTTTGAATTTATGAGATGTACAGTACATAAATGTTAATTAACAAGTCAAAATAAAAAAAAATCACAAAGTTGAAATTTTCTGTTTTATAACTAATTTGCGCATTACATCAACAGTTTAATAAACTATTTTGAAGTTAATTTATAATTTAATATATAACCCTATAATGTTTTTTTACAGTAAACTCCTGCTAAATAGGACTTCATTTAACTCAGGCAAATATTTTTGAAACAGTAATTTAAAATTTCTTGACAATAGAAAAATTATAATTAACAAGTGTTTTCAATAGCCAGAAGTCTTTGCAACACCATGCAACACATTATATTACTGTAGTCAGTAAGTTACTAAAGACTATACATTGATGTATACTGTACTATGAAATTTTATGACTCATTTCCTGTAATAAGTTCAGCAATGTAGTCTCAGCTCAGTAAAACTTCTGTATAGAAATGATCATAATAAATTACTGCATTGCACATCTACCTTCTTATTTTCTATATTGTCAGCTAACTTGAACTTTCATAAACTGAGACAACCTTCACCCATTAGTCTGAGTTAGCAGAGATTTGCTGTATTATTAAAAATTCAATAATAAATATTAGAATTGCTTGAGAAATTTTAGGCTGACATATTAAATTGTTCAATTAATATAATTTCAACAAACAACATTGATTAAGTAGAAAATCTGAACTTAGTGAACTAGAATTTTAATAATAAGCTTACAGGCTTTCTGAATGGTAAAGCTATTTGTCGTCGAAGAGAATGAAAATAATTTGCAGGTGTAGTGCAGTTGACAACAAATGTGTTTATATCATTCAGCTGTTTCATTGAGAAGTCATCGTCAATTTCCTAATAAAAGAACTACAATTAATATTTTATTCATATCAGTAAATAAATTTATTAAAATATATATAAATTACTGGAAAATTATCAGACTCTTCATTGCATAACTGCAAGAATCTTTCAGGACGAGCACTAGAATGTTCTGGACCCTAAAATAAAATAAAATTTAATTTTAATAAAATTAAAATTTATTTATTTTAAATTAATTATTATTTACTATATATTTTACTTTATATTGTATTGATTTCAAGTATTTATTCTAAAAATAAGTAACCTACATAAATAATGTTTCTATGTTACACGAAATCATATTATTAGTTATCATTTGATTTCTAATTTTAATATATTTCATACCTTTCTTATATAAAATAAACAATATATCTAACAAAATATTCTATCTAAAAAAGATGTCTGTGAAATCTTATTCTGAACTTTATACAAATTAATATCATAATGATACTATAATACGTCTTTTCATAATTTATATTTTCAGCACAGAATATTATCAAGTAAAGCACCGATTTCCATTCAAAAGCCAATTTTTCTTTGTCTTTGCATATTATTTTTATGCTCTTAAAGCACATTTTTAACTAGTTTTAGTTTTTAATGCTATGAAGTATTAAGAAACTTAAAGCTTGAATTGATATAACTTTTGAAGTTGATTAATACAGAAATCAAATTTTAGACAACAGATATAGAGTGCACAAATTTTCCACAAAAATATGAGAATAGTTTTCACTTATCAAAGAATTACAGAACTTTTCTAAAGATTCTGTCAATAGAATTCAAAATTACCAAGAACAAGAAAAACATAGGATCAATGTTCAAGCTAATAAATTGCTGAAATGATAACTATAATTCAAAATTTATATCTTAAATTCATTCTTAAAAAACAGTAATTCTTTGTTGTTCATTATATTTTAATTTGAATTTATCATAATAAATATTTATATTGTTACTATGTGTTTATCTAGATTTAAGCATATAAATTTAAATAACAACAACAAATTGCACTACATATCATTAGATTGAATGCATGTTCAATCTAATCTAATCTCTTGTTACAATTCTAATTTTAAAATTCCAAAGAAGTTAATATCTTATAAAAGAAAATAGACAAACTAATTAAAAAATTATCTTTTTCACAACTTTGAATTTGTAACATACAAAATTATACTTACAATTTTAATTTATTAATTTTTTCAGCATTTATATATATATATATATATATATATATATATACAGTCAAACCTGTTTTTATGCGGTGGATAGGGACGCATAAAAAAGTCTCACATAGAAAATAACTCGTTTTAAAATCGTAGTCTTAGTCTCTAAGGAAATTACCTTCCTCTTCGCTTTGTTTTTGCCCTTATTCATTTTCAGGGATTATGTCTAAACATAAAATAAAAATCCTAAAATTTTATATCTAAATAGAAAAAATAATACAGTACTGTACATTTACCTTCAATTTACGCTTTGAAATGAATCTTATCTTAATGGTCCAGGAATGTGAAAGCACTTTGAAGGTTTAATTAACGTAATTAAAACACACGTAGAATTTATTGACAACAGACGTCAGCACTTGACTGCATCGTCTTGTCTATCGTCTGTTTTACATATTTTTGTCCAGGTGGTGTTTTGTTGACTTAAAAAATAAATTATTTCATTTTTTGCATATTCATGCAATAATATTACTATAATAAGTTCATTTATGCTATAATAAGTTTATTTAACTATAATAAGTCAACGTGAGACATGACAAAACGCATGAGACTAGTCGCCAACTATACCGCACAAATAAAAAATCGCACAAAAATAAAGACTGCATAAAAACAGGTTTGACTGTATATGTTTTAAATTAACTAAAAATTATCAAAAGTTGATAAAAAGAAAAATGCTTAAAGAAATATTTTAATTATTATTTAAATTAGTATATAATGATAAAGAATCTTATGATGACTATAAAACACACATGCATATACTAAAAAGCACAAATATAATAATAATTCAATAAAATCTACTTTTTTTATCGCATCAACTAGCTTGAATGTTAGTTAAACTTAATAAATTTTCTAAAAAAGGCATGAAAAATTGCAAAAACAAGAACAAAATCTCTAGTTTGTTTCAGTTCTGCAATATGTTTTCTTGAAAGCAAATAAACATATTGTAAAACTGTTTTCTAAATCTTTTTATAACAAAATTATTTTGAAAACTATTCATAAAGATAGAAAAAATGGTAACAGTTAAATTTTAAAAAATCTAAATAATTATAAATTGGTAATTTGAAAAAATTTATCCCATGAAAAAAAATTCTAACAAAACTAAGTAAAACTGGTAAAAGTTTATTTTAAAAATTAAAATAATAATAAAATAAAAATAAAAAAATAATAATAATAAAAATTCCACTGACGAGCCTTGACTAAAGATGAAATGCATTTGGAAAACGTTTTAAAGATTTAAATAAATTTATTTATTGTGCATTTTTAAAAGCTGTAGTGTTTTTGTCCTCAAAGTTGGTAAAGATTAATTGCTTTAACTCAGAGAGGAAATTTTTTCATATTTAAAACAAAAATTTTTTTTCCATTCTTTTTATTCATAAATTTATTTTAAATTTATATGTTTAAAAACAACAGAAGAGGATAACCTAGAACACTAAATGGTTAATTTTAGAAAATTTGATATTAAACAATAAAAATATATACCATTCCTTCCATTCCATGAGGCAGAAGCATCACTAAACCACTCTGTCGAACCCATTTAGCTTGACCACTAGTAATAAATTGATCAATGATACATTGTGCTGTATTCATAAAATCGCCAAATTGAGCTTCCCATATCACAAGTGCATTAGGATTAGTCATTGAAAAACCAAGTTCAAATCCTATAATTAATTAAGTATTAATCAAATATCTGTTAAAATTATCATTAAATATTTTGATAAAATAATACTACTTACCAAGTACACCAAATTCAGACAATGAGCTATTGCAAACAGTATATGGTGCTTGATCAGGCCATAAATGGCATAAAGGCCTGTAAGTTGTTTTATCAATTGTTTGGTGATGTAAAACATGATGCCTATGACTGAAAAAATATTGAAAAATATGCTTTTTTAAATATTTAGATTTAATTTTATTTATATATTTTACTTGGCACGAAACTACTAAAAAAAACAATGAATTAAAATTAATACACTCTGAGATATTATACTTAACTACAAAAAAATAATAATAATAAATACTTCCATAAATGATTTTCAAAAACATTTCCATTTTTCATGATCAGATCAGTTCTATAATCTAATATAAATTAATAGTTATGATTGAGCAAACATTGTCTATCTTATTGCTTTCTCATTCTAAGTACTTATGTATTTTATTCTTGATTGGGCTGCAATTTGAAAAAAATTGTAGACCTATAAATTCTCACACTCTGTCTGTGTTTCCTTAATCTCAAGAACAGTGTTAGATAAATGAAATTCAAGACCAGATATGAAATTCTTAGGGGCAGGAGGCTCCCATTAACTATATATGAACTTCCGATGTAAACTGGAAGTCATGTTATTTCAATTAAAAAATTTTCCCCTGAAAGGAGTTAGATAGATGAATGGCAATGACTCTATTGCTAATGGAAAAAGTATGATGTACAAGGGCAAGAGACTATTTGAGGTGGAGAGCATAGATTTTAATTCAATATCACTACTAGGTGCATATACAGATACTTGGCAATTTTATCATCAACTTTTATTCGGGAATTTCTTATTTGCCGAAACGCGTTTCAGGCCTTAGCCACTCTTCAGTCGACATTACATTTCAGGATATCTTGTAGTATGACAATTAAAAATACATCATACTTTTAATTCAATTTAAATATTTTTGTAAACAAACCATATTGTATCCATACCCCAAGTCATCTCGAAGGTACTTCTCATCACAAACTACTGTCCTTTTTTCGGTTATCTTATAGGTTATGGTCACTGGTATATATTCCATAACAATTACTTATTCAGTTGAACGTCTCATAGAAACTAAATGTCAACCGAATAAGTAAATGTTAACGGAAATGTAATTGTTACGGAATATATACCAGTGACCATAACCCGCAAGATAATTGAAAAAAGAATGGTAGTTTGTGATGAGAAGTATCATCGAGATGTCTGGTGTATGGATACAATACGGTTTATTTACAAAAACGTTTAAATTGAATTGAAAGTATGATGTATTTTTGATTGTCATACTATAAGATATTCCGAGTTGTAATGCCGACTGAAGAGGAGCTAAGGCCCAAAACGCGCCTCGGCAAATAAGAAATTCCCAAATAAAAGTTGATGATAAAAATGACAAGTGTCTGTATATGCACCTAGTAATGATAATGAATTAATCAAAGAAAAGAAGACATGGTTTTGAATTATACAACATAGATTTTAAATTAAATAAATTAAAAATATGATTAAAAATTGCAGTCCAGCATTGTAACAATGTCACAATAATATTTATACTTTAGATTTTGAATTAAAATAATATTCCATAAATTTTTAATGTAAAAATTTAATACACATGTTAAAATGTAATATGACACAAATATTAGAAAAAGTTGTTCAATGGCAGCATATTCAATTTGGTGAATGAAACAGAACAAAGATTAGGTAAATCCAAAATAATCTTCAAATTTAAAAATGAACAATATATTGTAAATATAATGATATCAATGCAGCACTGCTAGGAATATAACTGCCAATCAATGCAAAGCTAACATTATTGGCAAATATTAATCAATAATTATAAAATTAATGACAAGTATACTTCTTACTGCGTACTGGATAAATTATAATTCTTTCTTCCCCGAAAAACCTTCATAATCCAGTGTAGGTGTTTCTACAACAGCTAATGTTTTCAACCCCCACGGGGTCTTCCTCAGGCACAGCACAAAAAATAGTTTCAAATTCCAGTGAATGGAACAAAAACCGAGACCGAAGTCTATTCCATAATTTTGAATCATGAAATTGGAAGATGAGATGGAACATTATGCTCGAGATCGGATGTTGTTTACGCATGCGTGTTATTACGTTTGCCGATCTTTAAATATATATTGAGTCAAACCAATATTAGGTTATTTGTGGGTGCGCATTTCCCTCATAGCAATATTTCCAGGCTTGCGAGATGTTAATTGCATCTTTGTAGTTGATGCATGTGTTATGCAAACCCGCCTTATATATCTCAAGTGTCTCTAGTATTCTAAGTTGGTCCGTATGGTGTGACATTCTGATTATACGAGCATTCTGGAGGTCGGCTGTGATTCCCTGTTGTGTGGCGTACGTTGCCAGTGTGGTGGATAGTTTATTGTTGGCAATGTCGTACCTATGCTCCCAGAGGCGCTGCTGGAGGGAGCGTTTGGTCGAACCCACATAGACCAGACTTCTATTAAATCTGCCATCCCATAGGGGAACCTCGTAAATACCCGGTGCGTGTTTCATGTCCAAACTGTCCTTCCCATTTCGAAGTAAGCTGTATACCGTCCTTGGCCTCCTATAAGCTATTTTATTTTGGGTGACGGATGAGATTTCTCTGTATATCGCATCCATGTGGTGGTTGTACTCTACAATTTTTCTTCTTGCATTATTATCAACGAATCCTACCCCGGCGCGTAGGCTGTTACTAGTATTTCCCTGTGTGTAACTGCGACCACACAGGGAATCCTTGTGTGTAACTGCGACCACACAGGGAATCCCTGTGTGTAACTCCACACAACAGGGAATCACAGCCGACCTCCAGAATGCTCGTATAATCAGAATGTCACACCATACGGACCAACTTAGAATACTAGAGACACTTGAGATATATAAGGCGGGTTTGCATAACACATGCATCAACTACAAAGATGCAATTAACATCTCGCAAGCCTGGAAATATTGCTATGAGGGAAATGCGCACCCACAAATAACCTAATATTGGTTTGACTCAATATATATTTAAAGATCGGCAAACGTAATAACACGCATGCGTAAACAACATCCGATCTCGAGCATAATGTTCCATCTCATCTTCCAATTTCATGATTCAAAATTATGGAATAGAATTCGGTCTCGGTTTTTGTTCCATTCACTGGAATTTGAAACTATTTTTTGTGCTGTGCCTGAGGAAGACCCCGTGGGGGTTGAAAACGTTAGCTGTTGTAGAAACACCTACACTGGATTACGAAGGTTTTTCGGGGAAGAAAGAATTATAAAATTAATGATTAATTATTTCCATTTTTCTTCATATTAATGTTTTCCAAATTTAATATCAGGACTTTTTTAGCTCAATTAAATTAATGATTTCATTCCTCTCTGTATATCTTATGCTTGAAGTATCTTAAAGTAATTTAAAACTACTTACATTGTATGCACTTATTTTGATTTACTGCAATTTTTGTTTTATATGCTGTTCATGCTATAATACAATTCTTTAAACATGTTTCCTATTATTCTGAATTTAAAATATCAATAATGTTACTTAAAATCATTTAAATTACCTGAAAGTGCCACGTTCAACATCTTGTCCACTGAGACGCACATGAATTCCTTCTTTTAGAAGAGAACCAAATGCCATAGCTTCAGCCAATGCCCAATCCACAGAACGATTTTCCACCATTTCCATCCTAGATTTCAATATTCGTTTAATGCCTGGATGAATCTTGAAATTTCCAGGTGGAGGTGAACTAAATTGCATTCCAATATGTTTGATAATATCTTCAGACACACCTGTTGGATCACATTTCATGGGACTTCTCTGACCAAAGAAGCCTGAAAGAAAATGTCTTATACTCAAGTTTCCACAATTTTATTTAATATAGAATTATGAAAAAATGACACATGTCACTGTTCTATATTTTATACACCGTTCAGATTTTTTTTAATGAACAGTGTATAAAATGTTAGAAAAGTTTTGTTATTTAAATAAAGAATTAATCTATACTTCTATACTTAAACTGTTTACTGAGTAAATCTTTTTTATAATTAGCCATTTAAGATGTAAAAAGAATTATTAACTCATATTTAGATTATTTTTCTTTGTATAATTCCATAAACTTAATACTGATAACTGTTAAACATCATATAGAATCTCTAAATACATGAAATTTTATAACAGTATTTTAATTATTACATACACACAGAGGCATAGCTACCATGGAGCAGTTGGAGCAAGCTGTTCCAGGTTCACGAATCATGAGGGTGCCAAGTTAGAAAGGGTAAATTGAATGATTATAATACCCTTTGAATGATGTGAATGATTATTATAAACTGATTTTTATTATAATTGATAACAATGATAACAGTGTATAATGTTTTTTTCAAGAACTCAAAATCACCAAACACTAAATTTAGTTAAGGTAAGATAGAAAAAATTGTTTTCATTCTGTGTGAGAATTATAGTTAGTAGCCTACAATGAAAGGTCAGTTGTCAAAAGTTTGTATTCCAAAACATTGAAAGTGAATAAATGGTGATTCCTTTTTCATCAGACCAGACAGTCTTCATTTTAATTTTTAGAATTATAATTATTTTGATTAAATATTAAATACAGTAGAGCATCAATTATCTGACCCCCAATTAACTGACTTATCGGTTAACCGACCGCGTTCTAGTTGGCAAATTCAAATGTCCGCTAGTGATGTGGCGCTACAATATTTGACTGTCTTGGCTACTTTAATATTATTTTTGTTAAATTTTTGCATGTTTTAGCTGGCAGCACTGGCTCGACCATGAAAGGAGGCTAGTATTTAAACCAGGCCTAATACACTATACTAATAATGTATTTTTTCATACTTTTTGGTTATTCAACCAACCCTAGTCCCCAATTAAGTCGGATAATCGATGCTCTACTGTATAATCAAGCATGATCTTTCTTCACCAAAAATAAAAGACTATACAATAAAAGTGTCTTCTCTGTCCTTTCTCACACCTCAGAAAATAATAGCTTTATGGCAAAGTTTACTTTTATTTTGAGGCTATTTATCTGCATCAATATGCAGAATGTTATAAATCTTCCCTCTGGTGACAGCACAAATAAAAAAAATAACATGTTTTGATAAAATGGCCAGAATAGTAAATTTAAATTTAGTCGATTCCACTTGGATTGAAAATCAAAATAAAGGTCGACTCCACCACAAGACTGCTATTTCCTGAGGTATGAGAAAGGACAAAAGGAGAACACTTTTATTGTATAGTCTGTTATTTTTGGTAAATCTAAATTTACTGTCCTGGCCCTTCTATCAAATGATCTTTCTTCTCTAATTTTTATGAAGATGATGGTACACTGCATTATCCTCCAATTGTTCAGGTGATTTGTGATTTGACTATATCCAGAAACTGTTCATTTAATCAATCTACTAGATCAGGAATGGTAAACCTTTTTCAGGACACTTGCAGTACAGTGAGCATAATTATTTTTAAAAATGTTTATGCATGCCAAAGTTTTAGAATTTGAACAACAATATTTAAAGAAACAAAACAAATATGCTTTAATTAGAATAAATGTAAATAAAATAAGTGGAAAAAAAAATGATCAGGTGGTAAACCAAAAGAACAATTGAAAAAAGATAGGAGATAAACTGAAATCCCATGATAAATTACGTGCCAGACAATTTCTCTCAATGTGCCACTTTGGGCACATATACCATAGGTTTGCTACCCTACACCAGGTATTTCCTTATTATAATTAGCTAGCTGTAAAAATTAGCATGTTACTTAATAATTACAGATGAAAATAAAATTAATGAATTAAAATTATTAATGGTTAGTTAATGGGTCTGAAAAATATATTTAAAGTGCTTGTTCTTTCTACTTACCACTCCAAGGTGAATCCAGCCAATCTCTATTAAATGTTTTGGTTTCTTTCTCAGCATTTCGGAATGCTTCTTGCAGGATTATTTCGTATTTTTCTTTTTCTTCCTGTAATAATTTTATATTATGCTTAATTAATTAACTTCAAATTCTTTAAAAGAAAAGATAAATCATTTTAAATGATAACTATCTATTCTAAAAGTTTTATCAACAATGTTTTCTATTAATTCAACTTAACCTACTTAAAGACAACTTCCTAATATAATCTTTCATTATTTCATATCCACATTTTATAATTTTTCAATACTTTAGTTTTAAACTTAGGGGCACGCCAAAAAATTACGTAAGGTATTTTAGGGTGGGGGGTCAAGGATTTCTTACGATTTCTTACTCAGGGGTAGGGGGTAATAGATCTTGTCTTACGTAATATTCTTGTTTTTATTTTTTAATCTCATTGAGTGGTGAAGTTTTGAATTTGGCAGTTTGTATTACAAACATTCGTTGTACTGATGCCATCAGATGTGACATGATAGAATAATAATGCTAGCAGACTCACTCTCTACACATTTATCATCATGGGAGAAAGGCTGTGTAGGGGTTTCTCACTGTTGTTTTTTTTTTTTTTTGAATAAGTGCACCACTCCTATGGGTATAATACTAAGAATACATAAACCAAAATACACGATACAAAGTAAACATAAAATTAGTATTCGATTTTTAGTGAAAACTAAAATGTAAAACTAGAAATTAGAAATTATAAATAATCTTATCTTCCATATTTTTTGAACATAAACTGTAAAAAGTACAAACAGTGGCTTCTGAACAAGCTTATCGAGTGGATATGGCCACCTGAAACCAAGCGTAAAGATTTCTAATTTCAGAATAAGTGTATCTTGATCATAAATTGGACAATGATAGATCATATGGTGGATGGTGTCTAGGTTTTCTGTACAGCAAAAGCAAGAGGTAGTTTTTGCCCGGTTATACATACTCAGTAAGTAGTTGAGCAGTAGCAAATGTTAAATCTCTAAGTGGTGATGAGAACCCACATTCAACACTAGAAAAATAGTCTTGTTATTCTATCAGTTTTACTGCTCAACTATTGTTGATTCCACTTTTGCATAGCGTTGTAATAAACATAACTTTTAAGGCTGCTGTGTGAAGGAGTGTAGTCCAAGTCAGTGTCCTTTGCAGGTGACTTAGCCTCAAAGTTAGCTTTTTCATTTCCTAGGATGCCGTGTATGACCACGAACAAACATAACAGTTATCTTATTTACAAGATTTTTAATATGTTGCTGGATATATGTGATTTTATTGCTATTGAAATTGGGATTTATTAGAAATTTTAGGATGGACTAAGAATCAATGTAAATGTTGATAGACTGTTGAGTTTTGTTTGGTAGTGAAGTGGCCCACTGAACTTGGTAGACAGCATCTTCAGCTTGATATGTGGAGGTATCTTCTAACATATTTTGGGCAAAATATGTCAGTTTGGAAGAAGATACAGATACTTGAGCAGATATGAAGGGGGCTTTTGAACCCATCTGTGTAGATATTAATGTCTACATGGTTATCCATGGAGGAATGTACCCTGGGGATAACCTTGTTTACAGGGTGATGATCAGAGATAGGGTAATTGCAATATGGTAGCATTTGAACAGCTGTAGATAGGAGTAGAGACTGTTGTTGAGCTTTGATGTTTGTAGTTCTGATGTAGTAGTTCAGAACCTTTTCTACAATACATAATGGCAAAGGAAGGAGTTCTGCTAGAATCAGAGAGGCATTAGTAGAAACAATTCTGCAGCACTTTGAAATTCTGATGGCAAACTGTCTTTGAAGAGAGAGTAATTTACTTGCTACTGAATTTTTACTAGTTACATGATCCCAGCTAGAGGCCACGTAAAGTAGCATTGGTTGTATTGCCCCATTATATACAGTTTTATAAGCTTTATGATTTAGTTCCCTGGTGCACCTAGCACATTTTATCAGCATGTGGTTTATTTTCTTGGCCTTAGCCAAGATGTAACCAATATGGCAACAGAATGTGGTTTCTATTTTCTCTTGTTTTATTTTGTATGAAGTTTCTGTTTACACGTGCACTAGCTGGTTGATCTGTCAAAGTTTTTTGCGTCCTTTTGTGAAAATTAAAATTAATATAAAAATGAATACAGTGGAACCGCGGTATACGACCTTAATCCATTCCTGATGTTTGGACTTACACCGAATAGGATGTATACCAAACCAACCTTTCCCATAAGAAGTAATGTAAAAATGATTAATCCATTCTCATGTAAAAAAAAACCACTCTTGATATGGTATATTAATGGGGTTGTAAAATAATTTAAACACTGTTTGAGCACATTAATAAAAAAATAAATTTCATTATAGATTTTTAAAGTTATTACAGTATATTGTATTATATTATTTAAATCATTAAATCAAAATCAAATCAAATCAAACTCTCCTTAATACTAATAATCTGTTTAGAAATTGATTTAACCCCTTACACAACGTTAGCAGATTTAATAATGTCTTTATTTTTCACGATTGTCAATATCGTCGTTCTTGGAATATGGTATGCAACAGTTAAATCTCAACACGCATGCCACCTTTCATATTTTCTCAACAATCTCTTTTTTCAGTTCCATTGTGATTCTAGTCATTTTTTTAGTTTTCTGTTGCTTTTCATTTGCCTTTTTGCAATTCATGATTAATAAAAACAATAAAATTTACTTACTTACAAATTAAAATCAGAAGAAATTTAACAAAGTTATAAACCGTGGCACTGCGAACGTCTAGTCTGGTCTAGTACACTGATAGTGCTACTTGTTCATAGATGGCGCGTATAATTGAATTAAGTCGTATACTGAACAGAAGTCGTATACCGAGCAAAATTTGTTTCATCCAAACAGGACGTATTCCGAATTGGACATATTCTAAAGCAGACGTATACCGAGGTTCCACTGTATTATGATGTTGATTAATGATGATAATAATAAAAAGATTGTTAATAATTAAAAAATAAAGTTCTTAAAATAAATTGTTCATTCGAATTCATTAAATTTTTATATTTTTAAATTTGTTAACATAGTCTTTTATAAATAACAGTACATATTAATTAACTAATTAATAATTATATATTTTGGACTTAAAGTTTTTAGGATTTCATTAAAAAAATTTATTTTCGTTAAAATCTTTCTATAAAATTATGCTTAAATATTACATAAGATAGGGAAGGGAAGATCAAAGAAAATATTACGGTTTCTTACACAGGGGTGGGTGGGGGTCTAGAATGGCCAAAATAGCCCTTACGTAATTTATGGACGGCCCCTTACTTTACAGAATTTAAAATAATTATTGAATATTTTTAATATCCAATTTATTTTATACCAAAACCAGTACTAACAATCTGATTCTAAAATACTTTAATATTTGTAAATGATGATATTCATAAACTCCTGAAAAATTTTATTTTTTACATGCCAGATTCATCGCTATATTTTACATGAAGCAAAACCATCAATTCCACTGCAATACTAAACTAATACTACACTTTGAGTATTTTGAATGATATTCATTAGTTGTAATTCATTAATGATCTTGCCACAAAAATTAATTCCATAGCTAACAGTTTGATTTGACAACAATATGCTTACATGTATTTTCCTTTGTCTATTCACTTAGTTTTAAAAAATATTAAAATGGGAATTTGAAAAATTAATTATTATATGGATAAAAAATTTGACAAGACTCATAATAGTTTTCGTTAAAAATAGATATTTTTAATTCAAAATGCTTCTTGTTTTATTTCAATAAATCTGTAAATAATGAAAGACAGATCTAAAATCTAATTAATTAAAAAAAATTATGTATAATAAATGTTTATATATATTTAAATATAATTAAAATTCACCAGTCATTAATATTAGTCATTTTATAATGTTGATTATAAAAAAAACAACATTAATTTGAATCAACATCTTGCCCTATCAGACAAAAGTTGATATTAAAACTTTAAAATATTTTAAAATAACTTAATACTTACATTTCACTGTTAAAAATTTTTAACAAAAATTTTATATTCAAAATAAACAAAACAACATAAAAAATTACTTCAATTTCTTTTTCAGTTGCAACACCTTCTTCTAACATTCTTTTTGCATATTGATCTACCACAGGAATTTGCTTGCGAATCTTAGTATACATCAATGGTTGGGTAAACATCGGTTCATCAATTTCATTATGACCACTTCGACGATAACAAACCTAAAACACAAATGTTTTTTTACATATAATGAATAGCCATAATCTAAAAAAAAAAAAAAAAAAAACAGAATGCTTGATTTATATATACAAAATCATACAGATATTTGAACTAAATTAATATTATACTTAATGTTCAATACTTTCCCATTTAATTGAATTACAAATGAAATTTAATACAGTTGAACTCAGTTATAATGAACATGGATATAATGAGATCACAGTTATAACATGAAAAACACCATAACAATTTTTAATTTGTGCATATTTCCATACATTTTTTCACAGTTATAATGAAGGTATACTTCACAGATATACCAAGCAAATTTTTGGTAGCTATGCAAACATACAAACATTCTTAATTGTTCAAATAGTTCAAAAGTAAGAAATGAGATACAGAATTCTTAGAATAGATAAAAAGGGTTACATAGTTTTATGACCTACATTGATTACAGGTCTATTTATCACTTAACTTTCTTTTTGCAGACCATTCACCCTCTTCCTTGACTGACTTCTGGCCCTACTCTGCCAATTTACCTAATCATCACTACAATTGTAAAATTACCATATGATCTAGTTAGAAATAAGAAAGTTATATGAGAAAGATGTCTATGGAGAATAGAAAATGTCTTGGTTTACAAAGAAGTAGAAATTATTCACAAGTTAAAACATGGTGCTAACTTGCAAAGTGTGTAGAAAGTTTTCTTTGTCATCTTCAACAGTATCAACATTATCAAAAAATAAAGCAATCATCAGTTTTGTTGATAAAAAGACTAACTGAAATTGGGCATATTATTAATTAGTAATATCTTTAATTACAAAAAAGAAATTGCTAAATATTAATTATATTTTAATTTATGTAACTATTAATAAAAATACAGTACATTATAATGTAATTACATATATATATACAGTACCTTACCATATTATTAGACCCATTGACTAAAATCATACTTTTTCTACTATTTTCTTCTCTATTTTTCATAATATTGTTTAAGAAGTGAGTATTTTTTCATGCTATTCTTATTTTCTATTATATCCAAAACACTTTTAATAAGTTTTTTTTTATATGGCAACCTTGTAAATGTAAAAAAATTAACTTTCTCCTATAAAAAGGGAAGTTAGATGTTCTTAGTAAGGTATGGCAGTATAGCCCCATTTATGAAAATAAAAACATGTATAAAGAGTATTCCTTGTGATGTAGAAGCACTATTGATTGTCAAAGATGGTTATTCAAAATAATAATTTTCATTTTTAAGTTTTTAAGTTCTTTTATATTCAAATTTTTATATGCAAAAACATAATTTTTATTTCATAAGACCTAATAAAACATTAACATTTTAAATAATCCTATCAATAACTGCATCTTTATTGAACTACTATATCAAAAACTAACAAATCATCAATTTTTTGCATTGGTCTAATAATTTGGCAAGATACTGAATAATTTTTGAATCAACTTATTTAGAATTAAAAATTAAAAGATAAATTTTACTAATTATCAGTGGCATAACTACAGATTTTGCCACCCATGTTTGTGCCTGAAGCAGCCACCATTCTCCCTTAATTATGTCACTGCTCTTCACAGATGTAATGAGTAACGGTTATAACAAGGTACTTATAATTTTTTCTTTGAAATAATTTACAATAAAATCTAGCTCTTTCCAATAAAGAGAATTTGTTAGATTCCTAATAGAATATTTAAAAAAGGACTATCACAACAAAAAAATTATATTCATAATAAATACCAGAAATATTTTTTTTTAATATTCTACAAAAAAATTTTAATTTCAGTACTGGAAGAATTTATGATCTTTAAAACAAAGAAAGACATTAACACCTTTCTTCATGGGATTCAGAAACTTTTATTCCAAATGGATTAATGCAGGGGAGAAAACAATTATTTAATAAAATAAAAATGACAACAATCTAAACAAGAAAAATTAAATAGATTATGGAAAATCTAATTTACTTTAACTTTCTTCTAAACATTTTTTATAAACTACAATTAAATAATATTTTAGAGAAACAAAATATTTATATTGATTATTTCTGATGTTTTTATAATACATTTCATTACACAGTGACTCAAAAAATTCTCACATAATTTTGATCTTTTACTTTTTAAACTATAAAATCCAAATATGCATTTAAATATGCATACTCTAAGCATTATTTTCACAAGTTGAAGCATTAAATAATCACTTGTGCTTAGCACAAAATATTAAGATTTTGACAATCAGAGATTTGAACATTTTCTTTGTAGTTCAACAATATCATTTTCAAAAGGTAAAATAAAAACTATTTAAAAATGTTTATTTCATCAAAACAGTTTTCATTTTAAAGCATAATAATTGTTTCCAACTAAAATTAACTATGAGACCATTTTCTGTGCAACAGAAACAAGATATCATTATTCTCATTAAACAAGAGTTATCATTCAAAAAAAGTTGGTCAGTGCAGGAAGTGTATAAGTGAAGAGAAACTGCCCAATGCCAAATATCTATTACTTGGTTGACCAAGAGCTCCAGATACAGTCCAAGAGTGAAATATTGTGAGAAGAGTAACAAGAGGAAAAAGAGAAACTGCAGTTGATGTTAAAAAAGAAGAATATCATGAATTAAATATTAGTGCTCAAACAGTTAATTCATTATGTTTCAACATATTCCTAAGAACAGCAGTTAAAGCAAAAAAATATACATGTAGTACATGTATTTATTTTTGCTTTAACTTTTGCTCTTAATCCATTATTTTTGTTTTATATATAATTATTTTATGTATCTATATAAAATACTTTCAGAAATTTAATTAATTAAAGCTTAATATTTAATTGAAAGTAATTTATAGTTAAGGTAGTTCTTAAAATTATCATTAAAATATGTTTCAATATCATTTTCATTAACTAATAACTTATGAATTATTTTTTCCACTTTTATCTAAATTCTACTTGAACTGATGCAGGATAAAATTAGTCTGAAAATATTCTCTAGAAACTTTTTGGTTTCCTTAACTTAATTATTAAAAAAAATTAAAAACAACCTACTAACAAATTATTTCAATAAAACAACTGAAATATTAATTACCAAATCAATCACACAGTCTTTTCCAAATTTAGCTCTCCATTCTGCAGCAACATTACAGACATGAACTACTGCTTCGGGATCATCAGCATTAACATGAAAAATTGGAGCATTGACCACTCTTGCCACATCTGTACAGTATGGAGATGATCTAGCTACTCGAGGATCAGTTGTAAAACCAATCTATTTAAAGTTGTGTGTGTCAAAGATTTCAATAAAACATTTCAAATATTTTGTAACTCAAAAGTAAATATTACCTGATTGTTTACTACAATGTGTATAGTTCCATGAGTTGAATAATCAGGTAAATCACTTAAATGAAATGTCTCATATACAATTCCTTGACCAGCAAAAGCAGCATCACCATGAAGTAATATGCTCATTACCTAAAATAAAATTGTAAAATATTCAAATAGCAAACAATACCAATATTGACATGAAGACTTAGTAAAATAAAACATTTCAAAGTAAACAAACAGCAAAATTTTTACTTTGAAATGTTTTCTATAATTTATAACAATCATATTTTTTTATTTTTAATGTAACGGTAATATTTTTCTGATAAAAGTATTACCAAATTATTAAAAGTTGGTATTTTATACAAAAAAATTTCTCTTTCAACTTCATTCTACTAAGAAATATATTAAATAATCTAAAATTAGTCAAAATTATTTAAAAAAAAAAGAATAATATAAGAAATATTAAACTTTTTACTAATTCTTTTGAATGTATAATTTTGCAAATAAATTTATAATAATTTATTCACTAATCTTCGTAAGAAATTTAAAAAATAATTTCTATGGCTAAATAACTATTTTAAATCAATCGTTGGCTCAACTTCACAAAATTTTTTATTAATATTTAAAAATGTATAAGTCTTTTGTATAAGAGCTAAAAATAATCATGTTCAATTGTTAATATTTATATGAAAAGCAATTTAGAACTTGATGCTATATTATTTATAGCATAATGACTTCAGAACTGGATCAAAATCAGCAAAGCAAATACAGTATTTATATCATAGACTTAAATTTTTCAAACAATAGCGAAAGTTTCTGTATATCAGTAATTAAGCAAATAACCTAAACAGCATTTTTATTGAACTGTTAAAACTCATAAATAATAATATATTATTTGATTTTTTAATAATGTGATATTTTATACTATTTTTTTAATTCAAAAAAATAGAAAAATTTTAAACTATTGCTAATGATGTTTAAATTATATAATAGATATTAGATAAATTAATTTGCAGATCATGAGATTAAATAAAAGATAATGCTTTATCATATCATCAGAGAGTTCTCAAAATTAAGATCCTTCTGATGATACAGTTGATAAGTGTTTAAATTATGAATATTTTCATCATCTTTAATATCTGAAAAACAAATTAAACTGAAAGTTAAATAACATAATTAACAGAACATATGTAAATTAAAAATAGTTTATTTGCTTTCATACCTTTTTACCCTGAGTATCACCTCTATAAAATTGTTCTGCTTTTGTCTTCCCTTGAACCACAGGATCAACAGCTAATGATAATAAATTATTATTATTTTTATTAGAAAAAATAAATTAATCCACAGATATTAACTACTCATTAAGCGTATTATATTTTTTTTAATACTATAATTAAATTTTAATTAGTTCTCTAACCTCTCAAAATATTTCAATTTCTTACAGAGTAAAATAATAATAATAATAATAGGTCATAAATGCTAAAAACTACAGAAAACACATACTCAAGGATACAACACTCACAAATGACACATGCAGAAAATGTCACATCATGCCAGAAACTATACAACACATCACTTCTGGTTGCAAGCTCCTGGCACAGACAGATTATCTATGCAGACATAATCAAGTAGCAAATATAATACACCAAGAGCTTGCAAACAAACACAAATTATTAGACATCTATGAACCATACTACAAATATATTCCACAGACAGTATTGGAAAACAACACGCACAAAATGTACTACGACAGAGCCATAATCACAGATAAAACAATTTACCACAACAGACCAGACATAACACTCATTGACAAACACAATAAAATCACATACATTATAGACATATCCATTCCAAACACCACAATATACAAAATGCATGCACTGAAAAAGTCAGCAAGTACACAGAACTCGCCCAGGAAATAAGGCATCTGTGGAGGATGGATAGGGTGCTTATTGTACCTGTTGTTCTCTCCTCTACAGGTGTCATATCACACACACTACACAAAAGCCTGGGCACATTACAATTGAATAGAAACACATACACCACACTACAGAAGGCCACTATATTGAATACATGTCATATTGTGAGAAAATTCCTGAATACAGACACACACACTGATACACTTCATTAATTTTTGGTTTGGTCACTATGCCTTGACTTTGGTCTGGCATAGCACACAGCCACCGGTGTTAACCGAGTATATCTCACTTAACCCAACACAATAATAATAATAATAATAATAATAATCTTTATTCATAATAAAAAGACTTTGTTACAGGGGGAGTTGATTAAAGTACAAAAAACAATAAGTAAAAACATTAAACTAATTATATAGATATTAATAATTAAATAACTTCAACATATAGTCATTTCGTAAAATAGTCATTCAAATCATTAATAATTTGAGTAAAAAAGTTAGCAATTTTATACATATTTGTTTTTGATAGATTGCCCAAATTGGATCTATAATTTAAATCATTATTTTAGAAATTATGTTTGAAGTTTAAAATTTTTGTTGATAGTTTTTCAAAGCAGTACAGTCTCTGAGAAGATGAAGTGCAGAGAAAGTGTTGGAATTACACCAATAACAGGATCTTGAAAAGTTGATATATGTATTGTTTGCAATTAAGGAGTATTGGTTAAGTCTCAGTTGAAGTAAAGTATGTTTAATATTTAAAGTTGTATTCATTGTGATAATGTTTGATTGTGTGGGAAGGCTTAGAATATGCAAATATCAAGGGTGATATGTTGAATTAAGTATAGCATTTTGGTCACTAATCATCAAATGTGAAAACGCTGAGTCCATCATCATAGTACAGGAATTTTTCCAATTGTCAATTGAGTTGTCAAATAAAGAACTAGATATTCCAAATAACTGTAAAACTTTATTAAATTTATAGCACTATGTTGTTTTGTTGACATTATCATTTTTCATTTGAGTATTCATAATGTGAAATAAAAATTTTATATTATCATCTTTTGAGTTTAATAAACAGTAGTAAAATTTAATTAATCTTTTCATATAGAAGGGGAAAAACTGACATCTGTTAGTTTCTGAGCGTATAGCATATCCTGGAACAGTACATTCAAATAGTTTACATAAATATATAATATGGAATTTTTTCAAGTCATAGAATAGATCAATGGCCCAAATTGGACTGGCATATAAAATAGCTGGCATTATTATTAAGTTAAACACATTCTTATATGAAGTTTTAAGTTCGTGATTTTTAAACTAGCACCTAAATAGAGAGTATTATTAATTAGTTGATTGATTTTTATATTGAGGTATTTCAAATGCATCTGGAATTTACAATTCCAGTTGAAAATCGTACCTAAGTATTTTATATTATTGACCAATTCTAAAAATTGATCATTTATGTAGAGAGATTTCTCTTGGTTTGCAAGTTTAATGTTGTTTCTGAAAATAATTATTTTTGACTTAGCAATGTTAATCAATAAGAATATGGAGTTCAAATAGTTGTTAATTTTTTTAAGCTTATGTTGTAGAGTAACTTTGACTGGGGCCAATAAAACCAGATCATCGGCGTATAAAATGTTCTTACATATATATAAATGCTTTCTGAAATCATTTAAAAACAGCTTATCAATATCATTAATATAAAACTTAAACAAATAAGGAGACAATGGCTCAGCTTGTAAAATTCCTCAATTTATAATAATTTCAGGATATTGTTGATTACCGTATACAATATTGATTTTATATGAGGAAAAAAGATTCATAATAGTAGCTGCAAATTTATTACCAGGCCCTAATATTTTTAATTTGTTAACCAAAGAGGGTACATGTACAGAATCAAAGGCCTTAGTAATATTGATGAATGCTGCAAAATTTTTTCTTTGTTTTTTTTTTCTTAAGTATATTTGAATTAATGAAGTTAACAAGAATATAGCCGATTCAGTTTCTTTAGATCTGATAAAAGCAAATTGAAAATTCGAATTTAGTTTTTGGTTTATAGTCCATTTTTGAAAACGTGTTGCTAATATAGATGTGAAATGTTTTCTTATAGTTGATAAGAGTGTGATGGGTCGATAATTCTTTGGTGCTAATCTATTTCCTTTTATTTTTTTTTGTAAATCATGAGTAGCTTGACAGAATTCCATGATGGTGGGTAAATTAAAGAGTCATAAAAATAGTTAAATAATTCAAGTAGTAATTGCTTTCCTGACTGAGGTAAAAGTTTAATGAATTTATTATTTGTAATTAAATCTGGCAATGATTTTAGTTTTAATTTTTCAATAGAGTATTCTAATTCATCATAGGTAAGGAGTGGATCAAAAACATCATTCGTTAGGGTTATTTGGTAATTATTTGATAGATTTTCAATGATCAGAAATCTATTGAAACAGTGAGACCATATTGAGATGTCTACATCTGATTGACATTCTGGATGAGTTTTTCACAAGTTTTGAATTTATGACCAGAAAAGTTGATTATTTTTGTTTGCTAGCATTCACTGTTGTAGGCTTTTGAAATAATTTGACTTTTTTTACTTTTAATAGATTGAAATATGATGTTTCTAGTTGTTTATAATGGTTATAAGATTTGTCTGAATAACTTATTCTAAATTGTTTTAGAGCTTTGTTCTTCTGAGTTTTAAGTTTATAGCAATCCAAATCAAACCATGGCTTCTTAAATTTTATGTGATATATTATACTTTGAATTACATGTTTGTATAAATTCTTTTACTACTAGTTCATATCAAAAATATTTTTCTATTCTCTCCGTTGGATCATAGTTCAATAAATGTTTAATTCTTTTACTAATCAAAAATTGATATTGTTGATAGTTATAATTGATTATTTGATGTGATAGTTCATTTTTTGCTATTTGAATAGACATTCTCATGGAAAAATGGTCAGAGAAGTCATAATTTAATACCTAAATCTGCATACATAAAGTATGTAATTAGTTCTGAACATACTATTAAATCTATTGTTGAACAACCAGAGTTGATCAAACAAGTAAATTCAGACAGGTAATCATTTTTAATTATACCATTCAGTATATAATATAGTTGTAGTTGATCCATATATTCAAGTAATTGAAGTCCTATTTTGTTATATTTTTTATCTTTTGATTTATGAGTGTTTTGAATCAATAAATTTAGTCCCTTGTATTCCATATCCATTTTTTGGGCTATTTAAATTTCCCATTACTATAACATAAGGGTAACGATTTTCCATTTTTTAATGAGTTTAAAGACAACATTTAAAATCTGAAGCTGATCTGGAGAGATATAAACTAGTATAATGGCTATTAGTCTGTTTACCAAAAACTGTAAATCTGGATTGGTAATTTGGATTAAGACTGCTATACAATTATCAATTTTCTGTAAATTCTTAATTACGCCTATGTTTTTCTTGATGAATAAGCTTAAACCAGTTAAACCACCATATGGACAACTGGGGCCGACTGGTTTATGTGCCACGGTTGATATAACAATAAATTCCTTGTAATTTTTTTTTAATCCTTCATTTGGCAAAGTCAACCAGGTTTCCGTTAGTCCCATTATATCAGCATTATTTAATAAATATTTAAATTGAATAGTATTAATTTTTTTCAATAAACTATTACAGTTCCAATTTATTATGTTTAAGTAAGGTTTTTCTTGATTTTTATTGTAATCAGCTTCATTATTAAGTATTATCAAAGATTAATAATTATCAGAATTGTTTAAGTCGTATATTCTAAAAAATCCTCTGCATAGTCCAATTGATTTATTAAGAAACTGTAAGTTACTTTTTTCTGTTTGATTAGAAGAAAATCATCTCATAGTTCAACCTGTATATTTTGTTTTTTTAGATCAATATAGTAAGGTAATAAAGCTTTTCTTCTCTTATGAGAATTAACAACCAAATCTACTGACATGTTTAAATTTTTCTATGGTCCCAATGATTTATTTTGTGTTTGCTTACTGAAGGTTATCATAATTTTATTTCTCAATTGATCAGATTTAAAAGTTAAACATTTGATTTTCATTCTTGAATTAGGAATATTGTGAATTGATTTTATGTCTTCATTCACTTTGCATGGAATATTTAGTGAATGATTCAAAAAATTCAATATATCCCCTTCGTTCCCATCAGTAAATACAGTATTTTGGAATAATCATATATAATTAAATTATTATTATTTAATTTATTATGCAGTGCATCAATCTTAAATTGAAGTAGCTCATTCTCATTTCTTAATTTTGTAAGTTCAGATTCAAGTTTATCATTTCTATCTCTAATAGTATGGAGTTGGCCAGTAAAGTCACTAATTTCATTATGAATAGTAGTAATTTATTTGCGGATTAGAAAAAATTGACTTTCTATTTTTTCATTACTAGAAGTAATAAGATCGACTATCTTCGTCCAGAGAAGTGTAGTTGTAGTGTCGGGTAATTCCATATTTGAAGTTGCAGATGAAGGATTTAAAGTAGGGTTTTCACTTACCGAAGTAGCTGATTCCACTCTTTGTGGTTCAGTGTATTCGGTAATCAAGTTGTTTTCACCTTCAGCTGATTTTGTATTGAATGAAGATTGCATAGTTCGGTTTGTTAGAGGTCTACGTCTTTTCACTGGAGTTTTTTTTTAAGAGGACCTGGATTCAGCTCAATTCTGGACATTAGTAGTAATAATTGAGTCAGAATTTTGTGTTAAACATCGTAGTAACAAAAACAGGAAAAACGAGACGAGCAAAATAATTTCTGATGAAACAAGGTGTAATCGAAAACTCACCAGTCGCCATGACAAACAGAGCACCCCCCAGAAAAATTATTATTATTCAATTAATACTTAAAATCATCTTTTCAATGATGTAATTTACACTAATCATAAAATTTAGTTTATGAACTATAAAAATCTTAAAGATTTTCTGATTATACCTTGTATTAATATTAATTACAATTTATCTTTCACACAGATATACCCCATGTAGAATTCTCATATTTTTGTTATTATTTACTTTAAAAGATCTGGACTTTTCTGGATATCTTTCCATTCAATAAACAAATGTACAGTAAATATAAACTAATGAAGTATTTATCAAAAGTATTTATATTTGAGAACATTTAAAAATTCAATCCTTGGTGTTTACTGATAGATCTTTAAGATGGACATTTGAATTAATATATTACCCAAAAGTTATTGATATATAAAATATAAAAATGCTTTTAAAAATGTTCATTAGAAGAGAAACTACAAACATATATGAAATGCATTTTAAATAGCTGTTTACAATGTAATGAAAAATTCAAGAAATCACTCTCAGAACTATAAATTTATATACTAGTTTTAGAATATACATTATATCTACAAAATAATATTAAAATTTTATCACCTTCAAGATGTGATGGATTAGCGACAACTGCTAATTTGACGTTTTTATTTGTCATACGATTCAAGCGTTCATGAGACATTCCCAAATGATATTTGACATCACCAGAACCCTAAAAGCATTAGTGGAATTAAATTCTATTCAACAGCAAAATCTTTCATTCTATAAATTTAAATAAAAATTTACATCCAATGAAATTATTAAATTTAATCCTATTTATCTTGATTACCTTTCATTTTGATAGTTTTGTTAATAAAATATACTGCTTCTTTTAGAGTATATCAAATACAGGTATCTCTCATACAACGTTGTTTCACTCTAACACAGTTGGAAAATCCTCCATGCAAAATTTCACAATTTTTAAGTATAAATGCCATTATTCAATATTTTTTTTATTCAAGTAAACATGCATTTTGTCTCAAATCTGCCCACAGATTTTAGAATATTAAAATTTTCAATTTCCTTTGTGCCTTTCATCAGGTTTACTTTTTATGAAAATTGATAGTAGAATTTTTTTCTTCCTTGTCCTAGCTTTCCTATCAACCAAGCATCATTATCATTGCATTCAGACTTTAGCCCTTAAGACTGTCACTATGTTTTGTTTTTATAGATTAAATAAGCCTTACTAAATACAAAGATTAAGCAGTTTTAGGTAAATGTTATTAAACTTTTTTAACTGTAGGTAAGTCGTCATTCATAAAAATGACAAACAAAATACAGCAGTATGTTTGTATTTGAACTGTTCTCAACTCAAACAATTCAGTATTCCAATGCAAATTCTGGAAAAAATTGCTTGGTACTCAACTGAACAAGTGTGACACTAGAACAAATTTTTGATTAATAACATATTTTTTATTTTTTCATCCATAAAAATTATGATTAAAAAAACTGAAGACATTACTAATATTTTTGATCAAGATCAACAAATAAGCTCAGAAGATGACAATACTTTGTAAAAAAAAAAACACCCTCAATTAACTAAAATTGACATGTGATACAATACTTTTAATTGTGACTGTTAGTTATTATTGATTATAAATAAATTATTGATTGCTTTAATAAACGTATTTCTCTTAGCAACAAAAAAGAATAGAATACTTTTATTAATTTTTGGAACCTAACCCCATATTTTGCAATAATCCTTTGTTTTGTATAGCATGGATTCACATACCACAGCACTTTTACAGAACGTAACTACTGTTATATGAGGAATACCTGTATTTTAATATATGAAATATACATGGGATACATTTCAAAATAATAATGATCAAAGACAATTACACTACTTTTTTTCCAAAAGTTTAATTTGAAGATTTTGAAATTAAATATTTTTGTTACAAAAGTAACTGTATTGTGTAGAAATATTCTGTAGTTTAATATAATTTTTGCAACAAAATATTTTGATTTAATTGTGAGAAAATTAATATAACACTTTCTATAACAGATTAATCAAAATAATGAAAGTAGTTAAACCAATACTCAGAATTAAATAATTAAACTTTATACTTTATTCATTATTAAAAAGTTTCATCATATTTTTATTCTCTATTAAAATTTATAGTACAAAATTTAGTTTAACAACATTAATATTTTACATTTTAACAAAAATGAAAATTGTGAGATCCAGGATTTTAGGGCTATCAAAATCCATTTTTAAGCAAATTTTTATAACATCTGTCACGGTTGTTATTTAAACATCGCACAAGCTACAGATTAAATAACTCTCTCAGTCAACCAATGGACAAGACTTTTAACAGTTAGCTGTTAAATAAAGTTGTTAAATGATAACATCTGACAATTGACTTTCTCTTCCTTTCACAAGGGGAAAAAGTTGATTGTCAACATCTGAATAGACAGAAGAATAAAGTCTCGAACCAAATATGGACATAACAACTGCAGTTGGATGACTTCATAACGTCAGCAATGGTAACCCATCACCTTGTGCCTGCAGATTCATCATCCCAACTGCCAATCACATGATTGGCTTTCCCAGGCTAAAGGCATAAAAAGGACAAGACAAGGAGAGTTCTGGGCATAATGTTCCAATGAATTAAAGTTTGGGCATAAGTGCATTTTAGAAGTGTTCGCCTTCATCTGAATAGAAATAGGCCTTTGTCCGAGGAGAAGAATTGCTCTCCACACAAGGGTCAAACTCATAAAATTCCAAGCAGACTGTGCAATCACAAGGAAGAATGCAAAGAGAACAAAGCCCATCGCACAACAATGCCATATACTCCTTCGCTGTCAATGATCAGCATTTACTCTCCGAGGTATTTTGACAGATCTTTGTAAACTCTCTCTCAACATTCGAGAAACTAAAAATAGCCTTGTGGCATAAGAATTAGTTTAGCCAACTCATTGTATAATCGTATGTTAATCGTATTTAATCGCCTAATCAGTAGTATGTATATCTTAAATTTATAGTTTTATTAAACTTTTATTTGTTATAGTTAAAATCCTGTTCGCCTTTCTCTTATTTGGTACACAGCATCCATCGACTTTCCCACTGCACTCCCCACTCGATCATTTAATGAGCCCTCATACTCATAAATTGTGTTAAGAATTGCAAGTTAGAACGCAATTTAAATTATCCTAAACACATTCTAACTGGTTTCAGCCTGACAGGACAAAGATCTTATGATCTTTAGCCATCTCATCATAAAAAGCCATCCAAAACAACATGAACAGGTCTCACCGACCTGTTGCCAATTAAGTGGCAAACAGGAAGATCCCTTATTGCCCCCAGTTTCTCACAAAATATATTGTATAATATTAAAATTTGTTTTTGAGCTTTGATCTTGTTACAACATCCTTCTCAGTTTCTTTGTTCTGACAATATTTTACACTATTTATAATTTTCCATAATAAATTACTGAAATTTTACTGATTTAATCCCTACTGTATAAAAACTTATGAAAACTTAGTTTTATTCACATAGTATTATAAAATTAGAATTGTTATTAAATTCAAGGAACCAGAAGGTGCTTCTTATTACATATTAACTGATATTTTATATTAACCAAACTCATTAATGTTAAACTGTCTTCATCCACAGGATTACAAATCTGCTTTGTAATAATGTGGATTTTGCATAAACTAATAAGGTAATAATGAGATTTGAATGTATTTTAACTTTTTTCTAACTCCTCACAATTATCCTTCACACCCTTCTTTTGAGGTCAGGTTTTAATACACTAATCTAAATAAAACTAAAGTGAAAAAATCATAAATTATTGTACCATTTATCATTTTTTAATTTTTATTTTAACCCTTTCCCGGCCAGGGTACCGATCTATCGTTACCCTATTCGTTTAGCAAAACGGCCAGGGTACCGATTGATCGTTACCCTGTTAACAATCGATTTTTATAAAATTTATCGACAACAGATGTCAGCACTTGACGGCATCGTCTTGTTTATCGTTCATTCTACATATTTTTGTCCAGGTGGTGTTTTGTCGACTTACAAAATTTTAATTATCGGTTATTTTTTCTTAATTTTTCATTTTCTGATAATTTTTTATTTTATTTTTAGCATATTCATGCAATAATATTACTATAATAAGTTGATTTATGCTAAAATAAGTTTATTCAGCTATAATATGTTAATATATCGTAAATATTTAAGTTATGACCTTCAGTTCTGATATTTTATATATTTTTTTTAATTTTTAATTTTTAATTTTTTTTTAAATTTAAAATATTAGCAAATGTTACATCTATTGCTATTGGTAATCATATGTTTATTACAAAAATATATAGTCTTGTTTGATATGAAATGAATAAAGTATATTAGTTAATTATATTAGATGAAAGCAGAATAAAGTTCAGATTTCAAACAAATGTTTGATATAATGTGCTATAATTTCACAACGAATAAACGTACGTGCATAAATGTAATATCAAATTGTACAGAACAATATTCTACGTCATTCTGGCTCAGTGACAATAAGAATAAAGTAACCAGACAATGTTAATTTTGACAAAAAGTAACAAATTTTCAAGTTTGAATGTCAATTATCATATATTATTTTTTTTTTCTCATAAATTTTTCAAACAAACTTTATTGAAAAATGTCGTATTTAAAACTAACTATATTGATAAATATATGTGATTTTTTTCATATGAATCAAATAATAATTTAATTATTGGTGAATTTTTAAAATAATATTGCCTGATTTACCTATTTTGACCTTGGCCGTTTTACAAAATAAGGGGGCGTGGCAAACGGCAGGGAAAGGGTTAATAATTTTGATTGTGTAAGAAAATAATTAATTTAATTTTTGATTAAATATTCTTCTAGTTTATTAATATAAAATTTGGGAAATTTATTAAGGAACAAATTTAATAAATTTATATTTTTGTATTTTATTGTTTCATGAATTATTACTAAATAATATTTAAAAATTTATAGAAGTCATAAAGCTTTATGGTTGAAGATTAACAAAGGATAAATTATTTTTTACAATAAAATGTGTTATTTTAAATCTTAATAATTCAGTAATTCAAAAAAGATATTTTTTCTAATTAGTATATTTACTAATTAAAAATTTTAGTTTGCAAAATGTGTCAAATAGTCATTAATAAATATCATTTGCTATAAACTTGGCAGAATGTTATTGTATGGTGTTGTTACACATCATCATTGTAATAACATTGATATTAAGTAACATTAATAGTCAAATGATAATGGAAAAAATGAATTACTAATAATGATAATGAATTAATGAAAAAAATTTTTCTTGCACAGAAACATACCAGACCAATTAATAGTCCAAATAATCTGGAAATTAATATGATTATTCTAGAACAATTGGGCTTGGGTTTTTTAATGCATATCTACAATGATACAGAAATGAAATGGAAAAAGCAATATTTCAATGCTGGAGATGACAACTTCTAAACTGTATACTGGTAATAACCTTGATTTCAACAATCTTACTGAAGGCATAGAGTATATGGTGGGATGGATTATACAAAGGAATTATTTTTGTTCTTGTAATTTTCTGCAGTTATACACTGCTGCAGATTATCCACACAAAATTACAGTAATTTAATTGAATAAAATTTATGAAAATTAATAAAAAATTTTTTTACCTCATCTGCTGGTTCTAATCCACTGAACTGAGTAAGAATTTGTTCTAAAGGTTTACGACAAACATTGGCTAATACATTTAATCTTCCTCTGAAATAAAAATAAATATTTATTTCAAAAAATTAATTTAATTTGGTTCATAAATATAAAACTTAATCAGTTGTTCTTATATTAATCTGTTTTCATTAAAATTGTATTAATCATTAAAAATTTTCAGGTCTGAGTATCCAGACTCTGCTTGAAGTAGAATGTGTTAATTATTTTTCTGACTCAATACTCAATTAAAACTTGAAAAGTTCATATCCAAATTTTGTTAACAATAAAAAAATAATTGAATTTTCTCAACTTTCATTATTTCTTTTTTGTTTATCTTCATTAATAATACTCAGTTTATCACCATTTTCACAATTCTACACTACATGAAATATTAAATTTGGATTTAGTTAATATGTAATTGTCATGGCGGAATCGTGGCTCATCGAGATTGGTCAAAATCTGGACCAATGGGCAACGTTCCGTGTCCATTAGATTTGAATGGACGACAGACCTGGCAGAAAGCTATAAAACAGTGGGGAAGCTGATTGGTCAACTGCCAGCCTGCCGTAACACGTATATAGATCATTTTAGGTGGGAAAATTTGAGTTTGTTATGGTCTTGCTAAGAAGTCATTTCGCTTGTCGAGGAGAAGGAATTATCATCTGATTTTAAAGACATCATCTGGCGAACAAGTAGATTCATCTAGTGATCGACAAGTAGTGTTTCTTGGAAGTGCCATCTGATCATAAGGTGACTTTCCTGAACAGACTTTATGGGATTAAGAACATTTGTCAAGCAATGGTGCTCTGGTTACAGACACCATATTGTAAGCATTTTTTAATTAACTTTTAATTAACTGTTTTAATTTGACGGTAATTTTATTTCACTTTTTACATTTTAACATATTGATGACAATCAACAACTTTAAACATTTTGTTGACCAAGACTAAAACTCTGTTGTTTGTTTGTGGGCTAAGACAACACAATACAAAAGCACTGTGCTAAGAAGAGTACTGTACCTTTTGGAAAGAGTTTCTACACAAAACTGGCCACTATTTGGGTGTTAAACCAGTGTTTCGCAACCTTTTTCTAACAGTAGCACTCCACTTAATAATTTTTTTGCAGCACCCATACTTCTTTATCAATGTAAAGTTAATGTGTTTTTAGCACTTTAGCACTTTTAGTAATACAGACAAAAAGCGTTAGGGCATTATTCAGCATTATAGTTTGCGGTACCAGGATTCACATCTTACCAATGAATCAGCAACATGGAGTTTTTTTGTATTTTTCTACACACTTAACCAGTAAAAAAGAGCCAGTTTCTCCATAGAAATTCCTCCCTAATGGCACTCCTTAGAAAATTGCCCAATCATCACATTGCCTTCTTCCATCAATCCATTCTGCAGTACTCTTGAACTGTCATAGCAACAACCCAGTTAAACACACAACAAAAATCTATAAAACTGAGGTTAGCCTAACCCAGACAGGACTAACTACCACCATTCAGTGGCTTTACCTATTCAGCCAATGGTGGCCTAAAACTCAGTTAATAAAAATTATTAATCCTTTGTGCACCAAAGGCCAGATTTGCATTCAACTCTTGAAGTGAGAATGCCAGATATTCCAGCCAAGAACTAGTTTACTTAACACTAATTAAACCACTCATTCACTTCATAGCAATAGAATAATTCATTTTTTTATAGGTAAATGTGGTTTATATATGATAGAAAAATAAAAGTAACATATAGACGATTTTATTTTACCCAAATACTTTTTTTTTAATTGTTTAAACTGACTTTTGTGAAAAAATCAGTTTAACATTTTTATATACTGTGCTTCACAATTCAATACAGTTCTTGCTGTATCATTTTATTTTTTTAATTTTTATTTTAAAAGTTTAGTTTAGAAAGGTTTGTTTTTGTCTTTGACTGTTATATATATCCATTTTATGCAACACATTTATCTATTTATATTAAAATATAAATTTACTTTATCAAATTGTTCTTTTACACAAGTTTTTGTCATACTGATTACCATTATCTCTACTAAATTATCTGTATATCAAATTCACTGTAAATTTTGATTAGTGTGGTTATATAAAAACAAAGAAAAGTCATTAAGGACTGTAGTAATAAATCATTTATTGATGACTATAAGAAAAGAAAAATCTAGGGATATGAACAATCTAGAATTTAATTTCTACAATAAATAATTATAAAAATCTATATATATATAAATTTTAAATAAAATATTTTATTAATAATAACAATTATATTCATTATAGAAAAATAACAACACAAATAAATGTTTC
This sequence comes from Centruroides vittatus, assembly GCF_030686945.1. NCBI lineage: Eukaryota > Metazoa > Arthropoda > Arachnida > Scorpiones > Buthidae > Centruroides > Centruroides vittatus. The sequence continues at coordinate 242,016 of NW_027122147.1, forward strand.
AACAACAGAACAAAATATTTTTATAGGTTTATAATGATAAATAAAATATACAAAATTAAAAGCACTTAAATATTTATCAGGTGGTAGTCTCTTTAATCCGAATAACGGTAGACTGTCTCACAGCTAAACAGGTTTAATAACTCCTTTATTGGCTTTTTAACATATGCATTTCGGATCAGTGTTATAAGTCCTGATCCCTCCTCAGTGCTACAAAAAACAAAGGTTTTTTATTAACATAAGTGACACGAGTAAGAAACAAAGGAAGGATCAGGACTTATAACACTGATCCGAAATGCATATGTTAAAAAGCCAATAAAGGAATTATTAAACCTGTTTAGCTGTGAGACAGTCTACCGTTATTCGGATTAAAGAGACTACCACCTGATAAACATAAAATACAGCTACTAAAGAAAATTTAATAACACTCAAATATTTTTTGTAATTGCTCCAATACAATTTGTAACATTATATTTGTTTAAATGTAATTCCTACTCTATACAGTAAAAAATTTTCTAGTGTAAAAATAATACAGAACTGATTTAAATCAGCACCTTAATCATTTTAATATAATAGTGTGTTAGATCAGTTTCATAGAATTCCTACCTTAAAATTATGAAATAAAAAAGATCTAAGTGTGCATACTTGAGCTAGCCTGTTGGATCTGTAACATATTTATCAAATTTAAATAAAAAAACAATATAAAGTTAAATATGCCAAAGAAATCAGAAGTTTGAGAATTTTTGAAGACAGTAAGTATCAAACTAAAAAGCTCAATGCATTAAATGTTAAGAAAAAATATTAAATAAAAATGGAGATATTTCAATGATAATCAAACATTTATCAACTGGACATGTCATTATTTTGCTGAATGATACTAAAACACAAGAAACAATGTTTATAAAATAATTAAAACCACTGACAGGAATATTGTGAATCTTTACAGTAATTGCTTCTTAATGAGTCACTTTTACATCAAAGCCTTTAAAGCTTTAGTAATTGCTTTTGTACTAAACTAATTACAAAATAAGTTTTATTCAAAAAAACAAAACAAGATCAAGTTATAAGCTCCCTAAAACTTGAAAAGATGTGATAAAATTTATTCACAATTTTTCTGAAAAAAGAAAGCAGAAATGATGCTGCCATTCCAAGCAAAACAATTAGAAATTCAGTCTCACCTTCAATGAATGGACTAGTAGAAAGACGAAATGTCATATCAGTGCTAATCTTTATAGAAATGACAGTAAAATTTATAATCTTGGTTTAATTTGAATTTAAAATGCATGTTCACATCTCAACTGGTAGAAATGGTCAGCAATCATTGACCATTTTCAAAATCAATTTTAAAAAGCATGTTGTTGCATCATGATCAAATATGGTCATGAATGGCCAGTTTTGTATCATTTACATTTTAATAATACAATATACTGTATCTATAAACATCACTAAGCCCAATGCATTAATAATAAACCAAATGATCACATTATTCAGCCCAAAACCCAGCCCAATTCCTTATGGCACTTGTTCAATTTACAATTTACTGTATTTTATCAATTTCAGTGTGCATCTTTTTTGGACTATTTTGTCTCAAAAATTGGGATTCACATTAGAGTCAGACACAAAGTCAACTTAATGCAGTCTCATTCACATTGTTTGCTCTTCATTCCACTTGGAAATTTGTGTGTATTACATTGTTAGTGTACACATGGTACAGATTCTTCCCACTACTTGGTTTTAATTTTGGTTTTGAAATGATTGATGGTGGTCTTTTGAACTATAGCAAGCTGCATGAACAATATCCAATAGACAAGTCTTCTACAGAGCAATGTTTAAGAGGAGAGTTGTTCAATATGTGAAAGAACATATATACAGATATTTCAGTGCAGAACAATATGTATCTGATAAAGTTCATACATGCACATAACATGAAATCTGTTAAAATGTTGATTGTATGGTAGTTTTGATTGTGATTTTGTAATAGTCTGCAGATCATCTGAACACATTAACCCCTCTCCTCCCATCTTAATTAAATTAAATTAAAATTAATAATTAAAAATAATAAAAACGAAAGAAATGTGTTAATTTTGAAGAAAAAGCTTCAAAGTACAATTTCCTTTGTCTTGCCTTTCCGCTAAATCTGACATCGATGAGTCATTGTTTACACAGCTGGCTGACCTTGAGAACAGCTGGTGTTGTCTTTCGCAGGACATTCTCATGAAACTCTCAGGAGGAGAAGGGTAAAAAGTAGGGTGAATACTAGATGGTGGTATATTTCTAAATATTTTTTTTAAATTACGATTTTAATTGAAATTTCCAACCCCCCGACTTAATTAAACGTATATATAATAAAATTTATTAATTAAAAAAATTTAAAAACTATTGAATGTTGTTTTTGACATCAGAAAATAGCTTTAAATAACTTTACCGAAGTAAAATCAGGCACTAGAACTTTAGAAGGATGAATGAAGTTCCATAAAAAATCCCATAAAAAACAATTAAGCGTTAATCGCGCGTCATTAAAGGTTAATTAAAATCGCAATAAAATTTTTTCGCGCGGGTAAAAATTTTTCAAAAAATTTGGAGACAGAAAACATTCGAAAAATCAAAAAAAAAAAAAAAATTTTTTCGGGGCCCAAAGTACCGTTTTTTTGTAACGCTATGTAACTTGCCCGAGTTATCTCGGGTCTGGACGTCTATAGACGTCAATGGGCGTTAAGGTAAATGAACACATAAAAAGTGGACAGGAAAATAAAATGTTTTACAAAAGTGTTTTCTTTTCTTTTTTTGTGGCTGCACACTCATTACATTTGCAAGCTAAAATATTCTTAGGCTTTGATATTAGAAAAAGCAGGTGTGCATTAGATTCAATGGTACAATAGAATCAAGAAAGCACAGTATTTGGCCACTTATGATGGGCTCACAAATCACTAAATATCAGAAAAGATAACTTTTAATGTAAATAAAGATGAATTATAATAGCTGTGATCGAAGCTATTATCTGATAACAGCTTATGTGATTTAGATGATAATTTCTCAGACAATGATTAGAGTAAAGAAATCAAAAATTATAGATTTGAACAAATGATTTAAACATTTATCATAATTTAAACGAAAAATCAAATTATTCACAATGTTTCAACAGTTCAACTATACACTATGATTGAGACAGTTCAACTATACACTGTGATTGAGACAGAGAACTGTTATTTAAAACAAAAACTCAATTAAATAAAGGCAGAAGATTGATTTAGAAAATCTTTTGGATATCCTATAACTCCTGATGTATCATGAAAATGGATTTTTGATTTTTCAACAGAAATTACCAAATAGACTTTTTCCAGTGAAAGTATTGAAGGTAATGAAAACCAGGAAAACTAATGAAAATTCAGACATTACTATTGAGATAAATAAAATAAAATAAAATAACAATAGAAAAAGAAAAGTGGATTCCGAAAACATTTGTTTCATCTTTCATGTTTTACTGGATGCTGAAGAGGTTCTGTGATTAGAGAAATTAAAAGAAAATTTTAGATGTACAAATCCCTTAATGTTGCCACTCTCAGAGCATAAGTTTTCTAAGTTTAAACACAAACATTACTTAATAATAGAGAAAAAAGACTAATATAAAATTATGCATCATCTACTCATCCCATTATGGGCCTAGCAAAATCCATGATGCACACAAAAAAAACCATTTTAGACTCACAAGGGGGAAAAAAAAAAAAAGTTAAAATTAACAAAACAAAACCAAATAAAAAAAATGTAATATTCATTCATCAATAATATTGATGATTATTATTCTTATTCATTAATAATTATTCATCCATAATTTTAGTATATTATTATTAACAAATCAGCAAAAAGTTATTAATCACTAATAAAAAAATTCAAAAACTGAAAAACTTTATTTTTAGTTTTTGAATTTTTTTTACAACTTATCATTAACTTATAAATGTTAATTGTAAGTAAGCTATATTTACTTAAATGTCATTTTTTATATTACTGATGAATAATGTCCAGTACAAGAGAGAGGAGAATGGAAAATAAGAAGTAATAAAGAACTTGAAGATTTATATGAAAATTCTGAAATTGTGACAGAAATCAAAAGAGGGAGATTTCGATGGATTGGGCATTTGGAAAGAATGGGCCCGGAGAGAAATGTGTCTCAAGTGTATAGAGAAAGATCAGAGGGGAGAAGGTGGAGACAGAGACCACGAAAAAGATGGGATGAGGATGTGGAGGCTGATTTGAGAAGAATGGGTGTGAGCTGCTGGAGAAGGAAGGCTCAAGATAGAGAGGAATGGGTGAAAATCCTGGATGAGGCCAAGGTCCTTCAAGGACTATGAGGGCCAGAGAGGAGATGATGATGAATAATGTTTCACTTATTTATCAATAATCTACTATATAAAGCTGAAAAAATGGGCATTTTCTTTCTGTCACAGTATGCCAAAAACGGCGACTAGGGGAGCACCTAGCTATTATTTAAATTAACAATATAACTTATTTTTACAGTATAATATTCAGTATATTTTTATTTTTATTTGTAATTTAGTATGCCCCGATGCCTGCATCGGGCCTTTCGACTTGTATTAGTATGATACACATTAGACTGTTGCTAATCTAGCCATTCCTTGCACAGATTACAAAGTGCCAGATTACTGAGTGTGTACAGTATATAGATCTAAAAGTAATGAATGATGGGACTTATCACCCTTCAGTATTGATTCATTTTGAAGGCATGCAGGCAAATAATATGGTGCACTGACATTAAATACTGTACATAGAAATGACACTCCAGTAAACAGGATAACAAGACATGTTACATGACACATTTTCATGGAAACAAAGTGCATATGCAATCACACTGGAGAATAGAGAGGTCAGATTAGTAAGTGTGTTCTGTATAAATAATTTTTAAAGGAAATATAAAAAAAATTTCAATTAAGAATAGATGTATATTTGCACTTCATTCACAAAAACAAAAATTTAAATTATTGTAATATCTTTTATTAAATATAATAAAAATAGAAAAAAGTATAAAAATCGTATTTCTCATTGTTCTATCATGCACTTTTAAAAGAAAATAATACAAACCTATGTGGCATTCCCATTACAATGCTTTCAATTCCAAGTTCACTTGATCGATCGATGATTGTCTTCATAGCAGGTATAAGTGCTTCACATCCTTCCAATCCAAATCTCTTCTCAGATGACCATTTTTTGGCTAAAAAGTCTTCAAATCTAAATATAATAATTACAGTCACATTAATCATTCTGTAGTTATTTAGGAATATAGCATAATATCTTCAAGTATATATTTGAAGTAAATCAGAAATACTTTTTATCTTGGGGATTTGGAGTGTTACTTATAATAACTATTGGGTTGTTCGGAAAGTAATTTTGTTTTTTCATAGAAAAATAAACGCAATATTCTTATATTAAATAAATATTTTATTGAATTATATATTGACCATTTTGGTGAAATACCTGTTGTCATTGTTTCTGGTAGTAGCAAGATTTCACATTCATAAAATTTTGATTGTTGTTTACAAAAACTGATCCAAGTGATTTTTGACATTTCAAGTAAATGTCTTACAGTTAAAAAAAAATTGTATAAACCGGAACAAGTAATAATCTGTGTTTGCCCAATCTGGCGAATATGGTTGGTGTAATAACACATCCCGTCTAAGCTATAACAATTTCTGACCAGTTACCAAACTTGTGTGAAATTTGGCATTATCATGGTAAAACACTACACTTTGTTTGTTGATCAATTCTGGCCTTTTCTGTTTGATGATATTACTCAATTTGTTTACTCGATGGCAGTACACTTTCGAATCAATTGTTAAATTGTCTGGTAAAAGCTCAAAAATAAATTTCTTTAAAACCCAACCATCTCGTTAATAACATGTGGAACCCATATATCGAGCTTTGAAATGAAACCAATTCATTTTAAGAAATAATAAACAGTTCAATTTAACAGATTTAATCTCTTAGTGATTTCATGTGTTGTTATATGGCAGATTGCTTCAATCAGTACCTTTATTTTGTTTTCATTGGCTTCAAATGGCCATCCAGAATGTGTGTATCTTCGATATTAAAATTGCCAGAACGCAATTTTGTAAACCAGTTTTGGCACTGTCTTTCTCTCAACACATCTTCTCCAAACATGTACCACAATTTTTTTCTTGTTTGAACAGCATTTTGATTTTTTAGTTATAAAAAAGCAAAATATGCCTAAAATGATGCTTTCGATTTCCCATATTTGATGGGTCACCGAAAAAAAACAATTGTACAGAATCAAACAAAATTTTTAACAAATAAGCCTTAAAATGTCAGCTGTCAAATTATATAATGAAAATGTGGTTTAAAATCAAATTGACTAATAAAAATACATCTAATTCCTCTAGTAAAAAAAAAAAACAAAATTACTTTCTGAACAACCCAATATAATCATTTCTTTATAAACATAAGTCAAATCAATCCGCATTTCATAAAAGCAATAGAAGTAGAATTATGCACTTAAACTTTTGTATTTGAAATTCTGTTAAGTATTTTTATTATGAAAAATGCTTATTATTTTATTAAATTTTATGCTTAACTATTTGTGTTCTACATATTTTAACTGCTAAACAATGAATATTGAAACACTAATGAATGCAATCATCCAAAATAAATAGTAATGAAATTACTCAAAATATCCATATTAATCAATATACGTGGTATGATCCAAAAGTTCGGGGACTGCAGTAATCTATGACAACGAAAGCATATATTTGAAGTTACAGAGTATAAAATGGATTCAACCAAACCACCTCTACGTGTTCAGATTAATTTCGCCCATGTCATGTGATTAAACCGCGAGCACTGCTGTTTTTTTCTGGAGATGGTTACCTTTGTTCTGCAACGTAATAAAAGTGGAGTTTCAAGAAAAACCTCCAACATTAAATTTTGTCAGCGTTTAGGTAAAACATCTACGGAGACTTTAAAATTGCTAAGAAAGGTGTACGGTGATTCTACCATGGCAAAGTCGAAATGTTGGAGGTTGTTCTTGAAACTCCGCTTTTATTATGTCGCAGAACAAAGGTAACTATCTCCAGAAAAAAACAGCTGCGCTCGCAGTTTAATCACATGACATGGGCGAAATTAACCTGAACACAGAGGTGGTTTGGTAGAATTCATTTCATACGCTGTAACTTCAAATACATGCTTTCGTTGTCATAGATTACTGCAGTCCCCAAACTTTTGGATCGTACCATGCATGACATAAGTAATTCATTTCTAATCAGTTAATAAAATTGTAATTTCAAAGATGATTGCAGTTTTAAAATAATATATGACTTTACAATTATAATACAAGTTTTGCAGAGTATTTATAATTTCATTGTAATACCCCATTCACACCAAGCATTTCAATCTAGATTGTGAGCAAGGTCGGTGACTATGCCGTGGTGCGATCTCTCTTGACCGTTTCAATCAAGATTGAAATGGTCAAGAGAGGTTGCACCACGGTTGCGATTGAAACAAGGTTCAATCATGATCAACTCAAGAGAGTTCTTGGAACTAGATCCAGTCATAAAAGAGATCACATAATCCCATACGTTCGAGAATATACAAGATGGCTGTGGAACACGTGTCAGGCTATCGACAGAGAAATAAAAAATATTTGGAAAGATGATGACATCTGTCTATTATTAGATATATGGCAAGAAAAAGTATTTATTTCTAATCAAAACTTCCATTTTGTTTGTTGGTGTTCGTGACTTACCGCATAGTTATGTCACTTTTATCATAGCGTGTAATAGCCGGGTTCTTCTCAAGCGGACTGCCTGTGCGAACAGCACAACATTTGACTGGCAACAGTTACAATCAGACTGTAGGTAAATCAAGATTGAAGTGAGTCGTGGATTGTGTGTGAACCTAGTATAAGACTACTATAGTTTAATAATAGAATAACCAGAACAGTCAATAAGACCACTAGTAAAATTTGTGAATGCACCATGCTCATAATGTTTGCAAAATTCAAAAGTTTTTAAATTTTTCTTCATTCATGGATATATATACAGTATGTTCACATAAAAATGTGTGTGTAAATTCTACAGAAATGTCAATGTAGACCATTATGTCTAAAACAGTCATTAGGGTCAATTTAATTGTTTCTTAACTATGCAGGACATTATTTGCTCATGATCTTTATCTATTTTATTGGTGAAGTGCATGATGCATGTTGTAAATATTATACCTATTAATGGTTATTGTGTTTGTACATGTTATCCTATAATAATTGCACATAACACCTTACTCTCTAGCAATTATTGGAAAAATAAAAAGATGAAGAGAGACAACTCTCAATGCCTATCAAGATAACAAAAAGTAATCTTTAGTTTTGAGCAGTCTGCATCCAAACACTGAAAACAAGCGGAGAAGCCAAAAACTTTCTGTAAACAGAATTTACAATATCACAAAACTTTGTGCATATACTGTGGATCAGATGGCAAATAAATATTTTGTAAAAATTACATCTCAAATATGACAGACAAAATATATTTTTAACATACTTGATAATATCTGGCAGTGAACAGTTTCTGGGTCATCCATAAAATTACCAAAAGAAAATCTTTCAACACCCATTCATTCTCCATCTACTGGAAAAGTGATGGTTGATTATGTGTAAGTTAAATCTTAGACCAAGACACAGAATCTTAGTCCCAAATCAGAAGAGAGGATAATGTCAAAAATTCTGAATACCATGAAAAATAACTTGTCATATCTTTGGTAAGATAGCATGTAGCAAATGTTCACCTATGATCAGTGTCAACAGTCAAAAATTTGAACATTATGCTTAGTCATTTCTACAAAGAACTGTAAAAAAATATTTATTTTTTATTTGAGAATACAACATCTAAAATAATAGTGGCTTAGAAGAATAGAAAAAAAATCATTGGAACTTGCATGTGTTTCAATTGACATAAATAATCTTCCAGTACAAAAGAAAACTGAAATATGACTCTTATCATTATTTTAATTAATCTAGTCACATTTTAATAGTTTTATACATTTTGAAACAATTTTATGCAGTTTAAATAATATTGACAATGCCAAACAAAATGACTGTTTATGGCTGTTCTGTTCGAGCTATGAGAAACATGAGACCATTGTAGTATTTTGTTGTCTTAAATTCTCAAAATATTAATACTTTCTAATGAACTAATTACAGGTAAGCCCCATATAACACAGCACTTCTGTAGCATGGATTCACTCTAACACGGTTCGAGAATTGGGTAAAACCCTTGTACAACATGAAATGTAATAAAAACTATTAAAAGCGAACTTTATCTAATTTGAAAATAGGGAAATCCCTGTACAACAGTTCAATAAACGTGATAAAGCTTTTAAGTGCAAAAGATATCTCATTTTGACATTTTTCATTTGAGCACATACATACTATCAGATTTTCCTGCATAATTTTCGTGAACTATTAGTACTTAAGTACAGTATGTAAATTTTCTTTTCCAGCCTTCTGTCAATACATGTGGTCCTTCTCGAAACTTGTTTCAGTGTTGCCAGATCTCAATGCTTCTGCTTTTGTTGTTGCAGATGTTTTCCTCTTATTCCATACTTGTTTTATTCAGTCACCAATTTTTAGGCATTGAACCACACCTCCGACCGCTGGGACAACACACACCTTTACAAGTATACTTTTAAGACTTTAATTGTGTCTCATTTTTGGTTACATAGATTAAAAATTTTCAGTTAATAGTGCTTAGTGATGATGAAGAAAACATTGTTTAATTTATATTAATATGTATCACTTCTTAAGAAAATTTTAATAAAGATATTTATCTTATTTATGAAAATATAATAGCATGTTTCTTAATTTTTGGAACCTAACCCCCCTTTTCGTACTAGTTGTTTTGTATAACACGGATTCACATAACATGGCAATTTTTTGGAACATAACTCCCATGTTATATGGGGGTTACCCGTACTCTAACTTTCCCATACTAAGCAGATAACTTTTACTATGCATATATTTTTGATGTTCCCTAAAGTAGAGCACTGCAAATCTTGCACTGTGTTATTGACTTTGTTTGGTGAAATAATTTTTTATAACTTTACTGATTTTGTAGTTTTCTATTTGGTTTAGTTTTTTTTTTTTTTGGAATTTATATTAATTTATTACTACATTTGTGAGTTATTGTTAAACTAATCTGCATAATGACAGCCAGAATGCCTACAAAGATTGATCATGTATTCCTAAAAATAGCTTGTCACTTTGGTAAAAACATTTCCTGAATAAACATTATGTTAAAGTTCAAAAGTTAAAACACTATTTTATTATCCAATCATAAGAGTAATTTTCTGGAAAAAGTCCAGAGTTAAGTGGTAATGTAAATTGAAAGTATTTTGGATTTAAATGCTAAATTAAGTAAAATAATAGATAGGTTGGACAATTTAGTATCATAATTTAGTATCAATTAGTATCATTTAGTATCTTGTGTCATCCTTAAAGTTTTTGGAGACTTTTTTCTGAAATATTTTCATATAATTGATACTGACTTTGATTTTCATCTAGTGATTCAAATCACTAGATCAAAGAAAATATTTCAAAAAATGTATTGAAAATGAATAGCTATCACTCAACCAACCCAATGTGATTATCCCTGATTCATCAACCAAAGTACAGTCTAGTATGGAAATGATCAGTCTTTCTACAATCAAGAACAGAAAGGAAAAAGTTCAGAAAAAGCAAGTGAATGCAAAAGCTGATTTAGAAGCTCAAGCAAAGAAAATGAAAATATCAGAGCTGAAGTTTTCAGTAGTCATAGTAGGAGATAATGTGAAGCTAAGAATACCAGATGTGAACATAACAAGAGACAATCTACAGAATATATTGGCAGTGAAAATATATTAGCTACTGAAAATGATGAGTACTATCACTTAAAAACAAAGGAGAGACTTTTCACAATTGTATATCAGAAACTAATTTGAGTTATGTGACATACAACTTCTTACAATAGAGAATGCACCAAATATCACTCTCTCTCTCTCTTAGGAAGTATGCAAGAAAAAAAAAAATCAATTTCAGGAGATCAAGGGTACTAAAAATGCTCATTTAAAGGAAAGTGTAATTCAACCAAATGCAAATGCAAGAAAAATTAAAAATTTTGTAACTCAAAATGTCATGATAGTTTGTTTGCCATGTTTGAATAAGCAGTGAGAATTATTAAATTTCTATTTTTTTTCAGTGAATTTTTTATATTTTTGTTCACATAATCCTAATATAAAGCTGAAACAGATGTTTCTTAGTTTCTTTATATTCATGAAATCATTCTAATATGAATAAACAAAAAATATATTTTTAATTCATTTTTTAAAAATTTGTTTAAATCTGTAAGTTACTTTATTAAAACGACAAAAGGTAAAAAATTTCATGATATTTATCAAATTTGTGAACTACTTTTTGGAAATTATGCAAAAATCACTTTAAAAATAATATATTAAGTGATATTTATCAAACTCACCAAATTCATTTGGAAAGTATGTAAAATTGCCAGTAAAAGTGAGGAATGTAGTGAAAGTTATCAAACTCATCAAAATGATTGGCAATTATATATAATAGCTGGAATTATGATTATGCATAATCACCAGTTAATCACTCTTATCATAACATATACATTATAGAATTTTTAATCATCATATTGCTCCTCTTGTAGCAATAAGGGTTTCATTAATAATGTTGCTTGATTTTAACAACTATTTTCATAAAATCCAACAAAACATTTAATAAGTATTTTTAATATACAAAATCTACTAAGTAATTTAATAAAATCTAATAAAAACAAAACTTCATAAAGAATTTTTTTTATATAATTATATTAATCACATGTGGGAAATCCAAATCATATAGCAAATATATTTATTTTACTTGACAGCAAGTCAGTTGTTAAGATAAGTATAGATAAGCAAGTCAGTTGTTTAATAAAACATTACTTCTAATTATTAGAAAACTAAGAATTATCAATAGAACATGAAAAGAGTAAAATATAAAAATTTCTTACTTAGTTGAACGAACAAGTCTTGCAAGTAATAATCTCTTTTGTTCTTTAGTTAAATCCATAATTTTAGGTGTCTCAAATTTTTCACGAATCCAATTACATTGTTCCAAACTGTTTATGAACATATATTCTACACCAATATGTTGACAATATACATTCTATAAAAATAATATAAAGTAAATTATGCACATGTAGCAGATTATTATTCTCAAATAAATGAATGTAAAAGTATATTTTAAAATTTCTTATCAATAGATTTATACATTATATATAATATAAACAGTAAAATCTCACTTATGTGGCCACCTTTGAGATATACAATTTCAGGCCAAATAATTGAGGTAGTCACTTAAGTAGAGTTATGAAAAAAATTTGATATACAGAAATGTAATTAGAATGCTGTACTAAATCCTGTTAAATGTTTAATACAGATCTCAAGCAAACTGTTTTCCAAAGCTATAGCAACACAGCTCAATTCTATTTAAAGTGGTGCTTTAAACAATAACTTGAATTTAGAAACATGGGATTTTCCTGTTTTGTTGGCATGTAAATGAGGATTAAATGTCACTTTAAGGCACTTCTATCTTGACCATATAAGTGAAGTGGCCAATAGCCACAAAGATAGAATTTTCATATAAATCAAACTTGTGCATTTTCATAGGAAATTTCATGTGTGACCATATAAGTGAAGTTTAAGATATATAAAAGAGAATGAGGATGTATAAATATTATATTAAATAGAATATATAATATGTCTATATACACTCATTCCTCCTTTTCGTCATCTTCAGAAGTGGCACACTTCCTGTTTTGTCACTAGTCTTTGAAGGTTCCAATGTTTCTCATTTTTGTCACCCCTATTTCGTCCAAGTCTTTTTGAAATATTTTCTCTTTATTAATTTTAATATGAAGCCATCAGAAATAAGAAATTAGCTGATTTTAGATGCTGTTTAACTATTTCTATACCAGTAGCCATATTTGTTCACACATTCACATTTAACTAGAAGACACTTATAAATTTCTGCCAGAAAATGTCTGATATGTTCTTATCATTAGAGCAGTGAGTTTCACTTTCAACTTTATGAACTACATATATATTTAAGAGAACTTTCATCTCACACATACAGTTACCATGCTAAGAGCTAAGGTAAGTTGGGTGAAATGCTGCAGTGGGATCTTTTCCACAGTTTAACAATTAAACAATTGTTTAAAATCTGAACTAAAATTGCCTAATCATTTTTACATATATTTGTCCATTTTTATTCTAATTATAATCAAATTGTTGGTGTTATAATATATTCATTTGCAAAAATATTCAAACAAAAGCATAAGTGGAAAGGAACAATGCTGACATATCTATCATAAAAGATTGCTAAAAATTTGACCTGGACCTAAGTCCAGGTTATGACATCAGCAGGTAGGATCTCTCCTTGGCTATCAAACAGAATTTCTATATTCTTATAATATCCAATTGGCTACAGCATTTCAGAAAGCAAAAAGAATTAGAATGTTGTACAACAATCAGCATAGCCAAAATAAAAGCATATAAAAGCAATGGCTATTTTACAGTGGCATGCTGTGACATTTGATGATAGAGAAGCTGGTTTCTGTAAGAAGCCGATTTCCAGGGGAAATCAGTTAACTGCATGTCAGTGACAGTCTAGGGTCCATTCGTACATGCATGGTGGTGGAGGAGACACAGACGACAAGTATCTGACAAAAACCGTTTATTTTAACATAAAATAAACATACACTATGTACAAAATAATTTCTTTTAGGACAATCAGCTGTTCAGATGTCCTGGGCATCGTGGTTCATTTATCGTCAATCAAAAGTGACCCTGGGACAGTGGCATTGACAAGTCTGTAAGGCATAGGGAGACTTCATCCGTTTGCATTGGGAACACGGTCTAAGTCCAAAGTGGCACGGGTTACAGGTTGGCACAATAGACAAGAAACTGCTTTTTTTTTTATTTAAATAAATTAAAAATATGATAAAAAATTGTAGCCCAGCATTGTGATAATCTCAAATAAATAATTGCTAGTTATTATTGTTAATCTCTTATTGTGCCTAACTTATAATTTAAACTTTATCATAGATATGTGTGTATAAGAATAAACATAGTATTAGGTTGTTGCATATGAAATGGCCAATTTTTACTTCTGACTTTGAATGTTTATTAATTTAATTCAAAACTTATATATTCAATCAAAATTATCTCCAACAACATTAATTAATTTAATACACTTCCCCAATGCAATAAAAAAGCATTAATGCCAATTTGATAGAAATCATGAGAATTAGAAGCCAAAAAGTCATTAAAAATACTTTTTATTGTGTCCTCTTCCTTGAAGACTTTTCTTGATATAAAACTGTCCAAATGTATAAAAAAGTGAGTCTGTTGGTAAAATGTCTGGAGAATAAGATGGATGGAGAAGAATTTCATTTTAATACTTTCATTTTTGTGACAAATAATTACAGAACTGCAGACCTCCAAATAATGCTCTTTATTTCTTTCACTGAGTTCATGTTATACCCATTTGTCAAGCTTGAGATGTTGAAAAATGGTTAAATAACATCCATTATGTTCAACATTTCCATGATTTCCTGAGCAGTCAAGTGATGTTCTGATTTGATAATGTTCTTCAATTCTGATTTTTGAAATTTGTATTTTTGGAATAAAATTTTTTGAACCAATGCCTGGTGGCCTTCTCACTCACAGAATCTTCACCAAAAGTTTTATTGGTATTTCAGGTTGCTTCGGCTGCATTGTATTCCTACTTATACTCGTAATAGAAAATTATTCAGTTTCCTTTTTTCCATGCCATCAGAAAAAGTACTCTTAAACATGTGGAACTCATAAATGAGATTACATATTATGTGTGTGCTCTTCCAATTGCAAACATACAGCAATGTCCCATTAAAAAAGTTGAAATAGAAGGCTGGAAAGTTTAAATTTAAAGAAACAGCCATTTCATTTGTAATGACTCAATATATAGTATATATACAGGGTGGGCCAACAAAAACGAAACGGCAGAGTGTTCGTGTTCGTCCAAGCAAATTGCTCAGACAGGTCGATTTTATTCTCGAGGAGACATCTTATGCAATAAAGTTTTTGCGAATCTGAATATTAACTAAACAAACATTTTTTTTTCGAAATAAATGTTTGTTTAGATAATACAAAATAAATGAGTTTTTAAAATTTTTGTTGTCTGTTGTATTCAGAATCGCAAAAACTTTATAGCAAAAGATGTCCCCTCGAGAATAAAATCGACCTGTCCGAGCGATTTGCTTGGACGAACACGAACACTCTGCCGTTTCGTTTTCGTTGGCCCACCCTGTATACAGTTTGGTACTATCTGCAGTTTCAGGTATCCACTAAGGGTGTTGGAACCTACCCCTTTGGATTAGAAAACTACTTTATAGGTTTTCAAACAAAAAGCTAATTGTTATATGTGAGAACTCAAACTTTAACAAGACTTTTTCCATTTTAATCTTATGTAATTTTGACAACTAACATTGTTGATTATTCGTTACTACCCAAGAACATATCAATTTGCACTTTCTCAACTGTGAAAACAATGCATTTCCATGATCTGTTGACCTCTCAGCCAGGCAATATCGTTCATATATCAGCATTGACAGCCAAATGAGTCAGTCATCCCCGTGCCTCTATCGTGTTAGTCTGTTCTGGACCTCCTATAGTACAATAACAGATTCCTTGCCTATTTGCTGTACGAACACTCCTCCAGCCATGAATATCACCTATCAACAATGAGGATATCATCTTTTACTTTAAAAGATATCGCCAAATCATTGGATATCATCTATTTCCAAACTGTTTCTACCACTGTTATGACTGTCTGCCCAACAACCCCATTACTGAAGACAAACTCTCGTGTCAGGACGAACGCCAACTAGACAATCCATCAGGTATTTATATCAACATGTGAACCAATGTAAACTCTCTCTCTTTCATGACCCCTCCATTAGATAGGTCAGTTAATCTAATGTTACGATATATGTAACTCTTCCTGTAACCTATTTTTTTGTGATTATTAAATGTTTATTTTTTTTTAAATCTAGTATTTGAGTGCAGTACTTCCATAGGCGCTATCTCACTTGCCTCCATCTGAATCCACTCGCTCGCTCATGCGGCTGCTTGCGTGACCTACTTTTAAATTCAACTTAATTCACTTCTGTGTCATCAGGACACGGTGGTGTAAGTCCTGACAGGGCATCAAACAGGTGCTGACCCTTCAGTCACATGTGATATATATATATATCACATGTGACTGAAGGGTGATATATATATATATATATATATATATATATATATATATATATATATATATATCATAAGAGAAAAAACACCTTGATGCTGAGAACGTTTAAACTTAATCAAAAACAAATGTTTTCAGCCCACTCCATGAGCCATCGTCAGGCTAACTACATTCGAATACAATTTCGAACAAGCAATTTCAAATTGAAATAAATTACAAAAAAAAAAAAAAAAAAAAAAAGAACTCACGTGCTACGCTGGATAACGTAAACTAAAACTAATATAAACAACATAGAAAATAATAAAATAAAATATGTCAATATTACATGTGTACATTGTAAAAATCTATAGTCTATAGTTCTCTAGGCAATCCTTTTGCCGTATCTAATGTATTCCTGTGACTTTTTTAATTAAAAACTTCCAAGCTGATGGTAAAATCGCCGCATCCTTGTAATTTAAGCATTTTTTGGTTAAGCCGGACTTATAAATTTCACATTTTTCGGTTGTTTATATTAGTTTTAGTTTACGTTATCCAGCGTAGCGCGTGAGTTCTTTTTTTTTCTTTTTTTGTAGTTTATTTCAATTTGAAATTGCTTGTTCGAAATTGTATTCGAATGTAGTTAGCCTGACGATGGCTCATGGAGTGGGCCGAAAACGTTTGTTTTTGATTAAGTTTAAACGTTCTCAGCATCAAGGTGTTTTTTGTCTTATGATTTAATAGAGTCTGAGTGAAGTTAGACGAATATATATATCACATGTAAAATAGTAAAGTGAATAAATTTGAATAAGAAAAACCTCATTTTTCTTACCTCTAATCTTCTCAGTATTTCACGAAGAGGTAAAACATCTTCTTTTCCACCTATGTAGGTTGTAGGAGGCAATTTGAACATTCTATCCATATCTTTCTCTTCTAAAAATAAAATGTTAATATACACAAAATAAAAACTATGACTCTAACTATATTTTTCCCCAATTAAAATATATACCGTATTTTACGGACTATAAGACGCACTTTTTTCTTCGAAAAATTGCCTCCAAAATTCAGGTGCGTCTTATAGTCCGTAGTGTCTTATAGGTATTTTTTTTTTTTAAATTGCTTAAAAATTAAGGTGCGTCTTATAGTCCGTAAAATATGGTAATGTATTTTAACAAACAGAAAAATATATTACAATGAAAGTTTCCATTACATTAATGATTAAAAACTATTTTTAAAATTATACATAATTATGATGTTTAAATGTAACAATATCAAGATATAAATAAAAATTACTAAAACTTCTCTTATACATAAAATATTATGTACCATCAAACTGGATAATTGTAAATTAAGTAGAAGAATAAAATTTCAGCACTTAATCACAAACATTTTTGACCCTGTTTAAAAACCATCTTCAAGCTAAATGAAATTGAATTACCAAATTTCAGTAGAATAACAGCTTTACATAACAGCTTTCAGTAGCATAACAGCTTTTAGTAAAATTACAAACTTGAAGATAGAATTACAAACTTGATTTGAATTTATTAATAGTAAGAGTTAAATGTTCCAAAAAGTAGAATGTTTTAAATTTACACCATTTAAAAAATAACTAATGAGATAATAAAATATAAAATACAGTAGACTCCCCTATAATACGGGTTCATATAACACGGATTCGTATAACACGGTGAAAAAATTGCGATCAGGTTTGTATAACACGCTAAAAGAGACTCGTATAACACGATAAAATGTCATTGTCGACTCATGTCGCGACATGATTGGTCAAATCTGGACCAATAGCGGATATTGTACAAACCATTGCATTTAAACGAGCACTGGACCTACTAAAAAACATTTATTATTCAATGGCCATAAAAATTATATTTTTATTAATGATGTCTCCAAAGTTAAGTTATTTTTCTGTGAAAAATTTGCTGATCAAGAAACACGTGTCTGCCATTCGATGAGCCACTCCGCGACAAAAACAAGCTTAAGCAATGGCATCGTTGAATGATGCCACTTGGTAAGCAATCCTATAATTTTTTGTTTATAGCATAGTTTATATGGATTATTCCCAAAAAATTATGTGTGTTTTGGAAATGCTGAGTCAAATTAGTCCAGAATCGATTAATTTTATGGAAGAAAACCTTTCAAACAGCTGTATCCCCTAAACTGCACATGTGCCGGGCTGTGATTGGCTCATGTATTTAAAGTGACTCATACAACATGGATTCATATAACACGGAACGTATCTACCGTGTTATAGGGAGGTCTACTGTAAATAAATATATACAGATAAATGCATAATACTTTACACAGATAACAAATTGAATAAAGCTTTCTAAATAAATGCATTTTATAAGATAAACCATTAATCAAAGCCTGTAAGATTTTATGTATTGTATTGTCTATAAATTAGTCATCTACGTCAGGTCTTTAACCTATAGCCTGTGGGCCAAACATGGTCTCTGATGCATATTTATCCAATCCTTGCAGCTTGTTTCACTAACATGTTTTATCAACATTTGAATTAGTTAAAAGTATATAAAATTTTGAAAAATCAACTAAAATTAATAGACCTTTTGCATATGATTTGGTTAAATTTTTATAGATTGTCAAGAGCTAATTTTAAAGATCTTAAGAAGTTTACACCAGAGATATTTTCTATTTTTGCTTTTACATATATTTGTGAACAAAGTTTTTCGAAAATAAAATATATAAAATCAAATTATTGAACTTCATTGTGCAACATTCAAATATCTAAAGAAAACTTTAATATTGAGTACCACAAAATTTTGATGTTATATTTTTGTAAAGGCAGTTGTAAATTTCACGTTTATTTATGCCTGCTATTATCCAGAAATGAAAAGATCTTAATTTTTGAATATATCATCTGTACCTGGCCATCAGACTTGTCTTGGTGGTTTTTTTTCATTCATGTGGCCCTTCTAAAAAAAGTAGGTACTCCTGATCTGTTTTATTGGTTATGGATTCTCATATATTGACTTCATGTCTTTATATATACTATATACTCTCTCTATCATTAAAGTTTATGTATCTATTGAGTTTTGAGAAAAAATATATATATATTTCTAGTTATTTTAATTCTACGGGTTTGAAGTTGATCAAATTATCTTGGTTACATGTAAATCAACCTGTATCTCTGTACTGTTGCATATGTTGCTAATGCAGCAGCTCGGATGCCCTTCCTTATGTTCATGCTCACTTATTTACATGTTTAAAGGCCTGGCTATTACTCCTACTGTATGCATTCTCTCATGGCATTGAGCATGTTGTCTTTCTTTCTTTCTTTTCTTTGGTTCATATGGAGACTACAGCCACTGAGGCTCTCTTCTCCAATGAGCACTGCCTGGTGGTTATGAGAAGCAGCCTGTGCAACGAATATAGAATGTGTTGTCTTGAATTGACTCAAATACCTCTGGGATTGCTGGACAGATCCTGTTCATCCTTTTCATTCTGTAATAGTTGGTAGATAGTGGCATTTTTGTTTGTAGCAAATGTCCTGGCAATCTCTCTCTCTATATACAGTGGTGCCTCGTATAACGTACGCCTCGAATAACGGACTTTCTGTTTGGCCGTTACGTGACTCGAGCAACAGACTGGCTGCGAACAATGAACTTTCCGGCATAATTGGCGACTGCTCCATGGGTGCGTTAGTGTTTTCCTAACATACTAAACAAACGTAACCGGAGACGTAGTAGCGGAGCTCTGCGTCTCCGCTACTACAGGAGTGCGCTGCTGTTTGTAGGCATTTAGAAACGACGGTGAAAGAAAGATGGCAGCGCTCGCACTATGGATAGTATCGTGATGGAGGAATCTATAATTCTAAAATATGAGCTTTTAAAGGCAAAAGAAGAGTCCCAATTGTAAAATTTAACCATAAAATGAATTATTTGTTGAAAGAGCATTCAAAATAGCCACAAAAAAAATTAGAATGCCGGCTACCATTCAAAAAAAATTCGTAAAGACACTTACATCACCGCGTGCACTAACTTGCGCTTTCACAATTTTTAAATTTTCATTCATAAAACCACCATAATGGACCCGGAAACGAAACTATCTGAACCATGGAAGACGCCATGTTGCTTTTTACGGTAAACTACTGCTACAAGCGGCCGTTTTTGCCATTCGACGGCGCGCACTCCCACCAGAATTTAGGAACGCGTTCCGCAGGAATTTTTAAACTGATATCGCTCGCGCAGAGTTACGCGGAGGAATAAAAGAACGCACCCCGTGTTCATTTTTTCATGATACAGTACGGTTATTTTATGCTGCAGAACGAATTAGATGTTTTAACATGTATTTCTATGGGAAAATGCGTTTCGTATAACGGACGTTTCACTTAACGGACGTGCACCTGGAACGGATTAAGTATGTTATATGAGGCACCACTGTATATGGGATTCCCAATTCATAGATAATACAATACATAAAATCGCACACACTTTGGTTAGTTTATAAAATGCATTTATTAGAAAATTTCAATTTGTTATCTGTATAATCTATTATACATTTATTTGTATATATTTATATGTATTTATTTATTTATTTTATATTTAATTAATTCATAGACTAATTTTTAATTGATATAAATTTAAAACATTCTACTTTTGGAATATTTTAACTTTTTACTTGATTAAAATTTTTTTTTTTTATATTCTATTGAAAGCCATTATGCAGTTCAGTAATTTGATTCTATGTAGCTTAAAGATGAAGTGAATTTGATTCTATGTAGCTTAAAGATGAAGTGAATGATTTGATTCTATGTAGCTTAAAGATTGTGCTGGTGAATTATAAAATAAATATATACATATTATTTTATTCTCTAATACAGTAGTTCCCAAACTTTTTTGATTCTCAGCACCCTTGCTAAATCCATATTTTCCCAAGGCATCCTATGTCAAGTTCTAACAAGTACAATTTGCGAAATAGCAAAATAGCCAATAGTTTTTAAATTTAGTAAAATTATAAAAAATTTTATAACATTTTGTGCCGCCCTAAGGCACTGTGACTTCCTCACAGGAGCAGCACACACTTTGCTCTAATATTAATTATGTTGAGGACTGGGTTCAAAGTTATTGCATTTAACTACAAGTGTTAACTGCCAAAGATAAATCTTTATAAAAGACAACTTAAATGTAATTTATCTTCTAATTTAAAGTTTAAAAAATCAATACAATATTTTTACAATAAATAATAACTAAAATATTGACTTTATCAAATATTTATTTATTTTACTCAGCAAATTTGTAATATAAACTTCTTAATATTTACTACGGATGATGGTAATCTGTAATAGCATTCAGACTTACAAGTTTGAATAAGGTTATTAAACTTCTTAAATCAAGATGTTTCATTTAAAATGCATTAATTATTACTTTAACTTCAAATTCATAAAATTCTTATCTATTCTGTATTTAGCCATATATATTATATTAATCTTTAATGTAACAAAACTTTACTTCATTGTTTTAACTTTTTTAATATTTTCACTCTGTGGGCACTAAAGGACCGCTTCAAACAAATTCATCACCAGAGTTCAGTCAGATTTACAACAGTGTAACTGAATAGTGAGGAATAGGTTCAATGGATATAAGCTTTGAATTTGATCCAGATTCAAATCCAGATCGATCTCACGAAGTAGAAGAATGGATTTCAGTCAATATGTCTGGCTTATAAGAAATAATGAACTAAAGTTATTTATCCATTAAAAATAGCAAGACCAAAAAAATTTAAAGCACTATTATAAACATTAAAATTGTTTCTTTTCATATGAATTCTGAATTGAATATGAATTCTGAATTGAATTCTTTCAATTCAGAATTCATATGAAAAGAAACAAGTTTTTTGCAAAATAATAAGTATGGCTACTTCCATTGT
This sequence comes from Centruroides vittatus, assembly GCF_030686945.1. NCBI lineage: Eukaryota > Metazoa > Arthropoda > Arachnida > Scorpiones > Buthidae > Centruroides > Centruroides vittatus. Next base: position 264,232 of record NW_027122147.1, read on the forward strand.
CATACTCAAGTGTCATCTGACTGTCTTACATTCTGATCAAATTAGGTTACATGAATTTAGTGAACAATTGAGTTTTTACAATGAAAAAGCATCAAATATTTGGCTAACTGCCTTGGATAGTCATGTATCTTTGATGAACATGTAAATATTTTTATTCCTTCATTATTTATTAAAAAAATATTTTATATAATTCTTTTTCCTAAAATTATATTCCATTTTTACTGTGAATTTTCTAATCTTGGTTATATATTATTTTCTTTCAATGCTATATTTAATTTATATGATGTATTTCAATATTATATTTAGTACTCAGTTTAATTTTACTGATAACTAAGATACTTTACTGATAATTACAGATACATGATATCATCAATATAATAATCAGCATAAAGCTCTCCAAAATGATTTATTAGAATACAGTAATTTAGCCATTATTATTTTAAGTCAATTTTTGATGAATGCTTACAATTTTATGTACCGTTTTCCAAATAAAATGATATGAATTTTAAAAAAGTAAAATAAATTCTTTTAAATAAAACATCTTCAATTTAAAATATTACAAGATTTAAGTTCAAAAAATTCCAGGAATAAATCAAAAAAATCAAATTGTATTAGGACAAAGAAATTTATTTAATATTTTCAAAAGTAATCACAAAGTTTTAATACACTTCTCCCAACAATTTTTCCAATTCAAGAAACATTTTAAAAAACCAGCTTATTTCAAGGGTGGTAAAATTTACTTTGATTAATCTTATGTCAGTTCTGTTGACTCAAACTTTCATTTTAAAGTTTGAGTCAACAGTTGAGACTTCTATTCCTCCTCAATTGCTCTATTTCTCTCATCTTTTTTCTTTACCCAAAGATGAAAAAACTTTAAAAAAAAAAAAAACAGTTTGAGTCAATAAACTCAGACAAGATGAATTGAAGAAACTTTTGAAATCTCTAAAAGCATATGTATTTTTAAATTTTTTTCATTTTTTTTTAATTGGAAAAACTGCTTAAGAAAATATAATGAAGCTCTGAGAGATTATTCTGTAAAATATTAAATAAATTTCTTTATATCCTGTACATTTTAATATCTTGGCCCATTGGTAAAAGTTTTTGAATACACTTGTAATAAATTTATTTGTTATGGATATTTTTACCAAAAATTATCATTTCAGTAATTATTAAAATATAAAAATTAAGCCAGTATATTTTCAAAACTAAAAACTAATTTGGAAAAAAAATGTTCTCAAATCACAATTTTTTTTAAAACTATTTTATTCTGAATTTATGGAAAACTAGAAACCTTACTAAAAAAAAAGAAGGAAAAAAAAAAAATATAAAGAACATAAAACTTTCTGTATTAACAATTATTAGTATTAATTTAAAACGGAAATCCTTTTATATTTTTGTAAAAATATTATTACTTGTCTGTATAAAAATGATATCAAATGCACATATGTTCCTGTCATCAACACAGTTTACAACCAATTCAAATGTAACTTGGTGGGCATGACTACTCTGCACCATTCTACCATTTAACATTATGTAGTACTCAGAAAAAATACAAGGAAGCAGCTAAAATGTCTTCGCTTTTCGTCATATCCAATCATCAGGAACCCTCTTCCATTGCCAAGTTTGCCAAATGCATCAGCTCATTGTATCATTTGCCGAACCTCATTTAGTGTTAAATACAATGGAATTAAAACATTTATAAGACATGCCAATTGCAAGAAGCATCAAAAAAGAAGTGCTTCTCATTTGCCTTCTCCCTCTCCCTGGTCGTTGCATCAGCCAAAAAGCAGTTTCCAAAGATGACATGATGGGATAGTTCTTTCAGAAAATTAGCTGTAATTTCTTTGGAGATAGTGTTACAATATTAACTTTATCTGGAATAAGATTATAAATTTACTTTTAGGTATACGATAAGAGCACTTATATCCACATATAAATGGAGAATTTTTGGGTTTCTTTCGAAATACTGATTCTGACAATACTGTCGTCAGAGCCAAGAAACTGGGGAACTGTCCTAGAGGTTCTGCCCTTAAGAAGTTTAGCTTTTAATTTTTTTATACTATCCTGCCACTATCCCTTCTTTTCACAGTAATTAGGCATAGCACTCCATAGGAAATATATTGAACTACAATAACTCTGTACCATATTTAGACACTATAGCACAAAAAATGGGTAATAATTTAAAAGAACTAAAGTATTTAATAATAATGTTAATTCCTCTGGTAAAAATAACATAAAAACTATTTGTTGCATTAATACTTGATTTTAAAAAATTGAAAAATTTCAAAATAGTCAATTCTGTTTAATTGGGGCAGCTGCTCTATTGGACCAAATCTCAAAGAATGGAAACTAAACTAATAAATTAATACATAATTTAAACACTTAACTGTGACAACTTTTCGCTTAATTGGGACAGTAGCAGAAAAGGAATTTAGCAATTTTTGATATATTTTAGAAATCTGAAAATATGTCAACACTATGTACGGTACACCAATGGTGTGTAGGCCTAACGGATGGTGCAGACTAAGCAATTTTGTCTTTCACTCAGACGGTTCGGTTTTCTTCGGAGAGATCAGCATAATGGAATGTAACACACCAGGATCCTGTTTAAGGCAGACATGAATGCAAGCTAATGACCCTGCTCCAGATTGGACCAGACGATCCCCTTAGAAGCAAAGGGACAAAGATCCCCAGACAATTTTTTGGTCTCTTGACCAAATTGAAAGACATCTAGAGTTCTCTTGGAAGGTGTTGTGTGCATGATTATATCTAGATTCAGACAGCAGCCATCTGATCATTGGGACCAGCATCTGGAGATAGCGGATTCTATGGACACGCCCACTGAAGTGGCCCATCTCCAGATAAAAGAAACTGTGTTCAAAGAAAGGCTTTTGTGTTAAGGTGGCTTTTGGACAAACCCAGTTTAACTAAAAAGGGAGAAAGGAAAGATCATTCGATCAGGAACAGATCAAATGGTCGACCCTTGTGTACATCCCTACTAATATTTGGCAACACTAGTGAGATGTGAACCAGTTATCTATTGTCATGAATCTGGCAAATTTATAGTAAAATATTTTATGCATTTTGGTTTAATAAAGCATTAAAATAGGTACCTAATTATTATTTTTTTACCTACTTATTTATTTACTTATGTATTAATATTTTATTTTAGAATTTATCATTAGTTTGTTTAATTGGGACAGCCACTTAATTGGGCCAAAATGGATTAGTTCCAACATGTCCCAATTAAGCGGAATCAACTGTATTTGAAATTACTGCAGTTTTGAATTTGTGCTATCAGCAGTTATTTAGCAGGGATGGGGAATTGGAGGAAAAATACACAACTCTGAACTCAGGAGTTAGTATTTTTTCAAATCATCCCCAACTCCTGATTCCTTTCACTAATGCACCACAAGTATGTTAGTAGTTTGTTTAATAGAAATAAAGTTGGCTGTAATAAGCTTTCTGATTAAAAAAAAAGTATTTTTATTTATTATATACAAAAATATAATATTTAAAAAGAATATTTGAATTTAAATGTCAAAAAATAAACATTGTAAATAGTATTTACTAAACACTGTATTTAGTATAATTTTTAGAAATTTTTATAGTAATACAAATTAGTAACATAATATTTAATTGTATAATAGGACTTTTACAATTTTCAAATGGTTTATGTGAGAATCAGAATGAAAATTATACAATATAATATAATTAAATGTGGAAATTAATACATCGATCTAGAAACTGACCCTAATTTAAATCTGAGATCTTTCCTTAAGCAGGAACTCTAAGCAATTCCCTTTATTGTTTGATGGAGAGAACAAGGGAATATTACTTTCTTACATAATAAAATTACTTCTCTCTCCAAATCGTTATTTAATTACCCTGAGAAAATAAATGTATTTTCTACATGTTGTTTACACTAACGTAAGCCACATTTGTCACTTTTGTACGAAAAGAGGAAATTGAACTTCCCTTTCTCACTTTCTTATCGCTAGTCTTGACAATCATTTGGATATCTACCCCTCTCTACATCTCGTTAGTGGACATGAATTCAGGATTTCTATTGGTCAGAAAGTTCAATAAAAAGTGCGATTTCCTCCCAATTTGAGGAGTTCTCCAGTCATTCAGAATTGTGCTCCAACCCTAAGAGTCTCTCTCAAATTTTGACTTGTGTGCTCCAAAGCCAGAAGCTAGTTACCACTCTCTCATCCTCCCCTTCCTGAACTTCATTGCTGTCTACAGAAACAGAATGACTCTTTGAGACTTTCAATGAGGTAGTAAGTTTTACTTAAATGTAAACTCTCTCTCTCGTGTGAATAGATAGGGGTTTAAATTTCTCATCATGTAATGATTTTTATTTACTTTATATTTTGTTCTTAATAAATTTTGTTTTGTTGATTTAAATAATGGTCTCGTTAATGAGCTCAACTCAACACAAAGTCTTATCACAGGTCCATGAACTCTCCTTCTCAGAAAAGTATTTTAATTTAATCATTAACATGCCTCACTCTCTAATTAGGCTGGTGTCAGGAAAAACTAACAGACAGTTCCTACAAACTCCCTGTACCCAAATTTTACAATACTAAAAACCCATCCTAGGGACCCTGTGGGTGGATCTTCGGATCTGAGGCTAATCAGGAGTGAGAAACAAAGCTTTCGTCACCCCAACTTCCCACATAAGCATTTCTTACCCACCAGATTCCCACATTTACACAAACTAATAAAAATTAAAAAACAGCCAAAATATATATATATATATCAACTTTGAATACAGTTTTTATATTTTAACCACTCTATATTAAAATGTTAACTTAGAACACTTTTCAATTTTGGGCCTTTTTGACATTGCATATGCATAATAATATCTAACAATATAATTTTTGCCCTTACAAAAACTGAAGGACTTTAATAAACTTTTATTATTTTATATATATTAATACATTAATATTTAATACAATACATAATGATATTAATACTGGGGTGAAAAATTTAACACTAAAAAGATTGAACAAAATATAATTAAAGAGAATTTGTTCTCAAAAAAGACTAGCCTCCATTATGTCTTCTTTCAAGTTAGTGCACTTGTGAGATTTGATTAAATGCAGCACTGGAAACAATCATTCAACACTGACTTTAGTAGGAGGCACTGAGGTAATAACATAGGCTGAATTTTCTATTAAAAACATTAAAAATGATGGCATTAACAGCTTTTAAAAACTTTAAAATTTTTTAAACATCAACATGATGTAAGGAGTTAGGAGTTGATAGGATTTCTGACTCCCACTCTGACTCCCATAAAAAGATTCTACTCCTTGACTCCTGACTCTTCATCCCTGTTATTTAGTGCAACTTTTTATCTGCAGTAAGTAAAAGTGTGCAAAAACTGATGTCAATTTAAAGTTTTGTAATGCCACTATTAAAGGGATTGACAGATTATTTTAAATATTTTAGAGAAAATGGTTTCTTAAAATCAAAAATAATAGCAAATGAAATTTGTACAAAAATGCAACATGTCTCTTCTATCAAAGAAGTCAGATCAAGAAAACAAAAATGTTTATTTGATTATAAAGAAATGAATACAAGTACAGTTATGCCAAAAACATATTTCTATAAAAAACAATTTTTAAGCAACAGTAGATAAAGGAATAATCTCTACAAAAGAAAGATTTAAACAAACTGAAGAACTAATTATATTTTTGATTTTCTTCAATATTTCTGTATTAAGACGAACAAGGATGACCTTATGAATCATTGTATGGATTTATATTTAAGAAGTGAAGAATGGTTATATTAAGCAGTGAAGAATGGTGATAATTGGGATTTAAAGATGATAATTTCTATGACAAAATTAAAATGTTTTGTACCATATGCTGCAATGATATAAGTAATGCAACTCCATTAAAATGTTTTAAATATGCTATCTAAACTGCAGATTCCTTCCCTTGCCGTACATCATCAGGCTATAATTTGGTAATAATAATTATAAATTACTAATAAATTTGACTCTAGAGGGAGGCATTGGGTGCCATCTTGTTTAAATTTAATAATTATAATTTAATTAAATAATTTTAGGTTAACCTGAAAGAAATTAAATTATAATTATTAAATTTAATACGAGATGGCACCTAATGCCTCCTTCTAGTCAAATTCATTAGTAATTTATAATTATTATTACAAAATTACAGCCTGATGATATATGGCAATTGAAGGTGGGTTATTGCAATGTATTGGGTATAGTTAAGACGTTTATATTTATAGATTTCTTCCCAGATCTAACTATTGCAACTTAAGGGAAATTCTGTTGTCAGGCATGAACATCACATGGTCACTGACGTCACTGCAACGTAAGTGCAATTACTAATCCCAAATAGATAAAATGTTTTATTCTATAGCTAATATTTACACAAAATAAGTAGCCTATACTTTCCATCAGAACATGAAATGAATATAACTCAAAATTTCATCGGGATTGGACAAAAATTGCAGGAGCTGTAAGGAATTCACACACGCACATATAGACAACAGCTTTTATATTAGTAATATTTTAAAATTCTGCAAATTTAAAATAAAATTAGAAATATTTACTTTAATGGAATACAAAAGATTACAACAAAACAGATTTAACACTTTTGGACTTTCATCCATCTAAAATTTTTTCTTTTAAAGTTTTTATATTACATGAAATCAAAAAATTTGTAGTATTTGTGTAAACATCATATTATACATTGTAATCAAATACAATGTATAAACTGAATACAATGAGCTAGATGGAATGATTATTTGTGAGGGTTATTAAATTTTAATTAAAAATGTTCTACAATACAAGTAACTGAGAAATATGTAATAAAAATAAATAAAACTATACTTGCTTACTGAAGAGACAATATCATAAAATAAACAACCATTCAAACTTCAGCAAAAATTCTTTAATCTTAAAAACGTTTTCAAACGCATTAAGCGTCCATCTTCAGTTACTTCTTTAAATCAAATATGAAATTCGAACAAATATTACGAACAATTAACGGTACGATTACAATAAAAAATAAAATAAAATAAAATAAACAAGATTATCATAATTTACAAAATTATGCCAATATTTCATAAACAAAAAATAAAAATATAAAATAAAAATAAAAATAAAACGAAAAATAAAAAATAAAACAACAAACAACATTCTTAAGATTAAAGAATGTTTATTTTATGTAATAAAAATTTTCTGACTAGTATATATCATGAAAAACTGTCTTCACTTAAATGTAAGAAGTGTTAAATGTAAGAAATCACTTTTTCCGAATTTTAACATCTCTGGAAATAAGGCGCATCTAAGAGTTGATGTAATACATCATTATTAGTGACCTCTAGTGCCAAGCATTCTATTTCTTCACCACTAATTCCACCATCATTTTAATGATGTTATTATACCAATACTAACAGCAGTAAATACTTAAAAGGTCAACTTAGCTCAATCTCATTAGTCTATTACAGTGATGTCATAAAGTAGTTGAATGAAAATCCCAGAAAAACGTGTGCAGCGCTCTTTCAAGAAATGTTACATTTCTGATGCTTAAACAGCACACAGGATGATTTCAAATGGAAAGATATAAGCTTTGAATCCCAGTGTTGATTCAGAAAAGCCTACCATAGAAAGTGAAGAGGTTTCCAACTTAAATACCACAGAAGACCTTGCTGTCTATGTAGAGTTAGAATAAAGTTATAAACAGTTATAAAAATCATATAAGTTATAACTCACATGACTTATATGAGTGATAAAACTTTATACATTTTAGTACCTAGATGTCCTAACTTTACATAGCATATTAATTACTTTACTGTGCAATAAATACTGAATGAATTTATGTCAACAGAAGTTAACATAAATTTGTCTAATGTTGTCTATTTTTCAAAAAAGAAAACTCCATGGATATGTAGAAATTAAGGTATGTCTTTGATTCAATGGCATCTTACATTTGAGTCTATGGTATACACATATAAAATTACTATCAGTATTTAAATTATAATAAATATTCTTAGATATAAATTAAAGCAACTAATTACTTAAGTTTGCCAAAGAAATACTTCAAATGAAAAAATGGCAAGAGAGTTTTTTTTAAAATTAGAATGAATTCTTTAATTATAATAGAAATTAAACATGTTATATGACAGAAAAATAACAGCAAAAGCAGAAAATCTTTAAAATCAAAAAATTGAAGTCAGTAACATTTAAACTTCATTAATAGAAAAAGAAAATATATTGCTTTCAAACTGTAACAGATTCTGTTGTTTTCAGTTTTATAAAAGAACAAAATTTATAATTATCAGAGAAAAATTAAAGTAATTCAAAAAATTCAGTAAAAAGGCTCATTCAAAAGAAAATTTTCTCCATTACATGCAATACATATGGCATGAAGTTTCATTTCTTACCCATATTATGCAGTTTTAGCCAATAACCATCAAGATGCAAACGATCTAGATTTGGAATAGTTATTCCCAAGGGATCAAGGTTGGCAAAGAAGTGTCCACGTATCTACAGAATGGAAGAAATATACAACAACATCCAGAGTTCTGATGTTTTCTCACAATATAAAAAAGGAGAAATTCTTTAAAAAGTTTGATAATATACTGGGCTTATATGCACACAAACTTTTTAATAAACTGCAAAAATCTAATATTCCATTATATTATTTTAAATGTATTTATTTTATTATTCTAATCTTGGTATTATCAAGAATAATAGAATTTGCAATTTATACAATTAACTTACTAAACTAATACTTATTTATAAATTATATCATATAATCAATTCTTGATATTAGTTAATCATACCTAACTTGTGACTACGTAGTACAACCTGAGGAGAACTTGGTGCACCTTCTGTCACAGTTGAAGAATAGTTTACAGCTGTAATTGATAGTGGATCAAGCTTCGAAACAAGATGACCACGCACCTATCATTGACATAAACAACGGAAGGAAAAAATATAATAAATGAAAAGAAAAAAACAGATAAATAAAAATACAAACTTAAAAAGAAAAGTGAGTGTTTGAAAATAAATAAAACAATAAACAATTAAAACTTTAGTTAAATAAAATTTTTAAAATAAATTATGTGGCATTTACAAAAGAAAAAGTAATTTTTATAAAAATAGTTATTATGAAAATGCTATTTCTCATCAGCAAAGTGAAGTCAATCATTTTAAATACTACTGCTATTCAAAAAATAAATTTTTAAAATATGACTTATGTTAATTTGGGCAAAACATATACTTATTGAATTGCATAAAAACATTTATTACAAATTAAAGAAATGTATATAATTCTAACTAATAATAATAATAATAATCTTATATTCAACTTAAAATTTTATACATAAGTAATAGATCTACTTTAATAATAAAAAAAATATATATATATACTATTAATTTGTTTAGTATTAAAATATTTTAAACTAGTTAATGCACCCAGCAATATGCATGTTAACTTAAGAAAACCTCAAACATATTTGAAAATTACATGTGAATTTGTTATACATTGGTTACAGTACAATATAATAGTGTGATATTCAGCAACTATGTACTGAACATCAAATAATTGCTTCTGTCAGTGTTGGGTATACTGTTGTTTTTATTTAGACTCTCTCTAAATAAACTTAACTTACATAGAACACCCAAACTCCAGCAGTAATGTGAAATATTAATACTAGAACAAACATTTTTCAGAGATCTTATGCCTACATCTTCAGGTTCTGAAGTCTTTTGAACATAGAATGTTTCTGATGAACATATAATGACACTTTTAGTGAATGTTTTTTTTAATATCTAAAAATAAAATTGTGTGTGTCAGACTGTTTAAAATTTAGCTCTTATATGTTACAATTGGTCAGTTAGTGCTAATGATATGTTTGTTCTTGCAGTGTGATTTTTTTATATGGTATAAAGCCCTCCAAGCCTGGACCAACAAGTTGCTGTCATTATAGTTGATGACCATCTTGTAAATTTCATTTTTTTAGGTGCCATATTTGTGTTTTGTAAAAGTTTAGCTTGATTCAAATATATATATATATGTGTATGTATGTGTCTTCTTCCAAGGCTAGAATGGATAGAGCAGTGATGTTGTGTTGCTTTTTCTTATTGATGTTATGCACTCTTGGAGGCATTAATGCAAAGATCTTGTAGTGGCCCCTGTAAATTGTAACCACTTTCCCATTCTATTATCTGTTATCAGTACTGTACCTCTCTTAATAAAGTAATTATTATTTTATTTATAATAAATGTGTATATATTATAAAATAAATATTATGTTTTTATTGTTTTATAATTAAATATTTTGTATAGACTCATTCCATCATATTTTACAAAAATATTCATGAAATCTAAAATATTTTTCTTAAATGAAACAAAAAGTAATTTTAATAGAGCAATCAGCAACAAAATAATTTAAAATGCCATATTTTAAAGAAACATTGAAAATACTGTAGATGGAAAATATTTTTAAAAGAAATTTATGGGCTTTTTCGAAGTTTTCTGTAAATATAAATGGAAGAGATTTATAGAAAAATATATAAATTTAAAAAAATAATAAAATTTTCCAACATTGAGAGAAAAAAACAGACAAAATTCAATGACACTGCCAATCTGAATACAAATGTTTCTACAAAGGCAATACAAAGATAAAACAATTCCACATACAAACTTACAAAATTTCTCAAATAATAATCACATAAATAACCTTTGCTTTCTTCCAATAGTACATTAAAAACAACAAACGTTTTCAAACATATTTTGAATGTCTGTCACAAGTTTGAAAATGTTTGTCATTTATAATGTACTATTGGACTAAAGCAAAAGTTATCTATGTGATTATTATTTGTACATTTTTCCAGTTTGAACTATCTTTCCTTTTTATTTGACAAAATTTCTCATTAATTTATTATATTTAAATTCAAATTTTCTGTAATTTATGATGTTTTTATGTATTAATGCTTTTAATTATATTAAATAAATAATACGGCTGTTTTTATAGATAATTTTATGGAGAAATTTATAATTAAAATTTTATTTTATTAAAGGTTATGTAAACTTAAACATTAATAATTAAAACCTTATAAAATTATAAATGAATGTAATACTATTTTAATACAGCAAAAATTGTCTTACAGTACAGGTCAGATTTTTCTATTTTGGTAGATTCCTGTTTTATAAAGATTATTTTGTTATTAATGTAGAAAAGAAGAAAGGTTGAAAACATGTTGCAACTCATATTTAGAAATGCTTCTTTATCATAAGGGTTTTGTTTCAAAGTCAAGTTGAAAACTCCAAAATGTGTATGTGGTGCATAGAGGAAAAAGTCTGTAAAATCTATTACATATAAAATTAAAATATTAAAATTAATCTAATCAATGTTTTAATTGCCCTATGATATATCACCTTCTAGTCAGCATTTGACTTATTAACAAACATTAAGTAGTTCTATGCTAGTCTAACAGTGAGTTCAACTAACATAGAACTTCTTACTTTTATTTAAAAATTCATTTTATATTGTTTATAAAAATAACTGGTCTTAGAAATTAATTGTTTATCATAATGTAACACAGTATTTATTTTTGGTTAATTTTTTTTATATAAGAATAAAAAAAAAATATTAAAGACCATTATCATGTGAATACATATTTTAATATTTCACTTATTTTTTTTCTAAATTTTTACCATTAATTTTGTTGATAGTATTACAACCTTTTATAAAATCTGGCTTATGTTCTCTATTCATTTATCTCAGGGAGTGAAGAAATTTCATCAACATTTAATTTCTTTTAATATTTTAAATTTAAATTTTTAATTTGTTTAAACATTTAAATTATTAATTATTGTCTGCTGATGAGCACACCATTATTTTTAGAAATCTTTCCATCTCATTGTGAGTTGCACTTTTTATATTCATCCTGATGTGTTATGAAGTTAAGTACTCATTCTCTCATTTCAATTCTATTGTTTTATAATGACTATTCAGTTTTAGATTAACATTAAGAAATGCATTTGACAAGAAAACATTAAATGTATATGTTTTTCATTAATAACTTTTAACTTAAAAAGTTTAAATAAAGATTTCTTTTTAAAACCTTTAGTAAGGAAATATTTTCAGATGAATTAAAAAAATTATTTTATCTTTAAGCTTCAAAGCTAAAGGGGGGAAAAAAACACGTTTTGGTTTAGAAAGAAATTTGTGTAATCAATTGTAAAATTCTAAAAAGTTTGAACTTATCTAGATACTGTACAAAATGCAGATTACATAAAATATTTTTGTAAGATATTTAACAGGGAATGTTATGTCAGATTATTTCATTTTGAAAATGGTTGACAAATATGATGATAAAGAATAAAATTAGAACAGGTAACATCAAATATTCTGACAAATAGATTTTTGGTTTGTAAATAACATTTGTGACAACTGATGGATGTATTTGGATTGATGATTGTGTGCTACTTGTAATTCATTTATTTTGAAATGATAAAATGGATTTCACCAATACTGATGCTTTAGAGAGCACTGATAACCCAGTTAAGGCACAATAAAGACAGTAGTAAAATCTGTTAGATGATGTAGTTTTACTGAGGTATACTGAAGATCTTTAAATATGTTAAGTTCAATAGTTCACAGCAAATATGTCAGTAATGAATCGATTGTAGTCCAATTAAATATATTACAAAAACAAACACATTCCTTATTCCACAATTCATATATATTCAAAGTTAGCAGCTATTTATATTCTATTAAATCAAAAACATGTTTATTATTCCAGAAAAAAAATTGTTTGCAATTTTTCTCTAAGTTTTGAATTTTTTTTAATATATTCTTTTAATCCAATGTTATATAAAATTGATGATTGTTACAATATTTGTTTGTGATGTTCAAGTTTAGTGTCCATGAGTCAAATGTCCATTTTACATTTGTACTTAAAGTAAATGCTAGATTTGCAAACATTTGCATTGAATACAATACACACAATACCATCACATATTTCTATTGATTCTTGGAAGAATCAATTGAACCAATGGACAAACATCCAATTTGATCATAAAACCAAACTTTCTGTTAGACCTTTGCAAGGGCCAGCAGCAAGCCCATAGTACGTAGCAGAATATGATTGTTGATGCTATGAATATTAATTAAAATAGAATGAAGCATTGTTAAAGAATGCAAGTAGAATAGATCATCATGAATGATAAACTGGCTTTAAAAGATGCCTTTTCATTCAAATGAAGCAATGAACCTTTCCAAGATAATACAGCTGGTATAACAGTTTCTTTGAAAAAATTTGATGATAATCCATATCTGAGAAATCTGGAGCTAGTTCTTTTTTAATTGGCTAACATCCTTCCTTGTCCTCATTGTGCTGTAGTTTAATAATCATTTCCTCAATCACAGTGTTTTCAAATGCTCAAGTTAAGTTCATTCACTAGGTATTCTTATATGAATGATTAAATATTTTATAACAAAAAAAAAATATTGCATAGTGAATAAGTTATGTTCCTTTATTTAATAAATTAACTTTGTTGTTACATATTATTGTTTAATATGATTACTATTGTGCTATTAATTTTGTGCACCTCTGTGTCCTTTTATATTTCAATTTTGTTTATATATTATCCATGTAGACCTTGTTCATAAATAGGACTTATTATACTGGTGTAATTAGCAAAAGGAGGAAAACTTAGTCAAAAATATGACAAAACATCTGTATTTTTCACCTGAAAATAAAGATATTTTAAATTATTATAATTTATTATGCTATATTCTCTGTTCATGCTGTATCTCTTAGGGGGACCGTGGTGTCATCTTACTTATGGTTGCAGACTCTAGATTTCACATTTTTAGATGGTGTAACTGAATAAATAATAAATACTACTATTGTTTTAATAATAATTTTTGTTATTCATTACTCAGATGAGTAAAAAGTTGTTTATTATTCATTTTTAACACTTTGATTTATAAATTTGAGTTTGATTACTGTAAATTCTGCAAATGTAACATGTATTTATGCATGTACACAAATGCAAATGAACAGTATTTATGTTTTAGTATGTAATATGTTTAATTTTAAACAATATTCTTTTGAAATACTGTTCTTTTTGGTTGAATTTTAGCAAGCTACACTAAACTGCTAAGTTGAGGAAGCCAAAAGATTTGTTTAAAAATAAATATTTTTGAATCTTTTTGTCTATCATCAGTTCTTCAAGCAGAAATCAGAATAAATGAAAATAAAGTTATTGATAGTTAAATTTAGAACAATTTACATTTAGATTTATTTATATTTTTAAAATTTTTCTTCTATATACAAATCTTATACATAAGCTTTTTATAATAAAATAATATAAATAAAATGAATTTATTAATCTATGTAAAAATATACTTTTGATTAAATGAATATGAAAAAAGTTAGATTACTAAGAAAAAATTGCAAATTTCAAATTTTGTTAAATTTTAAATCAATTTTTTCAGTCTATATTTATAAGATTATTATTATTATTTCATCTTTTTATGCAATTCTATATCTTAATCTACAAAATTATATTTATTTATATATAATAATTGATATATTAAAAATTTAATAATAGTTATAATATTCATTTAGTCATTTAATAATAATTAAATTTTTGAAGCCAGTATATTATCGTAACATAGTAAAATTAATAAATATGTTACTTTATTTGCCTGAATATAAATTTCATTCTGAGAGCTACTGTGGAATTTAAGTTTGGCATCAATAATGAACATTTTACTTTGATAATTTTCAAATATAGAAAGTAATACATATAGTAATTATTTCACCATTTTAAACAAAATTAAATTTGTTTCATATCAAAATTCAAAATCAATTAGTACATAAAACAAAATTTTGAAGCAAATTCAAATAAATCAAGCTGAAGAACAAAACTTAAGATGATAAAAATCATCACTAAATGTTTAAGATTATTTTTATTTTATAAATGGGATCAAGAAAAACAAACAATTTTTAAAATATTAAAAATGTTTTATAAAAGTTACAAATTGAAATTTTAGGATTTAAAATATTTGGACATATATAAAAGGTGTCCGGGAAAAAAATCTGCCAAAATATCTCAGGCTCTATCTAGCTAATACAGTAAGACCCCGCTTAATGCTGCTTCGATTAACGCTGATCCAATATAGTGCGGTCTGCTCAAAGCCTATAAAAAAGCTCAAAATTTACACTGATTCAAATTATCATGGTATTTCATTGATTTGTATATAATACAATTATTCACAAAACAAACCAATCAGCAAACAGTGGCAATTTGTCATTGCACTGTACTTTCCTTAAATTTATGTTTGTTTTGTGTAATTTTCAAAAAATATATCATCATGAATGCTATAGGAAATGTCAATTTCACTTGGCAAGAAATAACTAATAAATGCATGAACAGAGTGTGGAAGAAGTTACGGCTGAAAATATCCAAGAATTCTCAATGAGAAGAGCCTATCACTATATAACCTAATTGATACAGCAGGACTAGATGAAGACAAGCAGGATATTGAGGAGTTACTGCAGGTTACGGGTGAGAGCTGGTCGCTGGTTCTCACCAACGATGATCTTCAAGAACTGAGGAACAAGGAATTCATGTAGATGTACTGGAAAATAGTAAGTCTAAAAACGAAGAACCCAAAGAATTTCTCTACAGATTTCCTTAGTAAAAGTTTGGTAACCAAACCGAAATCGTTGATCAAATTGTAGCGATGATCCAGATTTTAAAAGAAGTGCAAAAGCAAAATGTGGCATTTTGGATGCGATCTTCTGCTACTGACATTTGCTTAAGGAAAGAAAAAAAAAGCGTTAAATGAAACTACACGACTTTATCGCAAAAGCAAGAATTTCAGAAAAGCCAGGACTTTCATCACAAAAAATGAACTTCACATTTCTGTGTGCATACATTTGTGTGTTATTTAACATATATTATGCAAATTAATATAAAAATAACTTAAAATTAAAGTAAAATCTGTTTATTTTTGGGTCGCAAATTCCCCTTTCCCAATTTACACTGTTAAAATTACCTCATTTAACGCTATTTCATTTAGTGCTTTATCGTCTAGGAACACATCCCCCGCATTAAGCGGGGGTCTTACTGTAGCTAATAATTTTTAATTGTATTGCACATGCTATAATTTGAAAGTGCATGGAATGCTGTAAATCATTCTAGAATCTATTTCTACATTCAATTTTTTACTTCTTTCAAAATGGCAATGAGAGAAGATGCTTTACACTTACAGTGTACAACGTTTACACATTAAAGAAAACATTAGGAAAAAGTTTACTGTAAACCATTTTACAAATGAAGCACAATACAACTTGAACCTCATGCCATATATTACATAAAAAGAAAGTAAATATATACAGAGTGCAGTATTTTCGCTAGTGCTTTCAACTAACTTATTTTTGTCATCTTCAGGCAAACAAAAATTTAAAAATAGAACACAATATTCTAATGTAAATGGAACAAAAATCATTTAAATTGAAATTAAAAGTCACTATGAGCATGATCAAAATTCGATTACACAAGATATTGAAATGTCATGGATATACACCCATGTCAAAGATGTGATGGCGGATGCATATCACTGTTTAGCCGTTTAGATAGGGCAACTCATGTCAAGCATGTGAGTGTTGCAAGGCTCCAAGGTTGTTGTAAGGAGAGATTTCCATACGAAAACGAGTTCCTGATTGTTGCAGTATCTGAGTAGCATTGTTTGAGCCAATAACGGGTTGTAGTTCTGTTTGAGCACTTTTTTGTGAGCTCCGTGGTATGCTTTCTTTTCATCACGTCATCCTGGTGCTCGGCTAGTTGGCTAGCAAGCTTTTGTGTGAACATGAGGTACATTGGCCTCATGTTCACACAAAAGCTTGCTAGCCAACTAGCCGAGCACCAGGATGACGTGATGAAAAGAAAGCATACCACGGAGCTCACAAAAAAGTGCTCAAACAGAACTACAACCCGTTATTGGCTCAAACAATGCTACTCAGATACTGCAACAATCAGGAACTCGTTTTCGTATGGAAATCTCTCCTTACAACAACCTTGGAGCCTTGCAACACTCACATGCTTGACATGAGTTGCCCTATCTAAACGGCTAAACAGTGATATGCATCCGCCATCACATCTTTGACATGGGTGTATATCCATGACATTTCAATATCTTGTGTAATCGAATTTTGATCATGCTCATAGTGACTTTTAATTTCAATTTAAATGATTTTTGTTCCATTTACATTAGAATATTGTGTTCTATTTTTAAATTTTTGTTTGCCTGAAGATGACAAAAATAAGTTAGTTGAAAGCACTAGCGAAAATACTGCACTCTGTATATATTTACTTTCTTTTTATGTAATATATGGCATGAGGTTCAAGTTGTATTGTGCTTCATTTGTAAAATGGTTTACAGTAAACTTTTTCCTAATGTTTTCTTTAATGTGTAAACGTTGTACACTGTAAGTGTAAAGCATCTTCTCTCATTTTTGTTTGCCTGAAGGTGACAAAAATAAGTTGACTGAAAGCACTAACAAAAATAAAAAACTGTTAATGCTGCACTCAGTATATATATTTACTTTCTTTTTATGCAAATGAAGGACTTTCAAAACAGATTTTATATACATACATAGTGCACTCTTCAATTCAAAGAAAAAAGGGGTCTAGTAGAAAAGTGAAAATTCTAATGAAAGCCAAATCAGAAGGCTTAAAGAGGAACTTTAAAAACAGTGACCAGGTTTCAATTCATTCTGTAGCCCAGAAACGAAAGTTCATATAGTTGGTTCCATGAAGCTTTGAAAACAAAAACACATATTAAATATCAAAAGAAACAAGTAATTCTAGACAGAACTAATAAGTAAATATCACTGGCAAGGACAAAGTCTGGAGGATTAATCCAAAAGTTTCCTGAAAAAGTTCTTTATTTTGGATGATGAATCTTCACCCTCTTGGATTTGACAATCAATAGTAATAGTGAATTTTATACCAGTGATATCTTCTCTACACCTTTCAATATAGCTTTCTAAGAAAAAGAAATCTGAGAATAAAATTTTGATTTTGATTGCAATGAGACTGAAAGGATTGAGTCAAGTCCTAATCAGAAAATCAGATTTTGTTATGAATGCTCAGCAATATTTAAATGAATGTATACAATATCGCTTGATTCCTTACATTCAAAAGAACTATTCTCAAGCAGAACAAGTCTTATGACCTGATCAAGTATGTTCCTGTATGCCAAAATCATACTGGATTATCTATGACAAGAAAACATAACCTTTGTCAAAAAGAACAACCCTGCAACATGCCAGAAATTAGACCAATTAGCAATTTTTAAGATAGCTATTTACAAAAATGGGTGAAAGGCACAAAATCATAAATCAGCTGGTCAATTGCATAAAGTACTGTCTGAAAAATATGAACTAGTCTTGTGCAGAAACTTGAAATGCACACCCAAAATTAAATCAACTGCATTCAACAACAGGGACTTTTAAATTCACAAAAATAAAATAAAATGTACAGCTTTTTATTACCTTTCAAATGACTATTTAGTTCATAAAAATTTCTTTTTTTCAAGATAAAAACTACATTACACAACTTGTGCAATTTTTTGACACCCATTATTTTTGATAAATCTAAAATTTTACTTAAAACAGTAAAAAAAAGGTTGGTTGGAGTTGGAGTTTATGGCACAAGGGTCTAGGCAGGCCAAAGAGTACCAGATATAGCCAGGTTTGTTGGGTCTTAATATGTATGTTCTAGTTTTATATATAGGTTTCTTGCCTTCAGATATGCCATTGTAGGTTGAATTTGTCTGTTATCATCTAGTATATTCCATAGAGCTTGGTCTTCTTATATATGGTGTCGAAGGTATCATTCTCCAGTTATTTTATACTGGGAACACGTCTTTAATATATGTTGGATAGTAAGTGGGGGTTTGGCATGTTGAGAATATTGGTTGGGTATCCTTTGTTAATATAGTTATGTGTTAATCTTGTGTGACCAGTTCTTAGATGGGCAATACAGACAAAAGTACTATTTCTTCTTTCTGGTTTTCCTGGTGGCTGGTTGTCTATTTTATTAACTCTGGTTTAATGGTGTGTAGTTTATCATTGAGTTGTTTGTTCCAGTCCTCTTGCCATTTGTTGTATATATACTTGTTGATACAGCTGTATAAATCTTTATATACAGTCTGAAAGTTCTTGCTTGGTTTCTGTCGTCTTGTTTTGCGAGTTTGTCTGCAGTTCCATTTCCTTGGATTTCAGTATATCCAGGCAGCCAGTAGAAGGCTATTGTATTTCCTGCATGTTTAAGATGTTGGAGTAGGTATTGTATACTGTTGAGTGTTTGGTGGTCTGTTATCCTACAGTTATTAATTTCTTGTAGTGCCCTGAGTGAGTCTGGATACATTATAGTCTGTCTGTAGTTATTCTTTGTACATATTAGAGAGCCACGAAAATTGCAAACAGCTCTACAGTATAAAGTGTTGTTTCTGCAGGCAGTCCTGCAGATAGGCAGCCTCAATACAGACAAAAACTGCTCCTAAAGTTGTTGATTTTGAGCCATCTATATATATGAATATTGTGTCATTATCTGTGTTCTTTGAAGAATTGTTGATATACAGAACCTGGAGTCACTGCTTTTGGTAACTCTAAGTCAAAACATATATCAGCAGCTGAAAAGAGCCATGGCGGGGTATTGAGAGTCCAGGGACTTGGATATACAAGTGGAAAGTTTATTGCTTGTAGTCGGTATGCAAACGTATAGAAATTGGAGGTTTGTATGAGGGCTGATGGAGGAAAGCTTCTTGAATTGATAAGATTGTTAGCTGATGTAAGAGCAATATCTATATATATAGTCACTTTAATCCAAAAATCCTTTTTGGTTGATGATCTCACAGCACTTCTGGTTAGAAAATTAAGACTTTATTGCACAAATTAAAAACAGGCTACAAATGCATTTTGGGTTGTTGTAAATCTACAACCCTCTTCAGTGCTATTAAAAAACAACAGTATAATTAGAAACCCAACATTACTTATATATTGTAAAAAATTTTTACAACAACCACTTACATGTTTCATAGGAAAAAGACATAAAAATTCCATTTTCACATTTGTATTTTCCATAAATATACATTTAAAAAACAAATATCGGATTAAAATGACTATATATATTTATATTTGAATATACAGCATCCATATTACATTAAGAGGGATATCTGATGGCTTTGGAGTTTCAGGTATAATTGTAACATGAGATGCAATCTTCTCAATTACAAAGGTGGTTCCATTGATTCTGCATATAAGCTTGGTATTGGTGTGGTTCAGAACAGTCCTGTGCCCTGTATGGTGAATTGGATCAAGCAGGTGAAGTCTTGATGGATTTGCAAATGTATATACTTTACTTCCATAGTCTAGTTTTGCCGGTGTAAGTGCCTGGTAGTTTTCCAGTTGGTTTCGCAAAAAGCAGTGTGTGAGGTTTTCAATATATTCATTGCTTGTGTACACCAGCTCTTTAAGTGGGTAATATGAGGATTAAATGTAAGAGATTTGTCCAAGATTACACCTAAGAATTTGGTTTCTGTTTGAACTTTTATTTGTATATTTCTGGTTTCTGTTTGTTGCATCCAGATGTAGTCCTCTGATTCTATAAAAATGTATGCAAATTGTTTTTGTTGTTGGGAATGTAAACCTATTTGACTGTGCCCAGAATTCCAATTTATTCATTGTCAGTTGTAGCCAGAGTTCAATTGAGTACTTGCTGCTGCACAATGTATTTGTAAGTCATCTACATACACTGACCATTTTATATGGGGTGGTATTAGTTTTAACATTTTATTAACTCATAAAATAAAGAGTCATGGAGAGAGAATGGAACTTTGTGGCACTCCTTGTTCTTACTGGAATTTGATAGTGTATTTCCAATTCAAACTTGAAAGGACCAGTTTGTCAGGAATCCCTTTATAAATGCAGGTAGGTTTCCTTTTAGTCCAATATCATATATGTCTGTCAATATGTCATGCCTCTATGTTCTGTCATATGCCTTTTCAATGTCAAAGAACACCAATACCAAATGGTGACAACAAAGAAATGCCTCTCGAATGTCTGTTTCAAGGAGAAGGAGCTGTTCTATTGTTGATTGGTGATGTTGAAACCTCCCTGTATTGAGGATAGGCTATTATGTTCCATCAGATACCATCTAAGTCTAGCATTTACCATCATTGCCATCACTTTGCTCATACAGCTTATTAGGGCTACTGGCCAGTAATTTTGTGGATTTGTTGCACGTTTATTTGGTTTCTGGATTGAAATTATTATTGCTTTCTTCCAGGAATGTGGGTATGTCTGTCCTGTTCATATTCTATTAAATATATCCAGTAACAACGATTGTGGAGTGCCGGTAAGTTTTGGAGCAAGGCATTGTGGATAGGCTGTTATACAAGTTTGGTTACTGTGTCACCAAACCATATTGGTATTTTGTTCAGCTTTCCCTGCAGAATCTAAAGTGATTGAATTGTATGCAAATGTTCTGCCAAAGCAGTTTGCTATTGCTTGTTTGTCTGTTATAACAGAGGTTGTGTTCTGTCAAAATTGAGATCTGTGGGGTACAGGAACTTCTCCTGATTGCTTGAATGCCTTTCCACAACTGTCGATCTGCTGTTTTTCCTAATAGTGTGATAAACTATGCCCAGGATTCTTTTTTCTTTTCTGATAGATCTTCCTGGCATTTGCTTTTGCCTTCCTAAATCTGATGTAGTTCTCTTCTGTTGGGTGGCACTTCAACTTGTGCCAGGCTCTGTAATGAGCTAATTGTGCTGTTATGCAGTTCCAGTTCCACCACGATTTGTACTTTTGGTCCAATTATTCCAAATTGTCAGTATTTGCAATTGTCTTCTGGACTGCTTCTAGTATTGTCTCTGACATTTTGTATTTCTTGGTCTATTGATTGGCTCCTTTCTGTAGTTATTGTTAAGTTAGCAAGTTTGGTAAATTCCTGCCAACAGGCCCTTTAAATTATTTATCTGGGGGCTGTGTTTTCTAGTGGCTGATCCTCTATGTGACTGAGGATTATTGGAAAGTGGTCACTGCCTCTGAGATTTGGAAGTTTCCATTTTGGTTGAATAAAAATATAAGAAAAATCCAAATATTGATTTCAATACTGCTATCTGATACTGTGAGTTTTCTTTACTGAAATACTGGTATTGATAAAACCCTTCAGTATTGCAATGAAAGCATGCCTATGGAAGCAGCAATTATTCCATAAGAACAAGTTTGTAATTGATTTAAAATCTGCATATAACTTATACTCCCTTTCAAACTGTATTTTAAACATTGATAACCCATGGATTATACATGCAAAAATATGTCACTTTTCTCATACCATCGCAGAATGTGAACCATCGTAATGTTAACTTTTATATGAAATTTACTCAGCTATCTTCATTATAAACACATATGTTGAATAGAAAATTAATTTTAATATTAAAAAATTCTGATAACACCTTTATTAAAACTGAAAGTTTTGTCATTAATTAGTTATAAATTATTCAAAGAAACAGACTATTTGACAAATAAAAATATAAAAATATTATTTTTTATATTTTTTATGCATTAATAATTATATACTAAATAAATGATAATAGCTTTATTTTTTTCAGATAAAGAAAATACTCTCAACACTTTCTTTGTATTTTTTTAAAAATGTGTAACAGTGTTCTCCATAAGTCAGTTATATCTGATAAAAATATTTTTGTTTTATTTACAATTATTATAAATTATTAAAAATAACTGTATTAGAGACCAGTATACAAATCAGTGTTATAATGCAAGTATTGTTTTGTTGTAATTAACTGAGGTTTGTAAGAATAGCAGCCAGCTAACATTATAGCTCTACCACCTAAAATTTTTTCCTATGAAAACACTGATAAAATACAAAATTGATTTTTTTTAATGAGAAATTAAGCCATAGAGTTTTATGTTTTTTGATCACTTAACAAGGAAACATTAAGCAAAATTTTAAAATACAGAAATTTTAAAATCTTGTTACATAATTTTATTTACAAGAATAAAAAGATTCAATATCAGCTTAAACTGATATTAAATATTTTAATTCTATTTAAGGTCATAACTATATTCAGGCAAATATAGTATATTAAAAAAAAAAACATAACTTATGGTTTAAATTTTATGTACAATACATCTATGTAATCATTATATTAAATGAAAATTATAATTTGCATTTAATAAAATAATCTATAATTTACAATTCATAATTAAAAAATGTATGATAAATTCTATGTCAAAACAATCAAATTCTGTAAAACTTGCTCTCTTCTCAGATTTTGATCAGTTTCAGAAGTTATATTTATACATGTCACAATTATACAAGATCTGAAATGTAATTGTAATATAAATATAACAAATTTTTTATTTTATTGACATTGATTAGTCATTTAACATAAGAAAGTTGTTTTTAAAACCAAATTTATTATAAAAAGAAATACACTATTAGAACTAGTCTTCTAAATAAAAACAATTGGTGTATCTTACTTTTGATCAACAGTTCCAGCTTTTGTATGAGTTTAAATAAACAAAAATTGAAGGGCTTGTAAGATCATCATCAGAAAAAAAGTTCTTTCAAACAATGCTAAATGTTACATATTCCAAAAACATTCCAGAAATGTAAAGAATTAATTGATTTTTTTTTCTTCACTTTCTAATTAAAACAAATTTGTTCTATTTAGATTTTAGCTAGCCTATTACCAAATATAAAATTTGAATTTATACACAAACACATGTAAACTCTTAGGTTTATATGAAATATGTATATATATATAACTGATTTGAAACATCACTATTTCAAAATTTTTCAAAATATTTTGTGCTTTATCACAAGCATTTTAATAATTTTCCCCATTGTACTAGATATTTGTGAGTAAACTATTACATATGTACTGTACAATCAGCAATATTTTAAGTTACCCAATAAAAAAGAATCATAGTAAATACAAAAATATTTAAAATTACATATAAAAACTTATTTTCACATTATTCCATATGGAAATAAATATATTTCTAAATTTTGCATTGTCATAATGCAAATATGCCCATTATAAGGTTAAAATAGTTATGATAAAACATACTTTGAGTATGATTAAAAGAATAATAAAAGTGCTTTAATTTAATTTTAAAGATATTTATTACAGAATAGCTCTTGTGCTGCACATATACAATCTACAAAATATGTAGCTCTGAGACATAGCTACCCTTCTGACCACAAAATATGGAAACATTCAGGAACTATAATTTACTCCTAGTGCTCCTATTAATTTACTTTTAAATGTGAGATTTAACTTCAACTTTTTTCATTAAGTTACTTGAGCTATTTATCTCGTTTTTCAAAATTTCATATTATTCTCACACACATTAAATTCTTCACACTTTTACTGATTTTAATCAAACTATTCATTTTATTCAGTTTTCACATAGAACAGAAGTCTGATTTCCAACTGTATATATTCTTTTATTTGAAAATTTAAAGCTATTTTGATATCTATATTAAAAAAGCAAAGTTGTCCTCTATATGTACAGTACATATGAAGGATAAAAACTACCTTTTTTTATTAAAAAGCTACAAAAAATTTATAGTTTTACAGTCAAACTTGATTTACAAACTTAATTTGTTCCTAAAAGTTGTTTGGAAACCGATTTGTTCTCAAATCAAAACAAATTTTCCCATAAGAAACAATGTAAAATGGATTAATCTGTTCCCAAACCCAAAGAAAGATCTGTTTTTTACTTTGTTAGCTTATTTCTTGCATAAAATGCCTATAAAAGGCAATATTATATTATATATAATATTACTTCATTTATATTTATTCTACATATATAACATTAAAAGCAAAACGTTCCTTCAAGGGTAACTGAAACAGAAACAAAAACTAACACTTTACAAAGAAGTACTATAAACAGAGACTCAACTTTGGCTGCCAAGATGAAATATAATGAAATCTATCAACACTGAAAATAAGTACTTTGTCAATGCTTTGAAACATTGAAATAAAATCAATTGAAATGCAATTTTAATTTATTTATTTTATTTTAAATTTCGGTATAAAGGCAGTTTTCATTATTAGTTTTAGTTTAATTAACTGGCTACCTAGTATTAATAAATATTAAATATTATTATAATAATATTTATTATATTATATTAATAAATTTTTGTCATTTAATTTTACTTAAGCATATTTAACACAAATTCTTGAATGCCATTTGTATTACGTGAATGTCAGTTAATGCAGTTTACATTAATTAATTTGATTTAAATTCAACTGTGGTACATACCGAAAAACAAAAATAGTATCTTTCTCACATGCACACTGAAATGTAATTTAAGTAGCAACATCACTGATGATTCATTACATGACAAAAGGCAATCTTGACACCACTAACTTCTGAATCAATAGGTTCTGTTGTTAATCGGTCAGGTTGTCAACTTTCTTCAACACAGGAAATATAGGGAGTTCACAGTCTGTGGACAGTTCTTGGTGAGTAGCTTGTTCAGAAACAGAGTTATCATAATAAGGCATTCAAATAAAGCATTCAAAATTTTGTTTGTAAACCGAATTGTTCGTAAACAGGGACATTCGTAACCCGAGATTTGGTTGTATTAAAATTAAAAACACTTATCCAATATATTACTAAGAAATTTCTGAGTATAACCATTCTGCTTATAGAGCAGGACATCTTCCAAAATTGTGAAAATGGCTTATCTGGATGGAAATGTACTGACTCATAAGAATGCAGGAAAGTACATATTATAGTTGATGTTGAGTTGTCATTCCACTAACCTGCAATATATGCATTACAATAAGTTGGTAAATGTTTTAAAAGCAATTTTAGTATGCTAAATCAAAGTTGATGCCAGAAGTGTTGTGACTCTCACACAAAAAAGTTAGAAGGTGGTATATTTACAAATCTAGATATCAGAAAACTTTTCTATGATGCTGCATTTGAAAGTATAATAAATACAACAGAAAAAGCAATATGGCAAGTTTTTAAAGATAATGTTACAAAGTGTTTTGATAATATTGGGACCTTGAATAAGTTCTCGCTGTTTTTTCGTAAAAATTAATGCTTTATTTAAAAAAAGTCATACAAAACATGTTACTGAAAGTATTGTCCATCACTAGCCACTACTTTCTCCCATTGTTCTGGCAGCATTTGAATTCCACGTCGGAAAAATGATACGTCTTTTGAGGCTATCCAAGAATCAACCCAATTTTTGGCATCTTCATAAGAATGGAAGTGCTGCTCAGCCAGGCCATGTGTCATCGATCGGAACAAGTGATAATCGGAAGGGGCAATGTCTGGTGAATACGGCGGGTGGGGTAGGACTTCCCATTTAAGTGTTTCCAAGTAGGTTTTCACCGGTTGTGCAACATGTGGCCAAGCACTGTCATGTTGCAAAATCACTTTGTCATGTCTCTGCTCGTACAATGGCCGTTTTTCTTTTAATGCTTGGCTCAAACACATCAATTGTAGTCGATAGCGATCTCCTGTGATGGTTTCATTCGGTTTGAGCAGCTCATAATAAACTACACCTAGCTGATCCCACCAAATGCAGAGCAGAAGCTTTGAGCCATGGATATTCGGCTTTGCTGATGATGTTGATGCATGGCCAGGCTTACCCCATGATTTTCTACGCTTAGGATTATCGTAGTGAATCCACTTTTCATCCCCAGTCACGATACGATGCAGAAAACCTTTCCTTTTCTGCCGTTGAAGCAGCTGTTCACATGTGAAAAGACGCCGTTCGACGTCTCTCGGCTTCAACTCGTACGGCACCCAATGTCCTTGCTTTTGAATCATTCCTAATCCTTTCAAACGTTTTGAAACTGTTGTATGATCAACTCCTAATGATTCTGCAAGTTCAGCTAGCATCTGACATGAGTCTTCATGAAGTAATGCCTCCAATTCCTCGTCTTCAAACTTTTTCGGTGCGCCAGAATGTTTTTTATCTTCAATGTCAAAATCATTATTTTTGAAGCGTCTAAACCAATCTCTGCATGTTGTTTCCGACAGAGCATGGTCACCGTAAGTCTCAACAAGAATTCTGTATGCTTCAACTGCAGATTTTTTTTGAATAAAATAGTGAAATAAAATTCCCCGCAAATACTCTTTTTTTGGCACAAAATGCAACATTTTTAACACCACGAGAAAAAAAGTTGTTAACACTTCGGCAAAATGACATATACTGATTTTCAAGGTCGCTTATTGTACTTCCTTACAGATGCGTCACCATCTAAAAATACACGCACACAGTTCTAGTAACACCCCCTGCTGTAAAACAGCGAGAACTTATTCAAGGTCCCAATAAGAAAGATCAAAATTACAGAATAACCAAACACCTTTATCATTGCCAAGAAAGTTTATTTAAAACAAATGTTTTAAATAAACAATCCAAATTACACAAATATTGTAAACAAACTGCTAGACACATTCAAGAATCTCATTTGCAATGAGTTTGAAAATTTTCTTACAATCTCATCTGGATTAGTTTCCCAGAAATTTGAGTAAAGAAGTAGTGCATAGAGTCTATTAAGATGTAAAGGAAATTGAGAGATAATATTAATGACAATGGAAAATCAAAATTCTTAGGTTACTGTTAGCTGATTACTTAAACAAAAGATTCCAATAGGTACACACAGAAAAAAGGAAGCAAGAAATGGGTTTGTTTTTTGTTCAGAAAACAAAAACAAACCATTACACCGACTTTAATGACTATTGAAAACTATTACAGTAAGATAGAAATATTTTTTGTTAATTCTATACATTCCATATGGTAGGTTTTATTGAGTGAAAATGTATATATACAAATGAGTAATTATTTATTATGACATTGTCATAATGCCAGGCTGGAATTTTTAATTAATTTAATTTAAAGTATATGCTCTCCACCTCAAATTAGTACTGTAGTGTCTTGCCCCTGTAAATCATACTTTTCTGTTAGTAATGGAGTCAAGTTGGTCATCTATCTTAACTCTTTTCAGCAGAAGTTTTTGAATTGAAATAACATGGAGTTCTGGTTTTGATTGGAAGTTCATATATAGTTAATCTGGGCCTCCTGCCCCTAAGTTTTTCATATCTGGTCTTGAATTTCATTTATCTAACACTGTTCTCAAGATTAAAGACAGACAAACAAGCAACAGATGCATGACAGTGGAAATTTATAGGTCTACAATTTTTTCAAATTGAAGCCCAACAATTTTTTCAATAATGTTTCCCATGAATATCAGTATTACTGTTTTGTAAGGAGTCCTTACATGATAAAAAAATTCATCTTTTTTTGTATTGTACATTCAAATTATATAAAATCACTGTTTATTCATGAAATAATCACAAATTTAAATCTGCAAGTTAGTATTATTAAAAATCTAATCTTATTTTCTCAAAACTATTGAACAAACTTAGTTATTCAAATTTTTTTATCTTATTTCCATTAAATTTTTCCTTGTAATTTTTAAAATAAATTTTTAATTCTACTGTATTAAGATATTTTAAATTGTTATTCATTTTTTACACTGTGATTGTTGTTTATTTTATTTTTGTTCATATTTATGTAAGTTTTTTTCAATATTTAAAATGTATATAAAAACACTACAATAAAGAATTCCATTTCTAAAATTCATAATTTCATTATATAAATTAATTAATATATAGTGTACTGTAACTGTAAAAAATTTTCAATAGATATCAGAAAAATTTTAATTCCATTCATCTGACATTACTTGTGCATGTAATGTGATAGCTTCTAAAAAATCATTTCAAATGTGTTAGTCTACAAAATACTGTTCTTTTGGAAGTATCAATACATGTAGATCTCACTAATGTGATGAGTTTCAGACTGTTGCCATTAATCAAATATCACCTGAAAACAAATCATTTTCTCACTTACCAATGCATATAAAAGCTTAAAAATATATTTAAACTATCATTTATTAAATACACAATAGTACTAGGTCTACATAGAAATGATACAAAAGTAAAAATAATGAACAAAAA
This sequence comes from Centruroides vittatus, assembly GCF_030686945.1. Lineage (NCBI taxonomy): Eukaryota > Metazoa > Arthropoda > Arachnida > Scorpiones > Buthidae > Centruroides > Centruroides vittatus. The sequence goes on from NW_027122147.1 coordinate 293,329, forward strand.
GTTCCTGAAACCCACTTATGAGAAGAAAGTGCTAAAAGTAATAAAAAAAGCACCTTATTAGCAAAGTGCCTTAAAATAGCAAGGAATGCCTGTATTTTTATTTATTTATTTACAAGAAAATACAGTGATGACACAATAACAATGATAGTTGACCCCCAAGTAACAAACAAACAAGAACCCTGTAAAGATAAAAATAAGAACATTGAGCTTCTTTTCCTTAATAACTGTATACATATAAACTTGACATTGAGCCTTCTTTTCCTTTGCCATTCAGCATGCTGAATCTTTTTTCAAAATCTGAGATGCAAGCAAATTTTAACTTGAGTGATTTGGCATAAAAATATCTCATTTTCATTAAAAATTTATACGAAAAATAGATAAAATCTAAATTATAACTTAACAAGCTTCAGTCTTTAATAGATGATATTTGTAAATAATAATAATAATAATAATAATAAATAATCTATAATAGAATGAAATTTTCTATAAATATTTAAAAATTAGTTTCTGTACATTTGCTACAATTACTATTGCTTATAAAATTATTATTTACTATAACTAGCATAAAATTGCATATCTATATTTGTATACAATTACCAGGGTCAACAAGAAGGAATGAGCTATAGATTTTTCCCCAAATCTAGAGAAAATTTAGGAGTGCATAGTGGTTTTTACCCTTATAAAATTAATTTTATTTTTACTAAAAGAAAATAAAATCTTTAACACTGCTTTTAATTAATAAATAAACATTTACACATTTCATTTGTTTAAAATACCATGAAAAGAGAGGCCTATTCTACCTCCAGGTCTCATACAAGCTCTAGATGGCCCAGACAATTACTATTGCTTATTAAAATATTTGTCACTCTAATCCTCAAATTATTAGAACCTACATACATAATTTATAAAAATAAAATAACTTTTTATTTTCTAAATACCTGATAAGATCTAATAATGGCCTGTACAGAAAGATGATCATCAATGTCTCGAGGTGCTATATGAGAAGTATCGGTTGGAGTCAAAGCAGCAGTTGGAGCTTGTGGAATGGTTGCAGGCCAAGTTGGTACAGGTGCAGTACCAGCTGCTGCAGGTACATAATAAGGCATTCCAGGGGGAAATGGATAATACGGCATAGGTGGGGCAACAGTAAATGCAGGTGGGCTTTGATATGCTTGTCCAGGTTCAGCACCTTTTGTTGTACTTTTAAAGAAAGTATCCCATGACTAAAATTTAAAAATATATTAAATTATTATATATGAAAAATAAAGAAAACTATTAAGATAATAAATAAATGTAATTAGTTAATAAATGAATATATAAATCTTTTCAACACAATAATTAATTTCAATATACCATTATTATTTTTAAAATTAAAAAATATCAAAGAAAACCAAGAAAAAGGTAATAAAATAATATTCTTATTTTTACAGGCATCTTCCACTTAATATTTTCCTATTTAACATTTTCCTAAAAAAACATCTTTTACTTTTTAATACCCAAATGTCATAAAAGCATATATATCTCTCAATATGATATTTTTTGGCAAATGTTTATAAAATAAAAATTTATATTTATACCCCATGTTACATTCCAAATATAACTGGTTCGAATGTTACAATAACATGTACTAAGTATCCAGAAATAAACTATGCATCTCAAGTAAGGCTGGAGTAACATAACAGAATCATATCATATCAACACTTCCTACAGCAGAAAACCTAAACATGCTTTCAAGTTGTCACTAACAGTAGTCAGTCAATTCTCCAATTTACAGAAATGTCAAAGACATTGTTAAGAATGTGTTAAAATTTATTCCTTGTTTTTTTACTGTAAATTTTCTCTGCATCTTTAAAAATATCATTTTATTGTTGTGCACTATTTGTCAAGCTATATCATAAACATACTGTTTGTAGTATTGCATACAGATTGTCTATGTTATTACATACAAAGAAATTGTTCATTAACAACTATATTCACAATCAGAAGGCAACATATTTAAATTAGGATATAAAATGCTTATAGTTCTTATATTGTGTTAGAAAGTTAATAAAACCTTACATAGACATTGTGTTTTAGTTACATTTTCAAAAATTAATCAAGAGTTTTGTGTTGAGCATAACTAAATCATTCAAGAAATAAAATTTTATTGATAATAGTTAAAAGGTTTTAACAGTCATTTAAACAGTGCATTAATGTCAACTAATAATTCAACTATTAATTTAAGTTTTGAATTTTGAATTAATAATTAGGAATTTTAATTACTTTTATTTATTATTTTTTATATCATATTTTATATATTTTCATTTATCATGCTAAAGTATTAGCCAAACTATAAAAAACAAAATTCTGATTTTTAAATATTTTCGGCTTTGTCCTAGAATCTGTTCAGTTTGGATAATGTATTATGTCAATTTAGCGTCATGTCATTTTTAAACTTGTTCATAGTAAAACTGAAGAAAGATAATGTCAGACAGACATCAAAGTGAGTGCAGAAGAATGTGTATGCATGTACATTTTCTAAACAAAATGAACAGGGAACTAATAATAATAGTAATAAATCAAATAATATCAAATTAACAGTTAGCCACTATCATAAAATTTAAAGTGACCATACCCATTATTCTGAATGTCTGATAATAGGAAACAATCTTTTTGAAATTCAATATTAATCACTCAAAACACAATTTTAACAACCTTGAGAAATGTCAGTTTTTGGAAATATCCAGTAAGGAATATTTCACTGTATTGCAAAAAATAAATAATAAAATAAAAACAAATTTTTATTCCTTTTTTAAAAGAACTAAAAATATGAAGACAATGCACAGGTTAATAAAAATTATTCCTCTGTCCTTTCATAATTTTATTTTTCTGTAATAATAATTTCTCTTTAAATTTTGAATATAGTTGATGTTGATTTTAGTGGATTGTCTTTTAAAGATTAAGAATTTGCTTAAAAGTGGTGCCGCTAGAGACTGCCCACCTGTAAGGTACAGACCCAACATCAGGCTGTGGCAACAAGCCAGTTGGTCAACTCCTGTTGCAACCCAAAGATCAGAAACGTCACTTTTAGAATCATTGTCGAATGCTAGGGTGTACCCCAGAGGCGACATACATTGGTCACACCTGAACAGCATGAAAAATTTGCAAAGGCTACAAGTTCAAGGGCGGGACCGGCTAAAGAATCACTACACTCAACATTGGAACATTAACTAGGCATAGCCATGAGCTCGCTGATATACTTAAATGATGTCGTGTGAGCATTGCTGCCTGCAAGAAACACGTTGGAAGGGAGAGAAGTCACGTGACATTGGTGATGGGTTTAACCCTTTCCATGCTGAAAACCTTTAGCATTAAGTAAATAGGTGGAATTCATTATGCAACGCATTTTTGCATTTTTGGGTAATTTTTTAAATCGCGATATTTCGCTTCAATATCACGCTATATTCAATCTGTTTTTTGTGTTTGATTAAAAACATATTACAGTTTACGATTGTATAATTTTTAGTTTTATACATATTTAAAATAATATGAAGTTTACGAACAAATTTGAAGGTTACGAACAAAAAAAAAAAATTAATTTACAGAGAATCGCTGAACTTTGTACATCTGTTAGATAGAAACATCTGTCCTCTATTAAACAAAACAAACCGCAGCTTTCTACCTAGAGCGGGGGAGAAGTTATTGCCATTATTCACACTATGTCTCTAATTACTTAGCTGGGAGAGTAGTCGATTGTTATCGTGAAGCGACACCGATTAGTCAGCTGTACGACTGTGTCAGTCGTAGAGCTTTGCTCTTACTTTTGTAAAATAATTAAATGTATTCAAAATATATATGAATTCATTTGACAAAAATTTTAAAGCCAAATTAACAGCGCAAACACCTTCCATAGACTTACTATAGGAAGGTGGAGTTTCCCGGGAATATTTATCGCTAGATAGTTTTAAAAACATATTTACTCGCCTAAATATTGTCAAATTAGCTAATTTAATGTCTAAGTGCATTAAATTAGTTAATTAGAATTAAAAATCGATTTAAAAAGCGAATTTACAGTGATTGTTTACATTTTACTTCGAAGGTTGGAGGCGGGGCTTTTCGCGGCAATTTTTTCGTTTCATAAGTCTGTGATTAGTTAAAGTAACGTCAACAAAGACAGAAGAGACTCAATAAAACTGTAGAAGGAGTTTCCCTTTGATTGTTTTCAGCCAACTGTGTAGTTAACTGCAAAGATTTACTGTAGAATAGTAGGGGATGTATTTACCAAAATATTTATGGCCCAGGGGTGGTAACAAAACATTTATTGGCTTAAACAAAGTCAATCAACACACTGAAGAGCGAATCAAAGCTAAGATCTCTGGAAAACTCGAATATAGCACAAATTAATCGAATTTTTTAATTGTTACCGATCAGTAAGTTTTGCATCACCGATAAACGAAGAAGTCACGTGATACACACCGATCGGTAGCTAACCGCATGGAAAAGGTTAAACTTATGTACTATGGCAAGACAAACCAGCGTGGCATCACCTTGGTCGTTAGCTCTGGCTTGTGTGACTGCGTAGCAGAAGTAAATCATCATTCCAATCGCTTTATGTCTGCTATCATTGACATAGGCACTCGCCGACTGCGTATCTTCTCGGCATATGCTCCACAAACAGGATGTGCTGAGGAGGAGAAGGAACAGTTTTAGTGGAATCTACATGACCACATGGCATTGTGCCCTATGGAAGATATGTTCATGGTGTGTGGTGACTTAAATGGCCACGTTGAGAGGGCCAAGGAGGGTATGATTTCCATGGTGGCTTTGGATATGGTACACGAAACAATGACGACTGTCAAATTCTTGACTTAGCAGAAGCTAATGACCTTGTTGTCTGCAACACTTTTTTTCAAGAAATGCACAGATCATTTAGTTACCTACACCAGTGGAAACAGCTGCAGCTAGATCAACTACATGCTGGCACGGAGACGTGACTTCAACGATAGTGTCACTGATGTAAAGGTCATTCCATCCAACTGTCTGGCCCCACAGCATAACTTGCTAATCATCAACATGAAGATCACCACACAACATCAGGGCGGCTGCATGAGAGGGCCAATGACATTTAATTGGTGAAAATTGCAGAAACATGAAGCTGCCATGATCAACAGCATTACCTTCTCCGAAGCCAACGGATCCGCAATTGACGCCATGTAGAATGCGCTCCACGACTCCATTACCACAGCTGCAAAGACAACCCTTGGTGTCAAAAATTTAGGTAGTCAGCACATCAATATGCAGACACAACTCTGGACAAAAGAAGTACAACAAAAGGTGCAGGAAAAGAAGATAGCCTTTAGAGCTTGGTTTGCAAATAAGACCAGTAAAAACTGGCAGCAGTACACTGTATCCAAACGGGAAGCCAAGAGAGCAGTGGCTGCAGCGCGGGCTGAATACCATCGAGATCTTTACAAACAACTTGACACACAGGAAGGTGACAACATCTACCAACTGGTGAAAGCACAAACGAGGGCTGCACAAGACATTGAGCACTACATGTGCGTGAAGGATAAGAATGGATGGCATCTGCGGGATAAGAAGGAAATCTTGAGCTGTTGGCGCGAACATTTTGATGAGATCTGAAACATCAAATTCCCACATCCACCAATTCCTGAGGGTCAGCCTTGCACTGGGCCGGTCCTTCAGATTTCAGTGGAGAGGTGTCCGTGGCAATTAGAAGTACGAAGAACCAGAAGGCCCCAGGACCAGATGACCTGCCAGCCAACATCTGGAAGCTCAAGGATCTGCACACCAAGGCTACAACTTGGCTAACTGCATTTTTCAATGCTGTGGTCATCACCGGCCAACCTCCGACAATCTGGTCCACAAGTATCACTGTACCAGTCTTCAAGAACAAGGGTGATCCAGCAAAATGCTCCAACTACCGGCCAATACGCCTACTCTCTCACACCATGAAAATCTTTGAACACATTATTGACTGACGTCACACTAGTTGACACTGATCTGAATGATCAGTGTCGACTAGTGTAGCTTTGTGAGGGACTGTGAAACTACCGATGCAATCTTCACAGCTTGCAGGTTGATGGAGAAACACTGGGAGAAAAATAAACCACTACATGTTGCCTTCCTCGACTTGGAAAAGGCCTTTGACCACGTACCCTACCAGTTCATTTGGTATGCACTCCGCAACCACAAAGTGCCTGAAGACCTCATCAGCTGGGTCAGAATGCTGTACACAAATACCAGCAGCCGAGTGAGTTGCGCAGCTGGTACATCTGACAACTTCCCAGTGAATGTTGGCGTTCATCAGGGCTCTGCACTGTCGCCACTGCTATTCATTCTTATCATGAACATTATCACAAAGACTACACAGAGCAATGTGCCTTAGACACTACTTTATGCCGACGACATCATGCTTGCAACCACCACTCGAGAAGAGCTACAGTGCCAGGTGCAGGCCTAGAGTGACCATCTGAGTTGTTTTGGCTTGTGCCTTAACACCAAGAAAACCGAATATCTAGAAATGTTTCCAAATGTGGGCACAATCCAAGTCAATGGTGATAACTTGTATAAAACGCACACTTTTCACTACCTCAGCTCAACCCTACAGAGTAACAGAGGCATTGACGACGAGGTGTGAGCGAGAGTGAATGCAGCATGGCTACAATGGAGAGAAGTCACTGGTGTTCTCTGCGACAAAAAGATGTCTATGTACTGTACCTAAAATCAAAAATCTATCAGACTGTGATACAACCTGTCGCTCTCTATGGTTCCGAATGTTGGCCATCAACGAGAGCAACCAAACAGCGTCTCCATTCCATGGAGATGCGCATGGCTCACAGGATGCTTGGTGTTTCCCTCCTTGACCATATCACTAATGACACAATATGCCAACAATTTGACATTGCACCCATTGAGGCAAAAATGGGAGAGAGAGACACCTGCGCTGGTTTGGCCACAAACGACGATCAGCCCCAGATACAGTTGCCAAAATTGCCTACCACCTAGAGGTGAACTGCTGACGACCACGCGGAAGACCAAAGCAATGAAGGCAAAATGCTATCAATGCAGACCTAAAGGCTTTGCACCTGAACCCAGACAATGCACTTGATCGAATAAAGTGGCATTCGAAGATCTGAACAACAGACCCTACATCTGTGGGACAATGCTAAGAAGAATTTCTCTTTTGAAACAGGATAATAATAAAAATAAGATAATTAGGGATAGACCAAACAGAAGTTTTTGGCCAAATACTGAATAATTATTCAGATATACTCTGTCACTATTGCCAAATGCCGAATATTCTTGCCTTTCTGACTAGTGAATACGAAATATTCAGCCAAATATCACCTGATTTATTTGGAACTGCCTAAACAGAAGACTTAGACTAAGCATTAGAATAAGATGGAGAGCAATGTTTTCTACTCAATAATAAAAATTAATAATAACTTTTAAGAAACAAAAATGTATATAACGATGTAAGAAAAAGTAATAAATTAAATCTTGCCATTGAGTCCATCATTTTTTGGCAGTCCCACTAAGTAGAGTATTTAGTGAATGTACTGTACAGTGTGTTCAGCAATGCTGAAAGTATTTATGACAACCAGCACAAAATCATTTACTTCCTATGAATGCATTAATGATTTAAGAAACATTAATATTTCTTCATTACAACTTATCATTCTTCAATTGTGATTATTAATAAATATTTGCTCATGATCATTTATTAAAATTACATTTATTTTGAAAAGGAATAAATAATATTTTTAAATATCTGAGATTTTAAATGTTATTTTCATTGTAATTTGTGTTTTATTTTTTTTCTTCCTTTTCTTTCTCAGACTAAAATGAGATTATTTGGCCAAATAGTTTGGCTTTGGATTCATCAGGTTCTGCTGTATTAAAAAAATTTCATTAAGTTAACATTGAAAGTGACATTTTATTTCCTACTAGTAGTATAAAAGCAATGCACAGGCTATTCCAAGATCTCGTCAATCATATATCCTTCTTACATTATTTTTATAACAAATAAATAAGTAAATAACATTAAGTTTTCCTGAATAATTTTGAGAGAAATTATTAGAAAATTACAGAAATATTTTTTGTAATTAGATACAACTGTGCATTTATAACTTTAAAAAAAAAATTTCTATCCCAATATGATATCTGTTATTTATCCTATTATTTCTCAAACTATTAAAGATGATCCATAACAAATAAAGCTAACATAACCTTAAATGACAGTATCCTATTTTAGTACAACAGATAATATATAAAAATATTTTGATACAAGAAATTCTCTTATTCTAAGCTAAAATATATGTAAATAAAATAAAATTACAGATTATATTTTTACTTGCTCAATTATATTGAAATATAAACAAATATAAATGAAATTCCAGCATAATTTAATGCAGATAAAATACATAAACTTTCAATCTACATAGGAGATCTTCAGGTTAATGTATTCCAAAATAGAATGTGAAGAAAGGAACATTTTAAAATTATTTGAAAACTCTCAATATAAACAATATAAACAAAACTAACTAATAGTTCATAATCAAAATTTAAAATATATTATTAAAAATGAAAAAATAAAAGAAGGAAAATATTGATTTTAAAAGATTTTAATTAGTGATGTAACGAATATTCGGTTACTACCCAGTATTCGGCCTATTCGACCTATTTTTCGCTATTCGGCCGAATACCGAATATTTAATCACTATTCGGCCGAATACTGAATACCTAAAAACAGGAGTAAGAAATAACAAAAACACAGTAAATTAATCATTTTGGAAACTTTTATTAATGCTAAACATTAAATTATAATTATTAACGTTAATAAAAAATAGTGTCTAACCCTAGTAAATTATTTCGTAATTAAAATAGTATTATAACCTTTATCTAGCCCGATATCTTATGGCATTGATGGCATGTAGGTTAGAACGTATCGGGCATTAGTGTTATTGTTTAGTTAATTATGTTATATTCGTATTCTTGTATATTTTAATCTTTTTTACGATATTTTAAAATGATTTACGAAACGTTTTATTGAAACTTATCGTATTTAATGAAATAATTATTTATTTCTAGAAGATGAGTAACTACTATATAATTTATTTTATATATAAAGCAAAGAATGGGCATTTCTTATTATATGCAAAAGATAACATTTGAAATCATGTTAATTTTAAAAATATTGACAAAAACAATAGCAACAAAATATCACAAAGCTTCACAAATAGAAACCCCCCAATAATATACTTGAACTGTTTCACATCTGGGGAGAAACTAAACCATATGTCCCCACTAAAGTATATATCCTTAGGGTACTATTTAGTCTACAAATACGTAGTAAAAATAAAATTTTACTGCTTAATTAAAGAGTTAAAAAGATCAATTGCAAATAAAATAACTTATAAGTTATAACTTACATCTAAATACCAACAATTGCTGAATCATATCGGGCTATTTACAGCTATTACATAAATTATAAACCAATTTGGCACTAGAGGTAGACGTAAGGCTCAATCTCATATTAACTTTAATAATTATAATTTAATTAATACATTTAAATAATTTAGACCTACTGGAAGAAAAAATCGGTGACATCGGGCCAATAGAGAGCAGGGTGCGCGATCCTTGCATAATGAGGTTTGCGCGCTAATTTTTATATGTGCGTTAATCAAGCCGAATAGTTTGGCCAAATATTCGGCCATTCGGCCACACTTCTGGCTGAATATTCGGTATTCGGTCACGCTCCTGGCCGAATATTCGGTATTCGGCTGAGGCCGAATATACTATTCGTTACATCACTAATTTTAATTAAAAAATAGATTTTTTAAATATTAAGAGCTTAAATGTAAAAATCAATAAAATTACATAAATATCCCAGTATGCAGTCAGAAAAAGAACAGATGGATGTGTAAAATATATATTATTTAATTTTCTTCATTATAAATCAGAATTCAACTGATCAAGAAAACATTATTAACAACATATGTAATTAAGTAATTATAAATATTTCATATATTTCACATAATAAAGTTTATGTATGAAGCATCTTTTTATAAAAATAAACAAACTATTTAGTGACAGTTACATTAAATATTTTATTATTATTTTACAGATTAATAAATAGAACTTAAATAATTTTACAAAATAGTCTCAATAAATATTTGTATATTATGACAATAACTTTGTTAAAACTGGTATTACTTAAATAGAAACACAAAAAATATTAAAACCGGTTGTAAAAGTCCAATATATTGATTGGACTTTTACAACTGGTTTCGGTATTTTTTGTGTTTTTCTATTTGTATATTATTTTTAAAATGCTGAAAGATTTAAATGTGAAAAAAAGTCAAGCTAAATAATTAGTGAAATAAAATATTCTTTTTTCTTACACATTATTTTGTAAATATAAAAAACAAACACTTAAAGCATAGTGTTATATTTGTACTTGTAATAAATATATTATTTATACTTTGTACTATGTTTTACATGCTCATGCATATTTCATAAAGTGGTAGCATATACAGCAGAGAATATTCAGGAACGATTTATTGTAATCATTCTTTCTGTTAGTCTTTATAAAGAACTTTTATTTGTAAAATATTTATTTTTTTTAAACTAATTCTGATTTTAAATTGACTGAATAGTTATTAATTTAATGTAAAAATTTTAGAATTGTAAAAACATTCCCAAAAAAATCCTTAAAAATTGCATTAACCCTTTAAAATCCATGTCCTCTAGAGATTTAGTTCAAATGAAATCCTCTTGTTTCAATTAATTCAGAATAAAGTTTTTACTTTTTCAACACATCTTTTATGACTCTGTAATAATCCTGGGGACAAACAATAAATTTATTTTTCTTAATGCCATTTCTACAACTCCAAAATCTCTATCATTCAGTAGAAATGAATGCCCCGATAACAGACACCTATGATCAATGACAGCTACCTTATGTTCAGCAGATTGGACAATCATTAACTGTGTTAAAGCTAATTTTATATTCCTGTTTTGTTCCTGCACACATATTGCTATAAGCTATAATATGTTTTTCACTTCTAAGATTTTTTACATGTTTCACAAGCCGATCTGATAGCATGCTCCACAAAAGCAAATCAAATACTAATTTTGTTTAAAGTAAATTTTATAAATTCTTGGAATCAAGTAGTTGTTGCACATGTGTGTGGACATGTGCAATAAATGGATTGAATGGAACATAACACATAGGTAACGAAAGTGAAGTCATTGCACATGCATGTGGACATCTGACAGACAGACAAAAGTCCTAACATAAGCACTTCATCACTATAGTGGTGCGTGCTAAAAATGGGCTTTCCTGAGGCACATCCAGCTCATCTCAGTTCCCAGTTCCAGTCCAAATAGGCTCCCTGCCTATAAATTTTGCACTACTGATGGAGAGCTCTTACAGTAAAATAGTAAACTTTGTAGTTACAAACAACAGAGGTACAACTGAGTTAACATGGAAAAATCAATAAATTTTCTTCTGGAATAAAAAAACAAAATATTTGTAGTGTAATTAAAACAACTTTTTACAGAAATACTGGAAAGGATAATTCACACTCAAGAACCTTAGAAGTCCAATAACAACACTTTAATGTAAAACTAACATTTTTGACCATACCCCACTCTTCCTCAGGTTTTTAACCAGTAAGATTCAAACATGAAATGCATACAACATGTTTAGAACATAAAATACATAGAACAATTTTTAAAAATAATTTCTAAACATGTTGTTCTATGTATTCCATGTTCAAATCTTACTGGTTAAAAACCTGAGGAAGACTGGGATAATACAGTCAAAAACATTAGTTTTCCATTAAAGTGTTGTTGTTACTGGACTTCTAAGGTTCTCGAGTGTGAATTTGTAGCATAGTAGAATATAATAAGTTTTACAGTAATACCACAGGGGTAGTTATTTTTCCCCCAAATAAAAGACAAAGTTAGAAAAAACACATGGATTAATGCTGTACGGAGGCTTTACTTTTATTTGTCCATCTTCATTAATTATAAAAACATTCCTAAAATTTCATGGATATTTTATTCCCAATAAACAATAATGTCTGTCACTGTCTCTGATAATACCATCTGGAAAATAGCATAGACATGGCATTTCTGGGCAATGCATTTTTCATCGAGCAGAAAATATCTGAAGAGTTGGATCAGCTAGAGATATGTAGGGGTTTGTTTTTGTATCTTTTTACTGTTCCAAAAATGTGACTAAGCCTTGTTGCTCGTTTGTATTCGTTTTCAAGTTACTGGTTTATTCCAAGCTTGTGGTAAACTTGTTCTTGGTTCTATTTTTTCTTTTTTACTAATAAAAAAGTAAGACATGCTGCATGCTTGCATCTATCAAGAAGACCAGCCTTGCATGAGCAAAAAGCGTTAATCATTTTCCATTGGTCATTAAGCTGAAAAAAATAATATACTGCCATTAAGTTAATATGTTTATGTTGATTCTTTTATCAGTTCTCTTACATCAAGGGTCACCAAAAGCCTGCAAGGTCAGTTCATCCAACCCACTGCTGCCCTGTGCCACAAATAGGTTAAAATATAATTATTTATGCAGAAATATCTTAGATAAACTTACTATGTATGAAAAATTAAAATAAGTGTAAGTAAAAATGCTAAAATTGGTCCAATTTGATTTTTGCATTTGATAGTAATATAATATTTAGGAAAATCAGTGAATAAAAAATTTGGCAACTTTTTGCAACATTGGATATCAGAGTGCTTTTTTGTGTAAGTACTGTACTGTACTTGAAATAAAGTTTCTAAGAAAACCAATTATGAGCTTGCTGCAGTGATCATGTTTGTGTATTGGTAAATAAATATATTGGTTGACTTTGTTTTTTGTGTATTTAGTGTACTGTATTGAACAAAATGGTTATGTGGCTCGCACTTGTCATTATCTGGCCTGTTGTGAAAAAAGTTTGGTGACCCCTGTCATATGTTCTATGTTGATGACAGTAATCTTGCATGTACGTTTTCTTTTGCAATAAACATTACAGAAATTTTTAAAATTTTTGTATTAATATTTTTATTTTTAATATAAAACAAATTTTTATAAAAATGTATTTATACATTTTTATCAAATCAAATTTTAATAACATTTTAAAATGATCAAAAGAGATGTAATATAGATGATTAACTTTCCTTTGGGAAATTTACTTTTAATGGAATTTATTAGCTAGATTTAGGTACATGTATTGTGGAATACATTTACCAAAAGCTGTATAAATATACAGCTTTTGGTAAATGTATATTTGGTAAATTGAATATTTTGAATAACTATGAAAATGGCCCGTTTATTTTAATTTTTTTCCTGCTCTAAAAAACATGATCCTCAAAAGTGACAGGAAGTATTTCTTAAAACTATGTTCATTGCACCTATGTAAGTACACGTTTGTAATTATGTTTCTCAAATTTCCACCGCAAGATAGCACTTACCATCGCACCATCTGATCTAGGCAGGAAGCGTATTCACAGGTCAACATAGCTCACCTGCCAAGACCTCGGTTCAGAATTTCCAAATAACTGAGCTGAACCTTTCCAAACTCTAATGATTATCTTTGCAAGTAACAATTAGTTTCATTAAAATGCTTCTAGAAAAATTCTTTTAATAAGTGTTTTCAAGGTTCCTTAAAATATATAAAGCTAGTTTTCATATAATAATTTGTACATTAAATAGTCTTAAAAATGTTTAAATTATTTAATTACCTGAGCCCTATAAATAGCACTTTTTAGGACTTATCACACACTATTGAAAACTCACTCAGAGACTGATGAACATTAAGTATTTATTTGTAACCACAGTATGCATTTCAGACAGACAAGCTGAAGTGAGTTTTTGATAGTGTGTGATAAGTTCTAAAAAGTGATATTTATAGTGCTCAGATAATTAATTAATAATAGTGGGACAAGAAGCATAATATTAATTCATAATGTCTAAATTGAGTTCATTATTATATACTTTATAACTATTCACTACTTAAAAAAACTGGATTTAATTATATATAATGAAACAATACCAGTAATATCCAGCAATTTACTAAATAATAAACAAATGTTTGTTTTGTTACTATTTAGTAAATTGCAGGATATTATTGGTATTGTTTCATTATATATTCATTATTTATATATTTTACTTCTGTTGGTATTGTAAAAATATTTTAATTTTTCATTAGGCTATATAAAAATTTGAATTGCATTTTATGGGTTTTATACAATTACAATTTTTAAAAAAATGCTTTCATAATTAAAATTTAAAGATTAAAATATAAAAAATGAATTTTATGACTTTTAATATATACTATATGTCTCAACAATTTAGCAATCACAAGTAAAAAAAAATAGTGTTAAGCATTTCATACATCGTAAAGAATATTAGTTATTGCCAAGTGCATACATTTCAAATTTTTTGTTAAACTAATAAAAATATATTATTTCCGAGTTTCAAAGTAATAATTATAATAGTGATTTTGAAAAATATCAAAAATTATAGAAATCAGTATGTAAAACCAAAACTTTTGAATGTTAAGCATTTCATTACAATCTGTTTCATGTATCTTGGCTGGGGAATGCATAGTACTCAATTGGAGCTCTGTTAGTTTTATAAAGTTCAAGAGTACCAGTTTGGTAATGCACAATGAACTTGTCATATTGTTGACAAACAAACAATCTGCTCCCTTTTCTAAGAAATAGATTGGTCTCTACTACTGAACTTTTTTACAGCCCTGGCAATATTCATGAAATGAGCTGTAAACATTTTTATTTAATGCAAGTAAATTACATTTGATTTTTGAGTCCATCTTTCTCTTTCATTCATTTACAATATTTAAAAATTATCAACTGATTTTATTCAAATAATTAATTACCGTCAAATAGTAAAAAATAACATAATCCTAAAAGAATGAAATAATAACCACAAATGTTAAACAAAGCTATTATTCAAGAATTTCCAAAAACTTAGGAAACAATGTAAAATTAATAGGTCTTAAACTTATGGTAGCTAAGTGCAGTATTTATTTATAAAACAAACTTTACTAGAAAATAAAATATTAATATGTAAAATGCACTGTAAAATACAAATTGTACAGTACATTTTACTGTACTGTACAATTTGTTTCAAAGGTTTAGCTTTTATTTTATTACTACTGGTATATGGAAAGTAGCACATATTATATAGATATTAGTTGCTATTTCAAGTATAATTTATTTGAATCTATGTTTTTAAAATAAAAATCTATACAGTAACTCTTGGTATTTACAAGGATTAGGTTCCTTAGAAATCTCACAAATACCAAATAGGAAGACCAATGGGAAAATCAAGTACATTCTTGTGGGTCAAGCCATTGTGGCTGTGCAGAAGCATATTCATCTCTCAGGAATTTTTAAACTATTATTTGCCTATTGAGTTCAGTAAAAGCTATTAATGTATATTTTATTCATATTTCTTATTCATGTTATATTAAAAATATTAGTCTTATACTTTTGGACAATTTTGGAAGAGTTACAACAGCTTAGTGAAACTAAGTTAATGTTAGTTGATGGGCTGTTTTATTCATTTCCTTCAAAACTTTAGCATATGAAAACAGGCTGCTTCCAAAGCTTACTTAACTTGAGACTGTATTCAGAAATATTGTTTGATTTTTGCAACTCCTTGCACAAACTATAAACAGTGCTTTATATTTTTGAAAGCTTATTCCTTTATTCCTGTTCATCATCCTTCTCCTTGCAATCATGGAAATTTCTGTAACCATCATGTGCAATTCCTCATTTGTTGGCTCTGCAGCTGTCTGGTATACTAAGTTCCCAAAATCATCTGTGTAATAGCTTCAATTTGATAGTACAATAGTCACTGTATATTGCTTGGTTGTGTCAAAAAAAAATTAGAAATAACAAAGAGTATGTTTTTACAAGTACAGTGCTGTAATTGAAATATTGTAAAAGCAATTCACAAATACACAAATGTTTCATGAATAGGCATGTAAGTAGTCACAACTTTTCAATCACAAATAAGCAAAAACACAAATACCAAGAGTTACCTTATTTTATATATTAGGCATTCTCTTAAAATACAACCATCTCAATGATCATTATTTTTATGTTATTATAATACAAATGAGAACATCTAGAATAGGGATGGTGAACCTTTTTGAGCCTGCATGCCATATAGTAAGCATACTTAGCTTTAAAGACATTTATGCATGTCAAAGTTTTAGACTTCGAATAATGATATATAAAGAAATTAAACAAATATGCTTTAATTATGAGTGTAAAAAAGTTGATCAAAAGAAAGATGATCAGGTGATAAACCAAAAGGATGATTGACCAATGATAAATTGAAATCGTGTAATGTTACATGCCAGATGATTTCTCATTATGTGCCACTTTAGACATGCATGCCATAGGTTTGCCACCTCTGATCTAGGATCAGCAATGTATTATTAAATATATTGATGAAAGAAACTTGAAAAAATGTTAACAAGAATATTGTGTTTAGTATATGATTTTATGTTTTAAAAACCAAATCATAAAATATTAAATAATATGCATAATTCTAAATTATCAGACATTAAAATCCTACTTAGCTTAAAGTTAATAAATAAATAAACTAACAATTCTATTCTAGTTTTATTCTGGATAATCACATTACTTCTATTCATGATATTAAACTAGGAGAAAACTAGTTTCAACAATATAAAAATAATTATACGATCATCAGTTCAAAAATTATCAGGTAGGTTCTAAAAGTATTGTGATTTAATTTTGATGTTTGAAGTTCTATTCATAAAGAAAAAGCTAAACACCAGTAGACCTATCATACATACATCAAAGCATACAACTGAATGTGAAATAGAATCATAAAAATTGATACTCTTAAAGAATTTTAAAGTTTGAAAAAAGAAAATGACTTCTATGTTTGAAGTTTCAGTTAACTTTTGAGAAATAATTTATAAAAATATCTGTATAATAATATTAACTTATCTACATTTTTTCTAAATGTTTTCTTTTAAAAGTAATAATTAGTTGCGCTATCCAAATATTGTTATTTTCTACTAACTAAATTAATTATCATTCTAATTCTAGTGAATAATTATTCTATTGCCTGTATAATTTAACAAAAAATTGTTAACATATCAGGTCATTAATAATTCTTATACTGGATAATTCACAGATTATTTCTGAAGGTCATTTTGTACCTGATGTAATATTTTACTAGAGATAAAAAATATGACACTGTAAAAGTTTTTTCATATTAAAATTATAAAAAGTATATAAATATGTAATGAACCATACTACTTGTAGTTCTAGAAAATTAATCCATTACATAATAATGGATTAATTTTCTAAAACTATTATATACAGATATGTTTTATGGCATAATATAAAAAATTCTGGAGATGTGGTTATACATAATGCCCATGTGTGCATGTACATGTATACAAACAAATATATTTTTCTAAATGTGTATGTATGTATAGATATACATACACACATATTATATAAATATAACAAAATTCATCACTTACATTAAGAAAATTGACTTTTTCAGACAATATCCATTTAATGTAGATCAGGTCACATATAGTCAAACAAATATGATATGAACAAAGTTTTAAACTAATTTTACAATTAATTTATAGATTTTATAGATATTTTATTAAAAATTGAAATTACTTTTGTAAGCAATAATAAAATTTTGTCAAATATTGTTACTAAAAGTAATTTTGTATAAGGAATTTTATCAATGGAATTCTAGATTTAGAAATTATGCATTTAAAGTGCTCAGTTACAATGTATTTTAGTCAAATACTTTATCTGTATACAACAGTGTATTCAGTTCCAAGTGTACAAGTAGTTATAATAGTCAAATGTATTACAAAAAAAAGTATAATAATAATCTTATAAAACTGTTAATTTTTATTAAATTATTCAGAATTAGAAAAATTAGGTCAAATTTATTTATGATAAAGTATGATAAATATGTAATGAATCATACTACTTGTAGTTCTAGAAAATTAATCCATTACATAATAATGGATTAATTTTCATTTTGGTCAAATATTCATTTTAACTTTCTGGTCTATAATTTATGAAGATAAAATATGAAGTTACAGTCATATTTTCATACATTAATTTTTGTGCAAATATTTTGTACAATTTATAATAGTAAAAGAAAATGATCAGTAAAATAAGACATCAAAATATGAGTTGTTAATAATGATTATAGCAAAGTATCTTAAGCAAACTTGTTCAATCTGAATTTCTAAAACTCTCAAGTTACAAAAAACTTAAAAAGACATACTGTATACTTTTAATCAAATGAAGAGAAGAGCTTTAAAGTAAACGTCACAGTTTGGTATTTACTAAAGCATTAAACTAAAAATATCCATGGATCATTACTGTTTCAAATTGGTATTATTTTAAACCACTATATTGTTTTATTATGTTTAAAAATCAAATTTACACAATTTAAATTCATTATCATCTTTAGAAATATTAACATTTTATTAAAATTTAAATATATGCATATATATTTAAGTAATTTAGTTATCATATTAAATATGAAAAGTCTAGCAGTATTAGAAAACTAACATTTGATTACTTTATTTCTAATTTCCATTTTTAAATACAATTTCATCATTTCATTTAATTATCAAATTAAAATATACCAAAACAATGAAGAAACATTTCAAAATAAGAAAAGTGTGTTTATAATTTGTCCTTTTCATGCATCTTAATAACACAAAAATCACATGGAGATGGAGGCTCTTCTCTACCTCAATATATGAAACTTGTTTGAAAAAAAAAACAAAAACCATTTCTCTAGTGATGACACAATGTAAAAACATGTTGATGCACTATTTAAATTCAATTGAAATTGTTGTAAATCCAAACATTCAAATGCATTTTTAAAGTTATTGTTCCTCAGGTATCAGATATTTTGATAGTCAAAATTAAAAAAAAATTACAATGCCATAGAATTATTTTGATTATCTTACCAATGTTATTACTTCATATAATCTAATAATATCTCATTCTATATAAATAGTTATTCTTAAAATAAACTAAAAATTTTTCTTATAATATTCTAGTAAAGAATCTAATATTAAATTTAAAATTCTTCTTACAACTCAAAGTAATATCCCCGTACATAAAGCAATAATAATTACATACTAATAAATAAATAAATCTTCACAGTATTTTACAATAAAATGCTTTTTTTGAAGTCTCGAGAATCAATTAAAATTTTTAATCTAACATATCATTTGTTAGTAACGCGGTCTTCAAGTATATTATCCAAACAACACTAATCTAAATTTCCATCTCAGCATAACCATTACATAAACTAAAAAGGCCATTTTCACGTTACGAATAAACACATAACCTGAAATATGTGGAAGCCTAATTTGTTTTGGTAATATAAACAAAATAACCATGTTATTATTAAAAACACACTTATTACATAATATAGTTGTAAAAAAACTTAACTTAATGAAGAGATATATACTTGCAGATGTAAATTTATAAAAACATATTGTACACAATTAATAAATTTACATACTTATTAAATTCTAACTGTATATAGTTTTCTGATGTTATGAATATTTATGTATTATTCAAATTTCATGTATAAATGTTTGGTTGATTGAAAAAAATACCTTGTGTACACTTTTAGGATCTTTGATCCACGCTTTATACATTTCTTCTACGTAAACAGAGGAACTGCCATTGAGAAATGATTCTTGAGCCGCTCTTTCCATATAACATCGTCCAAGAACAACACCAAACTTTCCTTTATTCACAAAGGACCACATGGGTCCGAAATTTATAGCAAACGTCCTAACTCTTTGCATATTTAAAATGTCTTAATCGGAAACTTCGTTTCCGAAGTCACCCAAGAGCAGATATTTATAAACTCAGTTCGAAAATAGGATCTACAGCTACTGGATTTCCAGCGTCACCTGTAAAGTAATCAATTTATTTAATTATTACTTATTCAACTTTATATACAATTTAATATCATTTTTTATAACAATAAATCGTCTGTTATGAATTTATATAACATATATTCTTACTTGGATTGATGCACTTTCCCACTTATTGCAAAACTGACGGTGACGTCAATTAATGTCTTCGTTATCGAAATGTGAGAAATAGTGATTCGAAGTAAAACGGAAATTTCTCTGCTCTCGGTTTAAATTATGTTTATTTCTTTTTTTATAAACATTTTAATTTTAATTTACTATTTTTAAAAAGTTATTTTTTTATTATTGGTTTTTTGTTTTGTTTTTAGATAGAAATTTATTTCTAAATATCCGTTTACTTAGGAAAAAAAGAATGAAAAATTTTCGAGTATCGTTTAATTTTAAGGATTATTTATTTTTTTTTTTTTTTTTGTAAATTCTAAACTCGGTGATTTTTCGTGGTTCTAAAATGACGAATTTCAAACAAAAATCGTAAAAAAATCGCTTAGTAATAAACGAAATTACATGTTTTTGTTAAATATACAGCACGTCACTTTGATTAATCTCAATGCAATTTTGGGTTAAATAGTAATTTCCTAAAGCATAAATATATTTTTCTTTATGTTTTATATAGTTCCTAGACATCATAACTCATGATCAAATAAAATTTGAAATGAACCAATTAGCATCCACTTTCCTTCCTATTGGTCTATTACTGTGTCTGGATTGGGTGTGTTATGAATGAGGATATCAAGAATTAAATATTAATTGTTTTTCTTCTGTAGAAGATTCGAATCAATTTTGGAGAAATTAGTATTAAATATTGCCATATTTTCTTTGCCCTTGTGGTATAAATATAAAATAATTGTAGCATTTACAGGGTGGTTTGTTTGGCACCCGGAGGTAAAGCGGGCCGATTTTACCTTTTTTTGTGAACAAATGAAAATTGTGTAGAATATTTCTTTATTCATAAAAAGCATTCTTATAGATTTTATTTTATTTTATATAATAAAAATAACATTAATTTATAAGGGTCCTAAGTTTTCTCAGGCCGGAGAAAAAATCCCCACTCGATGGCCCTGAACATTTAGAACATTCTAAATTATTTTCTTGTTACAGTAAGCGTTTATTTTGATCGTTTAATAACTGTTCCTGTAATTGCCATTTTCCAAAGGAACTGTTGAAACGAGTTTTTCCACTTGGAAAATTTTAATGTTATGACGTGTATCGTACAAGCACCGACCGATTAAAGAAAACTAACAAATTAAAGAAAACTACAAATGCAAACTGTAAATGTACCGTAGAAAATGAGAAAAACTGCTGAATAATAATCAATTAAATCCCGATTTTATTAATTGTATCGGATAATGCCTATTAAAATATTGGACTTTATAATATTTGCTACTTCAGTTTCTAATGTTTAATTTTTATAAATATTCAAATAACATTTCATTGTTTTTATAATTTATATATTAATTTTAAAAATTAAATTCAACTGAAAAGAACAAAAAATTAATTAAATATCCTACATCAAAATATACAGTAAATTAGTAATTATAACTTAATTTCAGAATTAATGTTATACAGTTATGTTATTAAGTTTACGAAAGATGATTTTTTTATGAAATTCTTTTGTTGTTTTTGTCCTTGTGTACTTTGAAAGCTCTTTTTCAAATCCATTGTAGTTTCGGTCAGGATGGAGAGCGCTGGATTCCACATAAAAATGGTGACAGTATACTCCTAGGCCTACTTCATTCGCATCTTTATTCATCCTCCTAATCAACAGATTAATAAGATATCTTAGGATACTCGTAAATAAATAAAACAAAACAAAAAAAGGCATCCCAATTACTGTTTTAATTTGTTTAAACGTGATCATTTTACAAAACAAATGTTATATGTGACTGCAACTGAACAGAGCTGAGTTCAAGTTCTTATACTCAGTTTCAGTAGCTTATCCAGGTCACGGGTTTGAAGTATCCGTAATAAATTGTGCATAGAATTGTTTTGTAAATAAATTTTAAAAAGACTTGTATATAAGTTTTTTTTTTTTCTTTTGTTAAGGAAAGATTTGTATAAGTGTTGGCTTGTCACCTGTAAAGTTTTTATACTGTTTTGCATATTTTTGCAGAGGCGTAGTCTCTAATAAAAAGTCGTCTGTGCAGTAGAAGACTGTTGTTCCTGGTAATTGGACATGGCAAAAAATGAAGACATTTTAATCTTTTCTGCGTATTTTTAACGTGTGAAAATCGCCAGCCATTTTTTTTAAAAGAAGAGATATGTATCTCTTCTCTTTCTCGGATACATCGGTTTTGTTCTAATTTTGTAGCATACTTTAATACTAATATTGTGGAATTAAATGGGATAAAATATAGTAAGACCCCGCTTAACGCGGGGGATGCGTTCGTAGACGACAAAGCGCTAAACGAAACAGCGTTAAACGAGGTCATTTTAACATAGAGTAAATAGGAACAGGGAAACACGCGACCAAAAATAAACAAATTTTACTTTAATCTTAAATTTATTTTTGTGACGAAGGACCTGACTTTTCTGGAACGCTTGTTTTTTGCAATAAAGTCGTAAAGTTTCATTTGTCGCTTTTTTCTTTCCTTAAGCAAATGTCGGTAGCAGAACATCGCATTCAAAACGCCTCGTCTTGCTTTTGCACTCCTTCCAAAATCTGGATCATTCGCTACAATTTCATCAACAATTTCGGTTATCGTTACCAAACTTTTACTAAGGAAATCTGTAGAGAAATTTTTTTGGTTCTTCATTTTCAGAGTCTCTATTTTCCAGTTCTGCATGAATTCCTTTTTTGCCACTTCTTGAAATTTGTCGAAAAAACCTGCAGTAACTCCTCAATATCCTGCTCGTCTACATCTCCTAGTCCTGCTTTATGGATTAGGCTGAGTTTGGTCAACCTAACGATACAGCGATAGGCTCTTCTCGTTGAGAATTTTTGGATACCTTCAGTCGTAACTTCTTCCACACTTCGTGCATTTATCAGTTAATTCTTGCCAAACGAAGCCGATATTTCCTGTGGCATCCATGATATATTTTTTTCCAAAATTGCACCAAACAAATATAGATTTAAAGAAAGTACAGCTTTTTGCCACCTTTTTCTGATTGGTTTATGTTCGGGAATAATCGTATTATATACGAATCAATGAAATGCCGCGATAATTTAAATCGGCGTAAATTTTGAGCTTTTTTTTAGGTTACGAGCAGACTGAGTTATATCGAATCAGCGTTAAGCGAGGCAGCGTTAAGCGAGGCAGCGTTAAGCGGGATCTTACTGTATTATCATTTACAATTCAAGGTCAATGTTTTGTTCAATAACAAATTTTTCAAGTCATATCTACAACACTAAGAAAATTATAATGAGAAATTAAAATAAGAAATTTAAATTTCGAATAGCTTAATTTTGTTCTTCTTCAATGAAGACTTCATCAGACAGCAGGACCATTTTTTTTAAACTATACATAATTCAATCCATAGATTAGGATATAATTTATTCTAATTTGTGGTTCAACCGATACGAACAAAGAATTTTCTCTTTGAATACTGGAACTTGAGTAAAAACGTTTAAAATATTATTAATAAAATCAACAATCAAACCAAACGTTATTCCGTAATGTCTCGTTCTTTTATGTCTGTATAATTATAATTAATTCGAAATTTAGATAGATGAAACATTTTATCTACTTTTCTGGGCAGATATAATGCAAGAAAAACCTGTTAAAGTTATTTTTTAAAAACAATTTGGAATAATTTTTTTGTCTTTGACGAAACAACTGTAGGAGGAAGCAAATCATATTTGTATTGATTTTCTCTATGCTTTGACTTTCCCGACTGTTGTGTACATATAACAAGGGAAAGTATTGGAATCGTGTCAAATTTGATCCTCCGAATTTTTGGAAATATCCACGTTTCGAGATTCCATGAACCTAAAAAAGGCAAAAAAATTCTGTGGATATATGTATGTGTTGGGGTTTATTCTGTTTAATATCTCGGGATTGAGTGAAAATTAAGAACCGAAATTCGGCATAATGCCTTGTGTATAAGGGGTATTGATGCTATTAAATTTTGGTTGTACTAGGCCGGATGGCCGAGCGGTCAAGGTGGCAGCCTACCGCTCTGGGGGACCCGGGGTCGAATAAACCCCAAGAATTTTTCGGGGGTGGTCCGTTCGGATATATCTTGCCCCGTCCCTCACCTCCCGGTCGCCCCATTGTGGGCCTAGCCGAACCCATAATGGGCCTTCTAAAAGAGGCCCTCTTAGTGCCCACAGGGCGGAAAGAGTTAAAAAAAAAAAAAATTTTGGTTGTGAAAAGTAGAGAGAATGGAGAGATAGAGGATGTGTCATATCTCGCGTGTGGTCGGACTTAATGATTTTACTTGTTATCATTTGCAGTTTTTTGTAAAACTCATCTGTACCCTCAAAATTAAGTCTTTTGCCATTTTATAATCGTTAAAAAAAATACAGAAAGTTTACACAACAAAATCACATAACAGATGGTGCCATACACAATTTTATTTATTATAGTTAATAATATAAACGTTATTTTTTAAATAAAATTTCATAACATCCGGAAAAGTTACGCAACTCATTGCTATATTTTTATTTTTCGTTATATTGTTTGGGCTGTTTCTTTTTTATATATATTCTAAGTTGTTAATTGAAGATTCTTAGTTTAAGCGAAAGTGTTTTATTTTATCTACTTTTATTCTTCAATCTTCCTGATATAACATTTTTTAATGTCATACTGATGTAGGGTACCTAAAAAGTAGAAATGTTCAAGTAACTTACATCTGTA
The DNA here is from genome assembly GCF_030686945.1 of Centruroides vittatus. Lineage (NCBI taxonomy): Eukaryota > Metazoa > Arthropoda > Arachnida > Scorpiones > Buthidae > Centruroides > Centruroides vittatus. Next base: position 318,149 of record NW_027122147.1, read on the forward strand.
ATTTTCTTTCATGATGTTTTAATAGTTTACTCATTGTATCGAAAAATATTTTAACGTTTTATTTAAGTACCACATTTTTTGGGGAGAATTAAATATTATTAACAAATATTTGAACTATCAACGACGTGAAATTCTTTATATACTGCAAAATATAAACTTGTATTCGTATATAAAAATTAAAATTTAAAAAATTCAAGAGAATCCGTAATAAAAATTTATCAAAAGAAATATAAAATGAAATGTTAACTCCAAATCGGGAATCAAATATTTAATGTAGGTAATTAAAAAATAACAAAAAAAAATACGAATTTATTTTATTTAACTTTTTAATTTATATCAGAAAAATAGCAATAAACTCTATGTAAGTGAAAAGAAAATAGTAATATGGTTACAACGGAAACAAATATGGTTTAATAGGAAATCTGTTGTTGTTTATTTGATGATAGTCTTTCTGTGAGTTTCATAATTAGTGGCCTTCACGTCAACTTTAGGACTCCGCTTTCACGTTTTACAAACTTTTGAAATCTGTCAAATATACTTTAATTACAAATATAAACATCTAAAAACTCGATAGTTATATTAAAGTCAAACGATTATAGCCCGATCTAAGCTGGCAATCTTTTGGCTTTATTATATTTTAATTTATAAAAACTTTCTAAACATTAAATGTAAATATTTTGAAATCGTTGCGTGGGTCACAGATTCCCCATCACTGTCTCAGAATTTAGCGTATTTGTAGTTGTTAAAAACAGTCTTATTTCAACCGAAATCGTTTGGTGTATAGTCTTAGGCCATTTTACGACAAAACACGAAGAAAACAATTTACAAATTCTTAACAGGCATATTCGTAAATACTGTTACATTACAAGTCGTAATTGCACCATAATTATAACTGCTGATAATGTAATATTTTCGAAGTTACAAAAGAAAGGGTACGTGTCTTACTGAAAAACACTTGATTATACAATTACTATTTTTTTTTTATTAGTAAAGTTCAGATTGTGAAAAATCGATACTGCGAGTCAATAACCAGTTGTAACAACTGGTCTTAATTAGTATCACCATAATTGTTTAAAATCGTGATACAGCTTTGTTAACAATTGCTTAATATAGTCCTGGGCGTTCCCAAAACACAATTTTTAAAATAATTTTTTTTATTTAATTCGCTTTAAATCAAGTGTATTTAGGAATTCGACTTTTTAAAATTTCCTTTTCACTCTCAAATATACACCATTTAAAAGTGGTGATAAGAGAAAACTGTAAATATTTTGCGCAACAGCATTGCAAAATTGTACTCTTGTTGCACAAAGCTTATATTTATATTCGACACGTGATAAATCATTTTTAAAGCTTTCTCTTTTAATTCGATTTCGAATGCGTGCTACTTTATACAGCGTAACCAAGAAAGCTAACGGAAACTCTTGGCTACACCAACTCAAAGGGATAATTTTATCAGAAAAGATTAAAATTGAATCTTTTGTTCTAAAAGCGCTGTGTTAATAAAATATAATAGCATATATGCTTCGTGTAATTTTTTGTTAGCCTTAGCAAACAAAACACTTAGCTTACGCAACTGCAACAATGTGTACATCACAATAACCTAAAAGTTTTTACAAATTTTTACTAAAAATTTTATTTAATAATTCTTTCGAGATTCAAATCCTGGATCAATTTAAAACTTTTTAATATTTCATTCATATAAAGGAGCCGTCCATTAATTACATGTACAGTACAGTTTTTGAACCACTTTCGACCTCTCTCTCCCTGTTGTGGACAATGGTGTATTTTTGGCAAACTCCTTCCTTTTTAATTCGTGTTCAATAGTTTATGGGCCTCCTGACGTTGAAGAAATGACTTTAGAAAGTTCTGAAAATATTTTTTGATATTTTATTCATACAACTAATAAGGAGACTTGTAAGAACAAATTCGTATGCCATTAATACCATTGAATAGGTCCACGAAAACGATGCTCAACCATCTCCCGCCTTTTAGTATAGGCTACAGTGATGTACTTTTTGCGATCCCTCCCTCCCTTAAACTGTGAGTGTAATTAATGGACGGCTCAAACTACTTTTTTAATTTAAATTTTATTTATTGTAATTATTTCTAATAAATTGTGTTTTAAAATTATAAATCCAAATATTGATTTTTTATTATTTATAGTGTTATCTTTAGACTTTTTTTTTATCTTATTGATACCGTAATCTAAGTCTTTATCAGAGACTGGAATATCAGTTTTAGCCACTTCCTCAGTCTGACGTCTACAATAATAATTTATATATTTCTGAATGTGTGTCTATCCGTTATGGAAATTAAAAAAAAAAACTTTTTACAGCACTGAAAGGGCACAAGGAACTGTTTACGAGTGCAGTTTAAAATGACTAAAATTGCACTTTTGTTTAGTTATTCGAATATTTCAATATACGATTAGTCTCACTAATCGTATATTGAAACCTAAGTAACCCTGCAGACAGAGGCGGATTTAACGGCGGTTAAAAGCTCCCGGTACGCCCTGAGCCCCGACTACTGAAGGGCCCCGCAAAACTCCAACTTTACACTTTTTCTAATGATCGCATATTCTACGTAATATGCGATCATTTAATAGAAGAACTAAAGAGATGCGGAAAAATCTATGAAAATGTTATAAGTAATTTTAGAGTTTTTTTCGTGTTCACATTGTGTGTATAAAAAAAGAAAAATGCGTTAATAATTTAATAGAAACGTATAAAGATGACATCGATTCAAGTAATTTTAAAAATAAGTTGGAATAGTTTTTAATCTTCTTAGATGAAGAAGTCAAGCGATCAAATAATAATATATACAAAAAGCATTAGATATGAAAGCAACTTTTTCAAATGTGGAAATTATTTGTTAAGCATGCCAATTTCAAACGCATCGGGGGAACGCTCATTTTCTTGTCTAAAAAGAATAAAAAATTGTCTAAGAAATTCAATGTCAGAGGAAAGACTAAATAATATGGCTATTTTATATAGAGAGAGCGATTTACCTAAAATTATTGATTGTTTTAACAGAAATTGTTTATATATACTTAGCACAGAAGGTAAAGTTACACATCTGCAAACTTAGTCATCTGAAATTTGTATTAAGTAATTTAAATCAGTTGTTCAGCTCGTGTGTGTGGGGGCACGATTTTGTCCATTTTTTTTTTTTTTTTTTTTTTTTTAAAGCTTAATAACCCCTGTGGTGCTTGTTTATTTTCAGAAATTTTGCAAAGTGAATTCTATATTGGGGAATTGATGCTATTAAAAAGTTTAGTAGTTAAAGATTGATGAAGTGGAGAAATACAGGGCGTCGTATTAAATCTCAGGTAAGATCTGATTTTACTCGTTATTAGCGTTTACAATTTTTTATAAAACCTATCCCTACTCTCAAAATTAAGCTTTTTGCTATTTTATAATGATTAAAAATATAAAATTTCGTTTTAATATAATATCGTAACAGACGCCGCCAAATATTGCAGGAAAAGTTAAGCAACTCGTTTCTGGATTTTCGTTTTTGAAAGCGAATCGAACATTTAAACTCAGTTTCATTCTTTATTAATTACAGAATTATAATTCTTTACAATAGTATTTGCAGCTTAAATATTTGTAAAAAATATTTTCAATGACGTCATTGTTTAATGATAGCTTTCTTTGTATTTAAAATACCAAATAAAATCTAGTTAAATTCGGCCTTTCTAAATAAATCTAGCATATAAGTCTTCCAGTTTAAAATATAATTGTTTTAATATATTTATGATATATTACCAATATAAATGGCGGTATGAGTGTAGGCCGAACTTTATTATTTTTAATTTGTAAGATTTAATGTAATGAAATTATTTTTATTTAAATGATTCAAAAACATCGCTATCAATAAGAAAACGAAAATTAATATTGAAAAACAAACAAAATAAATATCGCCTTATAATGATGATTCTGTAATACGCTAAGGGTGTTCAGACTAATGAAAGAGCTGTTCCGTACAACTGTAAATACAGTACTTCTACTCTATATAAAGGGTACTAAGTTTCTTTACTGTTTGAGAACAGCAACTTACAAAACAGGACAATAAGAAATTTTTATGGGGGTACAGTACGATCTAGGATAGTAAAAATACACCGTATATACCAGGGGTGGCAAACAAGTCGATCGCGGGATCGACCGGTCGATCGCGATGCCAATTTTGGTCGATCGCTCGCGATGTCTTTGACTTAATGTGTTACACTTGTAACTGAACGCAACTTGTAAACGTAACGCGCAAAAGCAACAATATGCATGCAGTTATGACTGGACTCGTAGAAAACACAGCCATTTAGCTTGAATATTTGATACTGTCTTGCGGTAGCTTCTTTTCTTTAGTATTAACAATATTATTATTATTAATCAATATTATTTATCCACGGTGACAACGTTGAGTTTCAATTTTTCATTTGTTTAAAATGTAAGTACCTGTTGTTTATGTTTTAAATTAAATTATGGCTTTTCTTACCTATCTATTTACTCGATAAGTGAGCGTTTTTGGCAACAGACCTCTATATTTTTGGAAATACGTCAATTGAGAAAAATATCCCAGTATCACCAAATGTAGCAAATACATTTATTCCTGTTTCGGAACTACATACCTGTGTGAATCGGCATTTTCATACTTAAAGTTAACGAAGACTAAACAACGTTCCGTCCTGACTGTTTCCCATACTGAAGACTCATTATTATTATCTTTGTCAGGATATACACCTAATTATGTTTCCTTGGTAAGAGACGTGCAAACTCAGTCCTCCCATTAATGTAACGGAATAAAATAAATTCTAAATCTGTCTTCATCAGTAGCTAATTTGAATTTGTTTTGTTTTTTTTTTTTTGTAACTCTTTCCGCCCAGTGGGCACTAAGAGGGCCTCTTTTAGCAAGCCCATTATGGGTTCGGCCAGGCCCACAATGGGGCGGCCGAGTGGCGAGGGACGGGGACCGACATATCCAGACGGACCACCCCCGAAAAATTCCTGGGGATTTTTCGACCCGTCCGGATTCGATCCCGGGTCCCCCAGGGCGGCTGGCTGCTAACCTTGACCGCTCGGCCATCCGGCCGCTAGCTAATTAGAATTAATAAATATTGTTAATAATTACTCATGTTGCTTTAATTCCCCTGGACGTGAGTTTTTTGGCCCGTTAAATAATTACGTTGTTTTTTACGTAGGTAGATATACAGGGTGTTTCAGTACAAAGAGCACTCCCGCGAGCTTTTGATAGATTAGCAAAAAATAAGTCTAAAAATCTTATATCATTCTTCCATGATAAATTTTCCTCGCCCAAAAAAAATCGCGAAAGTAAAATTTTATAATCAAATTATCAGCCGTACTGTGCAGTTTTATAACAAGTTTTTCAAGTTTACGAACCAATAGTACCACAATTTATACATTGTAATTGATAAAAAAAATTAAATTATATTTTAAGTTAATAAAAATCTATCTTGAAAGTGTCAAAAAATCGATTTTTTTAGGTGCCGCCTGTATGGAATGAACTCGTAACTGCAAATAACAAAAGTTGGGTCTGGAAATTTATTTTCTTTATGAAGTGCTCGCGGGAGTGCACCTCGTACTGAAGCACAGTGTATAAACATATTATGTATTTTACACCCCCCTCGCCACTTAGACTATGCCTACCACAAGTCGATCGCGACACATTTTTAAGATAAAAAGTAGATCTTATGTACACAAAAGTTGGCCACCCCTGGTATATACTATAAAAATTGTATGTATAAAAATTATTTAAGTATGACAATATATTTAATCATTAATTTACTCTTCGGGATTTGATTCTTACTTGCCACAGTTTATTTTGTATAAATACGGCAACAAAAAATCGAGCATCGAGTTGCTTAACTTTCCCGGCAACATTTGGTGGAGTCATCTGTTATATTTTATTTAAAAACGTTTTATATTTTTAATTATTATAAAATAACAAAAAGCTTAATTTTGAGAGTATGGATGGATTTTGTAAAAAATTATAACTGCTAATAACGAGTAAAATCGTCATTAAGTCCGACCTCACTCGAGATATGACACACGATTCCCCTTTATCTTTCCACCCCCTAGACCAGGTATGCCAAACTCATTTAAACAACGGGCCATTAATGCGACTGGTAAGAGTCACGCGGGCCACATCACATTTACAAATTTTCTGAAAATTATAATTTGAAGTGAGAATGTAGGAATATAGATAGGGCAATTAAAACACATTATGTAGCTCAGTGAATTCAATTCAACAATATATAATTGCTATAGCATTGCTTTTATTTAAACATTTATTTTATTTAATGTACATATTTATAAAACTATAATTAATTGTTTTCAACTTAAACTTGCCAGCGGTATCTTCCTCCTCCTATCTAGATTCAAAGACAGAACAATCTTCATTATGGCAGATAGATGTTTATCAATTAATCTTGATCTGTAACCGTTTTATTTAATTTCAGAGCATTAGGGACCGCATGCGGCCGGCGGGCAGCCAGTTTGACAACCCTGCCTTAGACCTTTAACCACCAAAATTTAATATGATCAATTCTCCTAACACACAAACCTCTCTGCAAAATTTCAGAAATTTTCGACAAAAAATGCAGGCGTTATTAAGCTTCAAGCACGGTGAACAAAATAGTGCCCCACTCACTCACTCACACACTAACATCCATACATACAGAAAGAAAACCCGAATTAATTTTGCATTTTTCGACGTTTCAAGGACTCCTGTAAAAATCTTCGGGGTCATTTTTTACCAATCGCCAAAATTTTTTCTTTGTTACGTATAATAGAGCCAGAGGAAGTAAGAAATCAACGCGAATATGCATCACGTTTGCTTTCGGAAGCATGAAACGAATTACTTAATTGATTTCATTTATTGCATAAGCTTCATTAACTTTTTGTGGAGCTTTCGAAATGTCTGGTGTCATTTATGTTGAAGTCCTGTACGCTTCGGATCTATAAAATACTTATATTATTTTCTTCTTCTATATATATAAATGAGCATGTTTGTTTGTTTGTTGGCTAAACACGCTTGGCCGTTTGGCCAATTGCTACAAAACGCGGAAGCTAAGTTCACATACTTCTCACTTAGATCATGTTGTACATCTCACACCAAAATATTGATGGATTTCTACATATCAATTAATTTCTGTCGACATTCGATTTTCTATCTTTACGTGTAGCGCCATCTATTGGCAAATAATTTAAGAAACTAATAAAGTAAATATAATTCTTACAGAAAAAGGATATACATATACATATATATATATCCTTTTTTGTAAGAATTATATATTGAAATTACTAAGAATATATATACTATATTCTCTTAATTACTGCGACAATAATGTAGTGCGAAATAGACGCGCTATTACACCATTACTTCGGCAGGTAGCACATAGCACTTGCTTGCGTGGAGTAGTTTGCCCCTGTACATCATACTTTTCCTGTTTGTAACAGAACCGTGCCGGTTATTTACCTAACTCCGCTCAGGCAAAACGTTTGAATTGAAATAACGTGACTTTCAGTTTTCATCGGAAGTTCTGATATAGTAAATTGCCCCGGGGCCTCCTGCCCCTAAGCTTTCCATATCTGGTCTTGGCATTCATCTATCTAACTCGGTTCTCGAGATTAGAGATAGGACAGCAAACGAATGACAGTGGATTTATAGGTCTACAAGTTTTTCAAGATGAATTTCCTTTACTTAGATGTTTTTGCTGAGCTTTACTTTTTCAATCTGGTTTCACCAATTTTTTACGGGATCACATAAAAGCAATTATTCTTGCATTTTTACGGAATTTTTTTATTTAAATAAGTCTTATATGAAGTCTTTCGAACGTTAATTTTGGCAACTTTCATCACGTATGGGGTCATCACAACCTATCTAACACGGATCACTTTTCAAATAATAATAGTAAACCAATATTAATTAGTAGTCGTTGACTGTCCTTCGCTTCCGGAAGGAGGTCAATAATTACTTTTGGTTGAATAACTTCAACCCCCTTCCGCAACAGTTTCTTCTTTCTATCGGACCAGCGGTATAATGGCATTCGAATATGAAAATTGCATAATACGAGATCACCGGCCAACACAAATATTTTTTAAGTGGTTTTCCAGGCTGCTGAGTTCAAATATTTGCTCTATTTTTCACAAAATTTGATTAGTTGGTAGATTACCATTTGATATTCAGCTGTGAATGAAACAATTTGTTACAGCTAACATTAGAAAAACACGATATCTTAAAAATTTAATTTTTTGTATTTTCAATTGCTTGAACTTGACCAATGAAATTGTGCCATTATATACCACCCGAGTATCGCGATAAACGTGACAATGGTAGGCTGAAATAATCAAGCTCTTTATATGATTTTCGTTTTAATGTTTGTTATAATATAGTATTTGATTTATATAACTACAAAGGTAAGGATTTATCACACCTAGTGACCAATGTAACACATTTTTAAATGCATTAGATTGTTCACTTGGTGTGATAAACCCTTACGTAAAATAACCTTTATAGTTATATAAATCAAATACTATAATATAATATAATGTAATCGATGGCCTATATTAAATATGTTGAAAACATTTGTAAAAATAAAACAATTTTAAGCTCAGCAAAATTAGGTGTTGGTGAAACTGAAATGACTTATTTGCTGAGAAAGTGGTGGATAGATGATAGAAGGGTTGGAAGTACGAAATAATCTTAATGTTTGTTTTATTTTTTTGCCCGGGCAACACCGAACTTACCTGCCAGTTATCTATATATTAATAAAATATAGTTTCATCTTTTTACTTTTCCAAACAACCGGTATTTGATTAACTACACGAAACACATCTATAGGCAACCTCCGAACCAGTATAAGTTAATTTCCTTTAAATTAGTTTTGACTTTATAAAGTATCAAATTCATCAAATTACTCTTCTTGGATCAACTTTCGAGAAAACGTATCAATTGAAAAGCCATAATCCCCGGTAAAAATTTTTAGCAAAGAAATTGGAATTGGTCATACAGAATATACAGAAATCTCTTAACACAAAATTTATGCCTAAACTATCGTTTGTAAAATTCTCGCATGTGAAATAATTGTATTGTATAGAAAATACTGTATTTTATTATGAAACTGGAGAGCTTCGTCCTTTTATTCCCAATATATAGGCCTACTATTCATGACAAAAATTTCGTGACGATCCATCAATTCCAGTTTCTAATTTTTTTTTTTTTTTTTTTTTTTTTTAACGGGAAAAAGTATCGTGACGATTTTAAGCTAAGTATTTTGTATAGAGTGAGTTGATACTGTATATAGGCAATGCTATACTAAGCTGGGATGGTATATTTTAGGGGACCTTTGTCCCCCTCTGGGCGTCCCAGTCTTCTGTACTAAATATATTTTTAATTCATTAACTTAAATATTTTAGTTATAAAAATTTAAGACGATTTTTTCCAGTACATTTCACTGTAGAACGTAATCAAATGGTAACAATCGGAAATCGAAACTTTTAGTGATCGATACTAAATGATCGTAATTTCTTAGATTCATAAAAACTCATTCAAGTATATAAATAAACTATAAATATTTTCTCTGAAGTATTTATAGTAATATAAATCGATATGGATCGATTTTGTCTGTAGTTTAACAAGGAAAGGCAGCCAAATGACCACCTGATTTATTTTAAACGGTAAATATTTAAAATTTAGTGTTAATTGAAATCTATACGTAATAGACAATAACACCTTTTATCCTAAGCATTTTCGAAATAACAAAAACCAGTTTAAACTGCTACTGAATTTATACGCTTTGGAGTAAACATATTCATAGGTATGGGTGATGTAGTGGTGTAAGCAGGCTAATCTCTCGTTGTACATATATTACTGCAGTCATATATTGGACTATTACTAGGTAAAACGATATTGTTTGAGTGAACCTATTCGTAAATACCACTAAACATATTAAATAAATTAATAAAAATGATGTAGTGTTCACATTCCGGCCTATGAATATACGTACTACATTTCACGACTATTCTGTTCGTATCGCAATTCTTTAAGAATTTTTTAAATTTCGTTTTTATTATTTTTAGTTTTGAGTGAAAGATGGATTACATTTTTCAATTACCGAATCCATTTTTTACTAATTTATGCGTCTATTTTTATTCTCTTAATGCTCTATTGCCTTCTCATTCGAGTTACAGTATACAATATTTTTATATTTTATGAAGTTCTCAATAACATAAATAAACACTAATCACAAATTAAAGAGAATTGAAAAATTCTATTAGGTGGGAGTTGAAGATATCACATTTGTATTACACTGGCTTACCCATGGAAATCAGGTATAGGTCTGCTTCAGCTTTCTATTTTGAGCTTGAGTTAATCACAATACTTTAATTTAAAGTTGTTAGCTAGTACATATTAGCCCAGGATTAAACTATTTTCAAAATTTAGACAATACAAAGTTTGAGTCCTTTTTCGTAGTTATCCTTTTATTCCAGTCCAGGAACCATAAACAGCCGGCGACTTGAAGTAAAACTTTTAAAAATAACAGACGAATACAATCAAAAAACTTACACACAAAAATAATCTCGACGTCGATTCCTTTTTGTAGGCTACGATGTCTTCAAACATTAAAAATCGTTAAAATTCTTCACGACAGCATCTATGTTATATAATCGCATTTAAGGCAACCCAGAATTATTTATATTATCTAAATTTTGAAAATAGTTAAATAATCCTGGGCTAATATGTACAATTATGTAAATAATTGTTGTCTTTTGTCCTGACAAATAAATCGTTAAGAAAACTCTTAACTTATTTGTTAATTTTATAGTTGCAAACTTGTTTATTGAAAAATTTATTAGTAGATCTAGGCTAATTCATTAATATAGGCCTACAGATTTAATGATATAGAAACATGGATAAAATTTTGCGAAACAGTTTTTTATACCTGTTTAAAAGGCCCTCTTAGTGCCCACAGAGAGGAAAACGTTTCATGTAAAATTAGAACATGAAATCAGAAATGAATGATTTCTCATGAAAAGTTATAAATAATTTTAATTTTTAGTTTTCGTGAAAATTTATATAAATATTCTATCGCTACAATAAAATAAAACATTATGTACTATTCATCATTAAAAATATCTATAACTATATTTCGAGCCAATTGCGTGCAAGGTCGTTTTTAGCATTGATCTAATGCACATCTAATCAGGGCTATGGAGTCGGAGTCGTCAAAAAATCCGCCGACTCCGACTCCTTTTTACTTCCCAACTTGTTATGTATATAAAATGGAAAAGTATTGGAATCGTGTTAAATTTGACCCTCCAAGTTTTTTGCAAATCTATACGTTTGGAGATCTCCTGAACCCAAAAAATGTCAAATAAAGGGGTGAAATTCGTAGCATCTGATTTGTTTAATTTCTTTATTCTCTGTTCTGAGATTAAACGATATCTCAATGGGTAACGTTTAAGAAACGAAATTTAGCACTGTAGCTTGTGTATAAAGGGGCATTAATGCTATTAACTTTTGGTTCTTAATTAAAGGTCAACAGGGTAGAGACATAAAAGGTCATGTGTCATATCTCCAGTGCAGTCGAACTTAATGAATATTTTACTCGTTATTAGCGTTCGCGATTTTTTTTTTTTTTAATAAAACTAAATCTACCTTCAAAATTAAACTTTTTGTCATTTTTTAATAGTACAGTAAAACCCATTAAGATGTTCTCGCTTAAGATGTTAGAATGTGTTTGGGGGCACGATTTAGTTCAACCACTTTGAAGCTTAATAATTCCTGTGTTAAACCATCCGACTCCGATTTAAAAACCACAGAAGTTATTAGGCTTCAAACAGGGTGAACAAAATTGTGTCTCCGACACACAGTCTAACATCCATACATACAGAAAAAAAAAACCGAATGTTTTGCATATCTCGACATTTTAAAATGTCCTGAGTCCAAATGTAAAAATTTGGGAGGGGTTATTTTTTGACCGAGCGCTACACTTTCCCTCTGTTATATATAACAGCCGAGCCGGGAAAGTAAAAATTATCGAATATATATTTATATATTGACTGTGTCATTATTTAGAGGGGTCTTTTAGCTTTGGAATAAAAAGTTTTTACGTTCTATCTTTATTAGAACTCTATTTATTGAATATTTTATTCCGAGGTCACGTGATGACATCAGAATTTCCGTGTCTATTTTGGTAACAAGTCTGCTCCTGATCGGAGTCGAAGTCGGATCGGTAGATTTTTACACGACTCCACAGCCCTACATTTAATACATTCATTGACAAAAAAATAACGCACCAAGGAGGCGATATTGAAATCGAATGAAACTGTTAGTACGAATGCAATAAGTGGTTGAAATATAGCAAAGAAATCCAACTTTCTGCGGAACAACGGTACAATTTAAAAGAACCTTTAGTCTTGTAGGACTTCCTCGTGCTTGTATACATGAGGCGATATGGTGGTGCATGCAGGCATCATATGCTAACCTGCGAAAGATTTGTCCAGATGCCACATCCCTCACATTCGTGATGGAGATAGTCGAGCTGACGTCCCATTTGGTTCCACAAATGCACAATGAGTGACAAACCTGGAGACCAGGAAGATCAAGAAGTGTGGAAAGTTTCCACCAGCTAAACCGGTTGAGGTTGGTGCTCTGTAAAGCGCATGCGCCAATGCCCTCTGGCTGCTTTACACCATTCAGTTATTCTCGCCGTGAAAGCTGTCTCGGAAGCGCTTCCATTCCGCCACTGATATTCGAATATACAATAGCAATCTTATCGTTTTTTTCACATATAGTATAGAATTTTTTAATAAGATACATAATGCACTTATAATAAAATATTAATTTTAATTAATTCAAAGTTCGTTAAAATATGAAAATTCATATTTTAGAAAATACAAGGGAAGGTCATTCACCGCTTCCAATGATGGCACGCCACTGGCGGAAACGTGATGGCGTCATTTCTGGTAAACGACCTATGTGAGGTCGGACTGATTGGTTAACTCGAGATTCAAGCCTAACTCGTGTTGGTGAATACGGGGTAAGAGGGCCTTCCTAGCAGGGTCATTACGGATTTGGCCAGGCACACAATGGAGCGGTGGGTGGCGAGGAATTAGTTCAACATATTCGGACGGATCACTCCCGAAAAATTCCTGAGTTTTTCGATCCGACCGAATTCGATTTCGGATCCCCCATAGAGGTAAGCTGTCACATTAACTACTCGGCCATCCGATCACTATTTTTCGAGGGATAGATCACTATCCTGGATGCATATTTGCATTCCTTGCATTGCTACATTAAATATGCATGGCCGATTCATAATTATAAATCGGAACGAGTTAAGAATCGAAACACCAGCCAATCATTTTTAATTTTTTTTTTTTTTAATTTGCTCGACTAATTCCGCAAATATTATGTTACTTTAACGTCTTCCGAAATTTTTTTTCTTGCCATTTTTCTTTATTACGTACAGTACGTTTCCAGTCTGATTAGCTGCAGCTCACCCACTGTTCCCATACGACTATAAATGTTTGGACGATTTCACACTGACCGATTCCAAGTCGTGTTGCCATGACAACAGCCGGTCAGCCTACTAGTAGTACGAGCAGGACAGATTTAAAAAACTTAAATATTCGTAATCGGGTCGGAACCAAGGAGATTATAGACAACTTGCATTGCATGTGACGTTTGGAGTCCCGGATATACATGCGCGTTTTGCCCGGCGCCATATTTGTGACGTTTCCTTTTCGTTATAACGTCACCTCATACATGACAATCTTTACGGGCGGAGTCGGGAGTCGAGCTTTTGTTTGAGGCTTCTTGTCCGCCTAGTTATATAAAATAGTTAAAATACAATTTCCAGGTGGAGACATAAATCACAAAAAAAAAATTCTTTAAAAAATAATTACAGTAGAGAACCGAAAATCGGAATCAATTGGGGACTCGGGTTGTTCAGATTAGTGATTTGTTCCGATTACCGATTATGTGCGAAAAAAATACATTAACCTGTCCAATGTTCAAATTTTTCTCCGTTGCGTGTCGCTTAGTGTTGAATTTTCGTCGATTTTAAGCCTAACGAAAATTTTTACACAGAAATAATAATCGAGGCTATCGTATCGTTAAAAATTATTTCTGCATTTTGTACAAAATAAATATATTGAAGAATATAAAAACATGAACATTATACTTTAGAAGTAAATTTAGTATCAAAAACGTTCGATTCAGCACGACACAGTCCGACTGAAAATCGTTCCGATTAACGAGTCTCTACGGTAATTTAAAATGGCCAAGGACTATATATATTCACAATTAACTGTTTTGTTCCTGGGGTTGTGAGAAAGGACATGTGAAGATTGTTGTTGCTTCTATATTATATATATATATATATATTTTTTTACTTTTGTACCAGTTGGCATCTTGACTAGCAAGAGTTGTTAAATAACTTTCCCGGCAGCATTTAAAACTGAGTTTGGTGCCATCTACTTTATTTAAAAAAACATATTTTAAATTATTATAAAATTTTGAGGGTAAAGACGAGTTTTATAAAAATGATTTTTACACGTTATTAGCATTTACATAGTCATTAAATCCGACCCTACTCGAGATTTGACCCACGACCCCTCGACCTACCAAAATTTAATAGCATAATCCTCCTAATATACTTACCTCCCTGAAAAATTTCAGATATTTTCGACAAGTCGGGGATTATTAAGCTTTAAATTGGGTGAACAAAATCGTGCCCTCCACACACATCCATAACATATAGTGAAAACCAATTTTTTTTGCATTTCTCGACGTTTCAAGGTCTCCTAGTTCAAAAATGTCCCCATGTTTTCGCTGTTATATATGAGTCGATAAAGTAAAATGCGTTTTTCCATCTACACGCGATAAACGTTTAAACTCAAGCCAAATATATACACCTCCACGAACAACGCCGCACAAATATGGCGCAAGAGGCAGACCGATCACGTGAGAGATAAACCCACGTACAAGAACATTAACTTATGTTGGAAGGTGTGACCGTTGTCGGCTTTTCTTCCGATGCGCCGCCTGGTGGCTAGGTGAAGCGGCCGGTCTTATATATGTACCGCTCAAGGGCTGAGATGTGGTGGCGCGGGTCTAAGCCCGCGTGAGGCCAGTAAAGTTGGCTGAGGTGACGAGTCTGGTGCAGATCAAACAAAACTATTCTATCTGGATTGTTTACTGCTAATACACAAGAATGAATCAAAGATGAATAGCAATAGAAAAAGCAAAGCTTAGTTTTGTGTTCTTTGCGTTCCAATTGCAATTTTAAAGCCTTACGGAGGCCTGATACAAGTTTTCGTCTATTCCCACATGAAAAACATGATTATTCGGAAATCGGTCGGTTATATTTGAGCTTCTCAGAATTCTGAGTGGATTAGACTTAAGAATTGGCAGTTTCCCGATTGTCCAGCTTTACAAAAAACATGCTGTCAATTTTAAAACATTTTCTTAAAGTTTAAAATGCCAGTAATTTTGTGTGGGAAACAGGGTCGGATTTAAGCATTTCGAAGCCCTAAGTTGAACCTTAAGGCCCCTTACAATTTTAGAAGTCAATCAAAAAGAAAAGAATTAAATCAGATTATGTCTGATTTAATACGGATATTGGGAGAAAAAGATGCGAGGTTTCACTAGACTTCTGTTTTATAAATGAATTTAAATTTTTATACCCATTCCATTAAAAATCTTTTTTTAAAGTGGTTTTATCAATTTTTTTAAAAAAAGATTTTATGTTAATTCTTAGAAAAAAATTAATGGACTACTACACAAAATAAAAAGTATATTTTGTTGGTTTGTAAAAAATGTTTATTACAAAATTTGACTTCAATGTTTTTTGTGCAAATGTTTGACGCCCTAAGCAACGACTTACATAACTTTTTACTTGTAAATCCGGCCTTGATAAGAAACATCAGCTTTGGACATTGTCCCAACACAAAGAGCACAAATATGTATAAAACGATCTCGCTCATGATACCACAGTGACGTGTCCCGCTGGCAATAATTTTATAAAATTTATCGATACAGCTAAAAGCAACATATCATTATATCGGACAGTAATATACGAATAATTTTACATTACTAGTAAACCCATATAAAGTAGCCATTTTGTAAAAAATGCAGCACCCTCTTATAATTCATGAAAAACGCGAATACTCCTTGGTGAGAACAGTCCGCGAACTACAACCATCACTTTAGATTATAAAATTATATTAGAAACTGTAAAATTATATTAAAAACACATACGAAAATGATCAAATTTAAAAATTTCCCTCGTGTCGTTTCTTCCAGAACTGCTTAAATTTTATAAAAGAACATTTATGACTAAAAACATCGACGTGTAAACTTTTCGGAAGAATTTATAAATGAAGTATGATCGTATCCGCGAATTTAATCGGGATTACAAAAATTTTTAAAATTTAGAAAAACTTAACGATTGGCCGAAGTTTCCTTACAATCTAAAATTTAACAATGTCTGGCTAGTATGCGTTCTGGTTAGTCATAATATGGTCAATTTTATTTATAAAAATTATGCAAAATGCGTTTTTTTGAGTAATAATGCATACTTTAATATATTTACAAATAATTTATGGAAAAAATGTCGAAAATTCAAAAAATAAGATTTTATTATAATTAAACACCTGAAATCTGTGCTTCCTGTTTTAGAACCACCTTTTACTACATTATGTATATGTTTATTACAACAATGAAAAATGCGCATAATCAATTTAAAGTAATTTCAAATTTTTACATTTATTACTTTGGGCTTCTTTCGAAAATATTTTAATAGCCTTCAAAAATTTTCGCGGCACACTAGTTGAAAATCACTGGCCTAGACCTTGACCAGCGAACACACATGGCTAGTCCGACACTGGTTACGCCTGTCGATATAAGTTGAATTCAGACATCTTAATACACATTCCATATGGTCTTGCAGATTCTAATGAAATTATTCTAGTAACAATTTGTCATTTGCACACACTATAACATTGATTCCAAGAAGTGTTACAACATGAAAGTTTAGAAAACTTATTTAATCTTAATTAAATTTAAAAAACATTTACTCCGGCTTTTCCCTCCCTCCTGTTGGCCTTCATTCACTATCCCAAATAAATCTTTATAAAACATAAATTTAACAATTGACAATTTGAAAATTTCAACTTTTCAAAAGTTGAAATTTTCAAATCGATTATTTTTAATTTTACAGTGTAAAGGTCAGCGCTTTTATTACCTTCAGTTTAATTTATTGGGCTATTTGAAAAAATTGTACCTATAAACTCCCACTGTCATCCACCTTTCATCTCGAGAAGAGAGTTAAAGATGAAAGCAGAGACCAGATATGGAAACCTTAGGGACAGTTTGTACACAGTTAATCGCCTGGATTAACTAATTATATACAAACTTCCGGTGAAAACGGGAAATCGGGAAATCACGTTATTTCAATTTAAAATATGTTTCCGAGTTACATTACCTGTACTATTGCTAACGGAAACGTGTGATGTGCAAGGGCAAAACATAAGATAGAAAGCATATATTTTAAATTGCAGCCAGTATTGGGACAATGTCACAATAATTGCTATTTTAGTACTTATTATTTAATTTTGAACCCTTAATTACAATTTAGTTAATTGCAACTCTTCTTTTACGACAGAACTACAGAAATTGTTTCTCACAAAATGTAATCAAATTTAATTATAAACCAGTTAACATTGAATTATTGGGCTGCCTAGTATTGTAATAATTTATATTCTCAATCTTATGAATTTTCTGTTCAATTATTTCTTCAAATTTAGCATATGAAATGCCCTGAAATGAATAATTTTGGGTTTCATTTGTAAAGATTTTAAAAAATTTAGTACAATTCATCTACTATAAATTATTATAAAATTCAATAAATTTTTTAAAACTTCTGAAATGTTTACTTATTTTGAAATGTGTAATAAATTTTTTAAGGATTGCTGTAAAAAAAAAATTACAGTAACACAGTATCTTGAATTTCATGGAGTTAATGAACTTAAGAGTGGAGATTAAAAATTATTATTAAATGAAAAATTAGTTTGAAATTTCAATGAAGAGCAAAATGTTAAAGAAACCATTTCATTTTCCAAATTATTTATTGTTCCCAAATCAGAAAATAATTGTATTATGAAGTATAGTAATGGTATAGTTTACAAGTAATGTTAACTTTTAAATTCTAATCTACAAATTAGATTTTGAGATGAGATTGACAACTTACTGATTTATTTTTTCATTCTGTTGATTAATATTGAAAATCAAGAAATTAGTATAAAAATTCTTGGAACAAATATTTAAAAATACATTCAAAGCTGACCACAGTCAGCAATCACAATTTTTCTGTTTGTTTTTCCACTCTGACTTCCATATCCTTCGATCTTCTTAACTACATCCATACCATCAACAACTTGACCAAATACTACATGTTTTCCATCAAGCCTGTTAAAAAAGTTTAAGGTTAAATCATTTCATGAAAAAGCCATTAAGCAAGGTGTTTTGTATAAGTATCTTCAGAATTTTGAAAACAAATGCTTTCAAGATTCTAAAGTTGAAAGAATAGCACATTCATCTACATTAGAATTAAAGAAACCTTCAACAGCTTTAATTCATTGACAAGGCAATTTAAATTTGAAGAACTCATTTATTACAACACTATATATGAAAGCTTGTTGACAGTATTGAAAAGCTGGGTGATTATGTCAAAAATTGATCTGTCTGATCAATGGGATGATTTTCACACCAAATACTGTATAATAAAATGGAGAAAACACAGATTGGCATTATATGTACTTTTAAGTGTTCTGTTCTTAATCAGATTATTTCCATTAGATTTTAGTAAATATCCATATTTTTCTGATGACGACAACTATAGGTTCATGGAAAGTGCTTGCGATAAGAAAACTTACATGTAACGCCAATCTCAGTGTTTTCTCAATTTTATTACTGATTTGTCTTTTCTAAAAGTTGATCAAATTCTACAGCCAGTGCAAATAATTTTTGACTCGACATGTGCACGTGTTTATACATATATATTAATCGACATAACAGAAAAATTAAGCCAAAACTAGTCAAATGCTAGATGATAAATATTGACTGAAATTTACTCTAATTCAAATAAAGACAGCCAACTGACATTTTCAGCACAAAAATTTCAAACTAATGCAGCAATCTTTGTCAGTTATAAATTTATGAGTTTCTGAAACAGGTATACCATAGGTAGCAAAAGGATTAAGTGATATTTGATGTTAATTTATTTTTCTGCCTAATTACATTTAATGTTCAATTTTATTCAGTATAACTAAAGGCAGGAAAGCAACTTTTTACTATGAATGAAAATTTAAGTTCTCTGAAAACAACCTCTTTAATGTACAACTATACTACTTAACATTGAAGAATAATGTCTGAAATCCAAGATCTATACATGTGATCTGAACATTCCCTGAGCTACATTAAGATCTCTGCATTCCCCCTTTCCATTATGCAATATTTGACCAAGTCTATTCAAGCCCAATTCCTACACAACTGTATAACTTTTTCTTATTAAAAGACACTATTCACTTACAAAAAATTGTGTGTAAAATTGATTATGTAATTAGCTACATCATAAAATTTCATGATTTTACTTCCATATACATTTACAATTCTGCAAAAAAATTAGATGCAAATAAGGCTGCTTGTTAGTAATCCTATATAGAAATGTTGCAAAGGATTCAGGAAGATGCATCCCTGGTCAATTTTAAGTGAGTTCAAATATTTTATTGAATAGTGGTTGAGTAAATGAATCACTCCAAAAACCTTAATATAAAGACCAGTAAAGAACCTAACCTAAATTGGATTGGCATTAAACACTGTTTATTTGGTGGATTGTTAGTTAATTTATATAAAAACTGGTTTGTACAGCAGTATCCAGATAAAACCAAAATAAATAGAACCACCATTTGACAGATTTTCTTGATATTGAACAATATTTTCAATTTTGATCTGCTAAGTCCACATCTCCCATATTTTTATTATAATTTGAAAATATGAGTAGACATTGTACCTCAATCACTGTTGCTCCGGTTCATCTTTTGGTGTTCACAGCATCAGCAAACAAAAAAAATGATGATAATGTTAATTTGTTTTTGTCATACTAAGTCGAACACAGCAAATTTCTTTTTTCAACACACTGCTGAACAATGATATCATGTTTGCTTGTTTTCAAAGTTTTTAGACAAGACGGTAAATACTTTTTTTTTACTAGTTTTGTGCCCCACACAATTTTCTTCTTTAGTAAATCAAGTAGCAGTGGTATTCTGGTAAAAAATTTGTCAAAATAGAAGTGATGGTGTTGGTTATGCAAAACTTGTTAAATGCATAGCATCATATGCAAGCCTCTTTTCACTTCGAGGGATTTTAACGTTTTCCCACAATATATGTTGAAATTGAACATATAACAGTTATTCGCATATAACACTTTTCTTTGAACTTCACACTGTCTTTACTGTACATTGTTCTCCTTATCTGGAAACCATAAAATGCAGTTTCTTACCTGTTTTAATGAATGAAAGGAACCATAAACCTATGTGCCATTGGAGTCAGGACATCGACTCCAGCTGCACCTAGGTTTACTCTTTGTCCCAGGGACAGTAGCATCCAATTTGGGAACCACTGCTAATAGGTATAACTTTTTCACTGACCGAAGTGTTAAAAATCTATGGTAAATTGATAACTGGTTAGCGAACAAAGTGTTGGAACAGATTATATTCATTAACTGATCACCCAATGTATTTTTAGAATTTTTACATAAAATAATTTTGAAAACCAATTAGTTAGATTTTATCAAAAATCCCTTTTATTACTGTGTCAACCAGTCAGAAATCCATCAGCAAAACAAAGAAAGACAAGCATTTGGAAAAAAAAGCAGTTACAGTATTTAGGTAACATGCAATCTAGAAGCCACTACACCCCACCTACTGTCACACAAGAGGTTTATTTTTATTTGAATGTGGTTCCTGTGCTTTATAGAAAAGTTCTGATTAGTTTATTCAATAAACAGACATTTTTTTCCATTTAAGCAAAATAATTAATTTCAAAGTTTGAAAATAATGTTAACTTGAATGGGGCTTTGATACTAGTTTTAGTTAACATGTAAATCCCTGTGATGGATAAGCAGGAAAAAAAAAATGATAGTAAACACAACTGAGTTATCCCAGTTCCACTGTATTAGTATGTACAGTGGAAGATAATTATATATAATACAGTGGAAGTTAAATACATACCAACTGGTTTTTACTGTAGTGAGGAAAAACTGAGATCCATTAGTATTTGGACCGGCATTTGCCATTGACAAGATACCTGTATAGATATAAACGAAAAAAATGATTTTAGTGGTCTAAATAATTTTATCACTTTCAGTTTTAGCATTACTTACCTGGTCCAGTGTGTTTAAGAGCAAAATTTTCATCTTCAAACTTTTCTCCGTAGATTGATTTCCCACCAGTACCGTTATGGCGAGTGAAGTCACCACCCTGACACATGAAGTTTGGAATTACACGATGGAATGTGCTGTTTTTGTATCCAAAGCCTTTCTCTCCTGTACACAGAGCTCTGAAATTCTCTGAAAAAATTTTTAATATTTCAAATGCATTAAAATCTAATTATCTATAAATTTCAAACTAGTGAATGAGTAAGTAAAAGAAATGTAATTGAGCTACTTATTAAAATTTTAAACTTAAAAGCTTCAAAATGAATAGAAATTTTGTTTTAAAAACTTTCATAAACAAACATTATTAGAAATAGTAAAATTTCAAATCTAATTACAGCCTGTCTAGAAAAAAAATCAACTTTGGTATTAACCAATGAGCATCAGCCATTGACCACGTAGCTGTGGCAAGTTTCCAGTTCCTTCAAGTCCATTTTAAAACATGGCCAGTGTTATGAGACTTCACATTGTGGTATTAGAATATGAAAAAGTTTACTTTAGTTGTTAAATGTATGATAATTTACAATTAACGGATGCTTTAAAAAATTAACATAAGAGGTCATTCTGCACTCTAGTGAGAAACTGACATATTACATGACATTAAGTGAAAAGTGCTGACGTCAGTTAAACCAATCAGCACATTCCCTAATGAAAGCATCATTATATGTGACATTGCTCTCAAGTTTATTACTTCCAGAAAGAAACTGTAGTTTTTAAAATGAGAAAGATTGAATCCTCATTGAAGATTATTTTGTGAGCTGAATATTGAATTCTCATCACTAAATACTGTTTACAATTGTATAAGATAGCTGTCATCAGTAATCTACATCTACAGTATATATTGTTTCAGATAAATTCACAAGTAGCTAGTTCTGTCAGTAAATGATTGCTTTACAGTTACAAGTTTCTTGAACAAGCTGTCTAATCTAATAAACTTCCATTTAGTTATCCTGATATCTTAAATGATTTATTTAATCTTTCTTCAGTAAGATAACATTAGGTGGATTAGCAATACATTACCATTTGAATAAAAGTCACATTAAATTGTATTTTATAAAAGTACAACTCCTCCATGTCACAAAATATTGAAATACTTGAAAACCTGCATGACTAATTTATTCCTCATTAATTTTTAATTGTAAAATAAACAATTATTAATATAATAGCTGTTATTGTTTCTTTAAATTCCTTAACTCCAGCAATTTTTGTCCAATCCACGTGAAACTTTGATTATATTTGTTTTATGTTCTGATGGAAAGTATAGGCTACTTATTTTGTGGAAATATTATCTATAGAATAAACATTTTTATCAAATTTGCATTGATAGCACTTGCGTTGCAGTGACGTCAGTGACCACGTGACATTCATGCTCGACAAGGAAATTTCCCATTACAGAGAATTTTAAGTTGCATTTTCACACATTTTGGCCTATGGGAAAGCGTAAGAGTAAAATTGGCCTACTATATTGCTTTAGCCCATTCAAGAAACCAAAACAATATTAATTAAGCTGTCTATTACCAAGGAAGACAGCAAGGAAACCTTTTAAAAAGGCAATAGTGTTTACTCAGAATGTGGAGTATAAAAAATTTTTATAAAGAGTTTAATATTTCTTTTAGTATAAAGACCACCTGTGTGCATATAAGTGAATTCTCTATTACTCCTTTTTGACCACTCAAGGTGAAATTTTATTTTCTTGCTCTTTATGTTCCAGGCCCATCAGTGATGGGCCTTTCATTCCCTGAACACCAGTAGTTTGGTCATGGGTCACACTTTGCCTCACCAAAACAGGCTGGCCACATGGCATTTTCCAAATCATTAATGCCTAAATAGGGGCCAGTTAACCAAAAAGACTTCTCAGAAGGCATCCTCACTAGGCAGATTGGTTATGTATGGGAGCAAACAACTCTTAAGTAACAATAGATAGTATAAACTACTCAATTTGTTGAAATAGCAAATTTTCTTGAAATCTCTTCTCAATTCTTCAATCTCTACTTTCTCATAAGAATTATTCAGTCTTCAATTATTATGCCTTTGTGTCCTTTATAATAGCTGAAATTTATCTTTGTATACTAGTACATTTATCAATTAACAGGACTTATTATACTGGAATATTATGGATGCAGATACAAAGTCCTGTTAATTGATAAATGTACTAGTATACAAAGATAAATTTCAATTATTCAGTCTTGCTTGATGAGGGAATTTAGTCTATATATCAGGGATGGCCAACACGTAGACCGCGGTCGACCGCAAAGGTTTTGAAAGTAGCCTGCGAAGCTAAAGTTGAACAATTTGCTTTCACTTAAATTAATGTTTAAAAATCTTAATTCGATAATTTATTCTTACAATAATGGATGTCTGTGCAACGTACCCATACTGTGTGTATTTATCCCGATGAACAATGCAAATGAATGTTAACTTTTAAATTAATTGTAGTTGCAATGCATGCGCATATTATAAATGGCAATCGCATAAAATGGCGCAAAATCATTTGTCAGACAGTAACGTGACAGCCGCTGGCTTCAATCCACTTGTTACTCCTTGTTTGTGCACTTCAATTTATCTTCAATTTTATTATTATTTTTTTAATTCATACAGCGAACAGAAGCAGGTATGTTAGTTTAGTAATTGTTGTTTTAAATGTTATTAATATTTAGCCCTATTATTTTAGAATAAATAAACCAACTACAGGCCGGAAAAAATAAAAACTTATCATTATTTATTTATCATTATTAATTATTTATTAAAATATCTATTAAAAATCCTAAAATTGTTTGCCCATATTCATAGTAGCCGGCAGACTATATTTTACCGAAAAAGTAGCCCCTAAGGGATAAAAGTTTGGCCACACCTGCTATATATAAATACTGTAAATACCAAATTTTCAAATGATACTAAGTTTTCATAAACAACAATTTATTTATTCTGTAGTAAAAACATTGGAATACTTTAATTCAAGTATCAAAATAATGAAAACTTATTAAAACTGCAAATATAACCATTTATTTGACTGGACACAAAGCTATAAGCAACAATCATGATTGTTTACAAAATAATCAGCAAACTACTAAGCAGTAGTTCATAGAGGGATAGATGAAATGTTCATTGGTTTTTTAAAACTACAACGCAAGTGGCAAGCAGAATAAAGGGGTCAAAAGTGATTTTCAGTGATGAGACAAGTTTTTTTTCCTATGGGAATTAGGGTGTAATGATGTTAAGAACAAAGCATGAAGAATTTCAGGTACCATGAAAAGCTTAGTAAAGCTTCCATACAGCATCATGATCTGGAGCTGCAATGGTAGCAGACATTATAATCTCAGCATTGCAAATTGTCCCAATTCAATAGATAAGGAAATTCTGGAATGTTACCTTCAATGAAAAACATGTTTGGTAGTGCAGATTGCATTTTCTAGCATGACAGTGCTCTTGTTCTATGAATCATCTAAGAAATGGTTTAATGAACATGTTCAAGTATTAGCAGGCTTTGCAATTCAGATCTTAATCCCACAGAAAACTTGGGAAATCATTAAGAAAAGATCAGCCAAATAAAAAGCAACTACAAGAAATGAATTAACAAACAAAACAAGATATCTAGCATTCAATTCAATGAGAAGACTGCTGAATTATTATGTAACATGCCTTCTGCATTAGGATTTTTTTTACTCCCCACATTCAGAAAATTCTCACAATAATGCAACTTTTTTGCACTGTTCTATGAAAATTTCATAAGGAGTCCACAAATTTTAAGTATAGTGTATTTGATTTAATACAAAACCCCTCCATTGCAATTGCCCCTCAGACCACTGTCTTCATGGTTAAAGTACTATATTGTAAAAAATATTAATTCCTAATTTTATTGTTTTTTTTTCTATACAAAATTTTCTTTGTTGGAAATTAACATATTGAAATGAAGTTTTAACTGAACCAACAAAAGCTAATCAAATTTACACACACACATTTACCATATTTTCTATCTGCTTAAATTATTTTTTTTACAATTTGAAATACTTGATCTAGTTCTAATATTGCACTTTTGTGGCTTTAAATGTTTTAAGTAAAATGCTCATTTTTCACAAAAGTTCATCCAATTACACAAACTCCTATATATTTTTGAATTTAAATCTGCCAATATAATACTAATGTCCGATTCAAATGCAATCTCAATACATTCCAACTTTTAATTAATAAATTTTGTAATGTTAGCATAAGTTAAATTCAAAAATGAATTATCTACTGTATCTTAAAAAGAATTTAATCAAGTCCAGCAGTAGTATGTATTTTTCCCAAGAGCAGAAAACTGTTTCCTTCGCTCTCATTATGGGTAACAAAGAAAACTCGCAAATACTTCAAGGCGACACAGGTCCAAACAGACAAATTAAAGTTCTGGATGAAATTTGTTAATTTATCTGTCATAAAATCCCACGACCTGAAGATAAAATGAATGAATTATAAGAACAAATGTTTTTTAACTGGATTAAAGGTGATAGTTGGAACTTTTATTGTAATCTAACCAGTTTTACAGTATCTAATTATAAAAAGCTTCATGTCCTATTATATATTTTCTCTTATTAATATAATGAAGCTACCAATTTGGCTATTAATGAGGACTTCACACACCAGAATCAAAAAAGTGATTAGACCAAATTAGATTAGAACTACTTAATCTTTAAGTAGCAACTCTTTTTCGTCTTTCAAATTGTGCAATTACACATTTAAAGACTCCATAAATAAAGAACAAAATCCTAATCCGGTCACCTTTTTGTTGTGATGTGATAAGTCGTCAGTAATAGCCAAATTGGTAGCTGTATTGATAGAAGAGAGAAAACTGAATAAGCTTATTTAACAGTTTTGGTTAAGAAATTACATATTTAATATCTTTAAACATGGAAAAAGCTTCTGGAAATATCTTCTGGAAAAGCTTAATACATTTGTTTTGCACTAAACACAGGAATCTGCACCAATCTCTGTTCAGGATGCTGCAACATGGCAGAAAATTTCCTCAAATGCAAATTAGCTCCTGTGATTGGAAAAATGCAGATGGAGAGTATCTGGAGATACAGTTCATTAATGAAAAAGGGAAAATTCATACTCATTACTAATGAACCAGTTCTTATGAAGGTCTAACAGTGGCATAGCAAACATAACTGGCACCCGACACTTTATTGGCACCCCTCCCCCTTCCAGAAACACACAGTTTGTCTTGGAGACCATTTGGGTGCCACTTGCAGAGGGGCACCTGGTGCATGATACACCCCCTCGCTACACCACTGCTATTAATTGCACTGTTACCTGGAGTTCTTGCTTGCAACACAAAACAGTGTTCTGTTTCTTTTTTTTTGCAAACAAGAGAATATTGAAATTTTTTAAAGTTATGATTACGGTATGCTGTTTACCGTTAAAAATGTTTACCTTGCAAATACAATAGAGACTCGTAAATCGGCACCCCGATTTTCAGTCGAACTGTGTCGTGTTGAATCGAACGTTTTTGATACTAAATTTACTTCTAAAGTATCATTTTCATGTTTTTACATTCTTCAATATATTTATTTTGTTTGTACAAAATGCAGAAATAATTTTTAACAATACGATAGGCTTAAAATTGACGAAACAACAGGAAGCGACATGCAACGGAGAAAAATTTGAACATCAGACAGGTTATTTTTTCATACATAAACCGTAATCGGAACAAATCCCTAATCTGAACAACCCCAGTCCCCAATTGATTCCAATTTTCGGTTCACTACTGTATATGGTTTATAGGTAGGTTAGTACAGGAAATAATTACAGTACAATCTCAATAGTAATCTGGCTACTCACTAGTTTCCCATGTTAACTAATATTGGATTACTGACACTTGCCAAACTGTAAAACAACCTTCCAACATGGCATGAAATCAAACCAAGCTACACAACACTCAAACTTGGCAATGATAGTAAGGATTATGTTCATTTCATGCTGCTGAAAACAACACTAAAAATCAGCCCTCCCAAATTTCCCACTGAAAATACTATACCTCCCACTAAATTTAGTGGGATTCCACAATCCAGCAAGCATGTGATTACTGGGGGTACATATTCATCTGAAATGAAAAGTATATATCTAAGATCAGATCAGTCTCATGTGATACAGATTGCTTCTTTCATGTGTTAGTTGATGGAAAGTATGTAAGTAAGATCGAATCATTACTCCCTGACTAAAACTGCTTACATAATGGTAAAATAGTGTTCATGCCATGCATTCTTACCATACAATCTCACAAAACTGTTATTCAATACTTACCATTTATTATCTGATGAACTCAGATGAAAAAAGTAAGTAAAGACATTAAAATAAGTTTTGAATACTTTTCATTGTTGACAGTTAAACATTTCTTTGCTGTCAACTATCAGATTGACTTTAACCATGGAGGTTGTGATCTTTAATATTTGTCTATCTGATCCAAACATTCCTACCCTCCACTGATTAGTTTGACTGTGACACAGTTGATCTTAGATGGCATTTATATATACGAATAGAGATTAATCAGATCAATATAACTCGTTTGTGCACAGGATTTGAATGATCAAAGTAATCTTTAATTAGTTTCATTCAAAATTTATATCCACCCCTGGAGATGAGTGTACATCAATGACAATGTTTTTGACTAATACAATGTACTAATCAACATGCACAAATACAGTGACTCCTTAAAAAAGCATAATATATCCAAATCTGTAATATCTTAATATGACAGATTTGGATATATCACACTTTTTTTAGTTTCCCAAATTTTATTGACCCAAGTGCTTTTAACACTTGGGTCAATAAATTTTAAAATATCAATTTCTATTGAATTTCTTTTTGCAACAAAACACTATTTTATTCCTACTATTGTCCTTGAAACTACCACTGCAGGTGAAACAATAAATTTGTCAAGATCTAAATAACCAAAACAGATGGAAGGATCAATTACATTTATGTTTCCTTTTGATATTAAGTGGTTTGTTTATTGGTTTGAAGTACTGCTTCCATGTTTACAAGTTTCTGTGAATTTGAAATTCCACACCTTTGTGAATTGATGGTTTTGCCTCAATTTACAAAAGATGTGAAATTTCCAACACAGCAAAATTTGTAAGATGATTTCATTTCTGAACAAGAAACTTCTAAAATTTTTTATACATTAGCAACTACTTTGCTTTTTATAAAATTAAAGTAAAAATTTTAAGTTTTGATGTTCTATTATACATTCAATGTTTTTTTTTTAAATTTTCAATTACTGTATTTACTAAAAACAAAAACCTTTCAAATGTGGCACATTTGAAAGGTTTTTGTTTTTATTGAATTTGGATTCCATTAAGCAAGTATTCATTTACTGTATTTACAATTTTTATTCAAAAATATAGATTACAATTTTTAATAAGCAATTTATGAAATACAGTACTGTATAATAAAATTACAACTGATATTGTTTTCATATCAACAGTATTTGTCTTTAAATGTTATTTTAAAAAAATAATGCTAAATGGGTGTTCATAGAAACACATTTAGCATTATTGTTTCTTCAATGTTTACATAAACTTCAATGATATAACCATGAATAAAAATTATTGCAAAATTAAGCTTATTTTATATCAAACATTTGCTGACAAATGAACAGAGGTTACAGATTCCATAGCATTTATAGTCTGTTTAGTATAGATCCAGAATTTTTTGTATAGTTATATCACCCTTGTCGGGAGACAAGTGCAATGTAATGAAGGGCTATGGTACTTTTGTTCC
Source organism: Centruroides vittatus (assembly GCF_030686945.1). Taxonomy (NCBI): domain Eukaryota; kingdom Metazoa; phylum Arthropoda; class Arachnida; order Scorpiones; family Buthidae; genus Centruroides; species Centruroides vittatus. The sequence continues at coordinate 347,421 of NW_027122147.1, forward strand.
AAATGATTAACCATTGAATTCACTATTCCCAATAGTTCAGCAAACTCTGTAATCCAATACTATTTTAATTCCATAAAATGTTCCATAACTACCAAGACTGCATAATAATGCCACTACAGTACAATTTCCTCTTACATTAGATGTCTTGGAACATTAACAGGCATGTATGGCTGGGCCCTGCTGTACTTTAGTTTTCAAATCTTATTGTTATGAAATTAATAAATGAAAAGGAATACTTACCAGCAGTCTTTGGAACAACATCTGAACGAAGCTGTAAAAAAATTTTAGCATGAATAAAAAAACAAATGGAAAAATCTTGATTTAAAAATTGAGAAAAATTGCTTGTGCATAAGAATTCAATTCAGATACTATAATGAAAATAAACCTCTTGTTTGCTTTCATGATATTCATGTTGGCAAATATTACAAATTTACCTTAAATGCTGCCTTTGCAACATTCATTATTCAATAAATGAAAAATACTCTTACAAGATTAAAGAAAACTCCTACAACTACAGATTAACTGAACAGTTATTACATTTTTATAAATTGTACCCAGTAAATATCTACCACTTGTAATTAATATGAAGATTTAACCTCAACAATGAAATTCATAATCACTTACTATTGAATATTAAACCAGAATGGACGATAATCGGTGATAACCAGACTAAAGAAAAAAAATTACATTAAAATCTGAATTAATAAGTTACAGAAAACTAACTAATTAGTTGGTTGTATTCTCCATTAGCCAAACTAATCATCATTTGATGAGCACACATGTAGCCTACATTCAATTATTTGCCAAACATCACTTTGTTGTGGAAATGAACATTCATCCACAATCTAGAAAATGGACATATCAAACAATTTGTACCACTGCTTTTATAAATACAAATTAGCAAATATATGTTAAAAGAGGGGAAAAATAGAAAAGCCAAATGACTGAATTAACAAACACACTCTTCCAGCAAAATACTTTTCTTGTGGTTTCAAAAAATTGAAACAACAAGAAAAGTATTTTGTAACCACCTCTTTCAGGGGCCTGCCTCAGACTATTACAGAACCAACATTAGCAGAGACTAAAGAGATTTACAAGTACTGTATATTCCATTGATGTCATTTCATTCAAGTTTAACATATTAGAAAATATACTAATTTACAAGCTAAATTACTATTATATATTAAAAATTAAACTTTGAAATTAATAATAGAAGATAAGTATCTCTCATGTACCATAATTACATATATATAAACACCTTGCTCAAATGCAATTTGCTTCTCTTTAGAGGATAATCAACCAATGACTGACAAGCAACTGATGCTGTCTTTATTATTAATGCAATTTCCATTGACTGCAGTATTGAATTCATCTTCCATGCTTCCAAAATTCAGTTTTTGATGTTTAAGACTTATCAGCTTTACATTATCCCTGAATTGACACTAGCACTAAGCCCACTCATATATTGGGCCAGTGTGATTACAAGATTATTGAAGATATACCATGTCAGTGCACTAATTCTACAGGTTGACGATTAGTGAAACTGAAGTAGGATGCCCCCCAAATCTTACCATACATGGAGACTAAATACAACTCCAGAGCTTTATTCTTGATGTTATCTTTAGCATTGAATAATACACACTAGATAGTTGGACTGCACTGGTACACTATCCTAGCATTAATATACAGTAGAGTGTCATTAATCCGAACGATTTTCAGTCGGACTGTGTCGTGCTGAATCGAACGTTTTTGATACTAGATTTACTTCTAAAGTATAATTTTCATGTTTTTATATTCTTCAATATATTTATATTGTTTGTACAAAATAAAAATAATTTTTAACAATACAATAGCCTCGATTATTATTATAAAAATTTCCGTTAGGCTTAAAATCGACGAAAATTCAACACGAAGCGACACGCAACAGAGAAAAATTTGAACATCAGACAGGTTAATATATTTTTTCGTACATAATCAGTTATCTGAACAAATCACTAATCTAAACAACCCCAGTCCCCAATTGATTCGGATTAACGACTCTACTGTATTTGGCGATGTGTATTACACATCACTTAATAAGTCTCTGGTCTGACACACTGACAGACCCATATGATTTCTGGATAGTACCAACCTTCAAATGATACGTGTCAAAATTTCATGACATTCTGACAATTAGTTTACAGGTTACAGTGGTTTTAGCGACCCCAGTTTTGTAATTTTCAAAACAACGGATAAAAAAAGAATTTCGTGTGTTGATTAAACAGTTTTTTGATGAAGAAAATACTGTTGAAGCCAAACAGTGGTCTGATAAGCATTATGGGAGACACTGCATCAGGGAAATCAATTATTATTGACTGGTATGCCGAAGTTAAATGCGATCGTACAAACACCAATGATGCTGAACATGCTGGTCACCCAAAATTGGCAGTTGTTCCAGAAAACATAAAAAAAGTCCACAAAATAGTTTTGAAAGACCATAAATTTAAGTTTCATGAGATAGTTGACACCTTAAAGATATCAGAAGGCAGTGTGTACAATTTTACACAAAAATTTGAGCATGCATAAGTTGCTTTCAAAGTGGGTGCCGCATATGCTCACACCAGACCAAAAACAATGTGTCAACGATTCAGAGCACTGTTTGGAGCTGTTCAAGCAAAACGAGAGAGATTTCTTCTGTCGGTATGTAACAATAGATAAAACATGGATCCATTACTACACACCTAAATCAAAAAGATTGTCAGCTGAGTGGACAGCAGCCGGTGAGTCATCCAAAGCGACCAAAACCTCAAAAGTCAGCAGGCAAGGTTATGGCATCCGTATTTTGGGACGTGCATGGTATTTTGTTCATCAACTATCATGAGAAAGGTAAAACTATCAATAGCAAATATTACATGGCACTATTGGATCGACTGAGTGTAGAAATAAAGAAACAACGCCCTCACACGCAAAAGAAAGTGCTGTTCCACCAAGACAATGCCCCATATCACAAGTCAATGAAAATGATGGTTAAATTGAATGAATTACGCTTTGAATTGCTTTCTCACCCGCTGTACTCTCCAGATCTGGCCCCCAGCAACTACTGGCTTTTTGCAGACATCAAAAAAGATGCTCCAGGAAAAGAAATTTGGCTCAAATGAAGTGATTGCCGAAACTGAGGCCTATTTTGAGAGCAAAGACAAATCATTCTACAAAGAAGGCATCGAAAAGTTAAAGCAGCATTGGAATGAATGTATCACTCTTGAAGGAGATTATGTTGATGAATAAAGTTGAATTTAAAAAAAAAATTGTTTTTCTTAGTTAGACCAGACTTACTGAGTGATGTGCTATGTAGCAGCAGCATCAGATCAAAGATAATTATATGATGTCTGTGCTCATTTTCATGGTTATATAGTAGTGCGTCGATAAGTGGAACGATTTTCAGTCGGACTGTGTCGTGCTGAATCGAATGTTTTTGATACTAAATTTACTTCTAAAGTATAATTTTCATGTTTTTTATATTCTTTAATATATTTATTTTGTTTGTACAAAATGCAGAAATAATTTTTAACGATACGATAGCCTCGATGATTATTATAAAAATTTTCGTTAGGCTTAAAATCGACGAAAATTCAACACGAAGCGACACGCAACGGAGAAAAATTCAACAGGAAGCGATACACAATGGAGAAAATTTTGAACATCGGACAGGTTAATGTATTTTTTCGTACAAAGTCGGAAACTGGAACAAATCATTAACTGGAAGGACTCCAGTCCCCAATTGGTTCCACTTTGATGCTCTACTGTACTTCTAATCTTTTTGGTTTGTTGGTCTGTTGGTCTGTAGAACCAAGCTGAATGTTACAAGCCAGTGCAAGAATAAGTGCTTTGTATCCATGCATTACTGCTATGTTGTTAATATGCTCCAATTTTATCCTAGCTTTGAATTAGTGTAAAAACCTCTATTCATTGCTTTAAATGCAGCCAGCTAATGATGAGTCATTGAAAATGGTAAGAATAAAATCTGGGCTTGTCATACCAGTACACTTGTTTCAGCATTTTCATTCTTTAACATAATGCAGAGATCTAGGAAATGGACTGTTATTGCTAATTTGGTCTATCTTCAACTCAAACCATAGAGATTTAAGCTGTCATTAAGCAGGCCTAGGAGTGCTATTTCCCCTCTGAAAAAGTGAGTTGAAATACAGGAAAAGTGAGTGCAATAGTGAGTGACAAAACAAAGTGAAAACACAGGAAAACTCAGCAAAATAACAGAATAAAAAGAAAATTTTTACTGCTATGGTTAAACACATTTTAAAAATTTCTGTATATACTGTAATACAGTAGCCACTTGTTATTTCGTGCTTTTTTGGTTCCCAAATTTTAAAAGCATTTGAGTCAATAAATTTTAAATTACTAATTGCCACTGAATTTCTATTTGCAACGAAATATGGTATTTTATTTCTACTATTGTCCTTTAAACTACCACTGAAAGTGAAACAATAAATTCGTCAAGACCTAAATATGCTGAAGTGGATAGATCGATCATCATTTTTCCTTTTGATATAAGTTTTATTAGTTTTAAGTACAGTCTCCACATTTACAAGTTTCTGTGAATGTCACACCTTTCTGTGAATTAAAGGTATTGCGTCAATTCACATAAAGATGTGAAATTTCGAATTCACAGCATAATGTGTAAGGAAAAAATCTTTAATTCTGAACAGAACGTTCTAAAATTTTTACACAGTAGTAACTTTATTTTGCTTCTTAGAGAATTTCTACTCTAATTTTGTTTTGATGTTCTATTATATATTCAATGCTTATTTTTTTAAATTTTCGATTACAGCATTTATAATTTTTATTGAAAAATATAAACTACACGAATTTCTAATAAGCAATTTATATAGTACTGTATAATAAAATCGCAATTGATGTTTTGTTTTTATATCGACAGTATTTGTCTTTCATGTCATTGTTAAAGAAACAATACTGCTAAATGGGCGTTCATGGTATCGATGTTTACATAAACGTCAATTAATTCGATATAACCACGAATAAAATTCAGGATTGAAAAACTAAGCTTATTTTATATCAAACACTTGCTGATGAAAGAATAGCAATTCCATAGCTTGTATAATCTGTTTAGTAAAAGCCCAGAATTTTTATTGCTCTGTTATATTGCGTTTTTTTCTGTCTCCCGATAACCAGTGGCTTCTGTATTTCCAGTAAACCATGAATACTTGAAAAGTCTTTAGCTTCTGTAAATAATCAGTCATGAAAGATGTTCTTTTATTAACATTATTCTGGTATTTTCAGCTTCCTTCTTTTTCACTTCCTCTTGCTTTTGAACACTTAACACTAATAAGCATCACACGTGCTGCTTGTACTTCATTCATGTTCTTGCTGTTAATAGCCTCTAGTTTTTTTGTTTGCTGCTTCTAACAAAACTTGGTCTGTCGCATGTATTTCATTTTCTTCTAATTTTTCTGGTTTAAACTCAGCTGTAGTTCCATAATCTTCATGTTACGAACAGCTTTCTTTTGTTCTTCAAAATGTTTGTGCTCTTTTTCCAGTTTCTCTTATTCTTTTAACTTTTTCATTTTCCAATTGTTCTTGATAATTTTTATGCACTGAGGGAGCTAATTTCAGTCGTCCTTTGTAATGGAAACAAGGTGTGGGCTTTGGTCATACATGTTTAGTCCCTCCTTAACAATCAAAAGTGAATTAAGCATTCTTTCCAACACTGATGCTCTATCAGGAGAAAGCACCCTGTGTAAAATTGACCCCCCTCTCTCATGGGAACGGGATTTTGATTTCACTAATTTGGCTATACTGGGATATTTATCATTATCAGAAACTTTTTTTAATGCTTCGAGATGTGTAAATATTGATTTCAAAATAAAATAAATATATTCCAAATAATATAAGTAAAATAATATTTTATTAATGATTTCATGAATAACAAGGAACTTTTTCCTGCAGATGAATAAAAACAAACATCGTTGCAACGTTAACCTTTTGGAAAGCGTGTGAAAATTTCTCACAAGCAATTACGTGTTGTACTTTTTACAACACTTCGAATATTTTAATTTATTTGGTAAATTTTATATGTATATATGAATTTACATTTTCGTTTACTTTTTTAGTCTCTCAGTTAATGCACAATTATAATCAGCATAAGAGAAAAGATTAAAAAATGAATATTTCACAAGTAATCACACATTTTATGAAAATAATACTATATGGAATAATTATACTTGGTCAATTTAAACACACATTTAGGAAGATATAGATGTAATTTAACGTTAACAATGTGCTATGAAATCATTAAAATAACTTTAACTCAAGTTATTTAAGAAATTATTTACAGATAAATCAAGTAAAAAAATATTTTTGTAAACGACAACTCCATAACCCAATTGTTAATTAAAACCAAATAATCTGCCAAATTATAACATTCTAAAACATTTGCTGATCGTTTCAGAATTCACTTCCTTCCAGGCGTTTTTTAATTCATTTAACTGCATCCAAAACAGTCAGTTGTTTATCAAGTTGTGTTGCACTTTCCATCCGAACAAGCAAAAATTTTACAAGTTCTTTTCTGTATAGTATCTTGAACTCCCGGATTACGCCCTGATCTAATAATTGAAGGTGGCTCGTAGTGTCAGGCGGAAGAAATTTCAATTCAACATCCAAAAGTGAAATCATGGGGTTGGCAGGCAGCATTGTCCAGAAAAAGTAAAATTTTCCTGTTTTGGCTCATTTTTTCATTTAATTTTTCTATCCATTCTTGAAAAATGTCTGCTGTCATCCAAGCTCTGGAGTTGGCTTTCCAGGTCACGCCCAAAGTTGCGACGTCAATACCTTTAAAGCATCTAGGACCAGGTCGAAGTGACTTAAAAATGACAAATGCTGGTTCTTTCTCTTCTAATGCATTAGAGATAGTGGAACTGAGTTGAGCGCCACCTGTACGCAGGCAAAGAAACTGCTTCGGGAAAACACGTGCGTCTTTGGGTTGGATACGTAATGAAACACGGTGCTTCTTTTCTACCTGTGATAATGAACCACAGCTTTATGCCACATAAAAATTCAAAAAATAACTGTTGTGTGGTCGGTTGTAGTGTTACCTATATTTACCTATATTACTGCGCCGCCAGGTACAAAGTTTTATTCGTTCCCGAATGAACAATACCCTGGGAGGAAAGAGAAATGGCTGGCTGCAATTTAATTCCTGAGGTTAACTATATAATGATGTGTTGCATTCTAACCAATCTTCTGTTATAAAACCTTAGTTGGCTCTATTTTAAATTTAGTTCTCAAATGTAAACTTTAACAAAATAATATAAAAGAAAAAAGAAAATTGCTAATCTGACAGTTATTAATTGGCATGTGATGTGATATTCGAATTTAAGAGATCTGTGGAAGAAAGGAGTAAGAAGCAAAATTAGTATTTTGAGGAAATGACGATAAAAGTTCTCCCTGTTAATACAATACTATTAGCTACTGCTATAGTCCTCATTGAAGCTCCTCTATATATATATATACAGGGTGGGCCAGCGAAAACGAAACGGCAGAGTATTCGTGTTCGTCCAAGCAAAGCGCTCGGACAGGTCGATTTTACTTTCGAGGGGACATCTTTTGCAATAAAGTTTTTGCGATTCTGAATATTAACTAAACAAACATTTTTTTCGAAAAAAATGTTTGTTTAGTTAATACAAAATAAATGAGTTTTTAAAATTTTTTGTTGTCTGTTGTATTCAGAATCGCAAAAACCTTATTGCAAAAGATGTCCCCTCGAGCAAAAGATCGACCTGTCCGAGCGCTTTGCTTGGACGAACACGAAAACTCTGCCGTTTCGTTTTCGCTGGCCCACCCTGTATATGGTTAGTTATAAATTTCATTATTTACCATGCAATGGATATACAGTTTGCTTCTTCCACACCACCCTTTAAATCGTACAAAATTAAGAGTATAATAAATATTAGAATATTAATACTGCTCAGTCCTAATGATCTACAGTCATTTCTCGAGTTATGACGAAAAACTTACATTTTTAAAATTTTTTAATGAATCAATTTTTTAGTTTTCGTCAAATATATATCATATACATATATATCTTGCACGCTTCTGACGATTGATTGCGTCATCTTTAGTTTTGTTGTATCCTTCGCGTGTGCTTATGTAAGATGGCTAACTGTTTTGTTGTAAGTACAGTCACTTCTCGACTTACGTCCGAAGTTGCAGAACCGAGCCCCGTCGTAAGCCGAGAAGTGAATGTATTGACTAATGCAGGCATTAATTTGACCGTAAACTGCTGTATGTATGTACTGTACATATATTATTTAAATATATACTTATAATATATAAGTTTATAATTTATCAAATTTCTATTTATTAAAATATATTCAGTGTTACATGTAACATACAAAATTCATACAGGATAAATTCATATATTGCAAGAACGCTATTATACCTCAACAACAATCAAATGAACAAAACGTTGAAACAAAAGTAATGAACATGAAGTACTAAACTTTAAAATTATCATATTGAAAAATCACTGGTAAGATCATCATCAGAATCTTCCTCACTAGAATGTTTTGGTATGGTTGAAGCAGATGGTTTCCAAGTGTAACGTTTCATCGTTGTTGCTTTTAAGTAGCTCCTTTGCTAATAACAGTGCTTCACAAGAATCGGTAAGAACTCGATTTTGTATTTAGTTTTTATTAAATTTAATTGCAAAAAATACGTTCAACTGCTGAATGAGGAAGTAATAAAAGCATCTATTTACTGCCAAAGTAAAAAATATAGAAATATAGAATAAAAACGAATGTTTTGAAAGGTACTAAATTAAAAGGAAAGGTATTAGGATTTCATAAATAGTACAAGGAAATTGGTGTTGGGTATCTTGATACTGGAACAAGTAAAAATGTACTAGATTAGTGCAAAAGTATTAGGTGGAACAACACTGGTGCCAGCTTTGTAGCCCCGATTCTGTTACCTGGCGTCGCCGCTAGAGGTGCCTCGATCTAGTTTCGTCGTTCCTTCCACTAGCTCTATAGCAAAACAATTAGAGTCCGGCGTTCTTTCGCCATATTGCCTCCTGAACACTTCCTCTTTTCGATTAAAGTTTTATCCAGAATGGCACGAAAAAAGTCCTGTTTCGTCTGTGTTATAGACATGGCGAAATCATATCCATCTATCATCGAAAGAACACACTGTTTCCAATCTTCTACGTTAACTTGATTGGCGTCACCACTTTCACCACACAAGGAACGATGAACAATGTTATGACACTTCCGGAAACTTTCCAGCCATTCATTGCTGGCACAAAACGACGAAATCCCTAATTTTTCTGCAAATTCACGTCCTTTTGCCTGAATGATTGGTCCATTCAAAGGAATCCGTTTAGCACTTGCATTTTGAAACCACTCCCATATCAATTTCTCTCTTCACTCGGCTACTTTCTTTTTCATTTGCTATCCTTGTTTCTATTCCTTTCCCATTCCTCCAGTATAGACTTTTGTTGCAAAATTTTGAAAATTTGTTTTTCAACAGTTAAATCTATCTGCTAATCTCTGTTGTAATAAGCCATTTTCACTTTCTGTAATAACTTTAATACGACCTTCAAACGACAGCACTTCGCATCTCTCGTGTTTCCAACATTTTAGAACAGAAATGAGTTTTCTTTGTAGCTGGACTAATCCATTAACACCTGCAACTAATTTCAAGAGTGGGAGAAGTGCCCGAGATGGGTTCGAACAAGAGTTTAGAATAGATACATTCGGGGAAGTGGTCGTTTATTACAGTTGTTGTATGTTGTTTCGGACGAAAAATCGCTGCCCGCGGTCGCGTTAATGGTGGTCGTTTAATACAGGTAACTTATACGACGACTATGTATAAACTATTCCGTGCCAGAAATTTTTGCCCGTTTTGACAGGTGCCCGTCGAATGCAGGTAATCGCCTAAACAGTTTTCACTGTACTGTATTTTGAATTTAAAAGAGGCAGCAGTGTTGTCAGCTTGAGAGATTAATCTCTCCGCATAGTGTGTTTTCCCCTGTAAAAGGATTTTAGTGATTATCTTAGAAAACAGCCAAAAACGCAGGGATGCTTAGAATACTTATTTTTAAACTCTGTAGAAGGAAATGCAATTCGGAAGACAGATTTTGACAGATTTTGAAAATATGGCATGAGTACATAACTTTACTCAACACTGGCTTCTGAATTTGTAATGAGAGGGATTTTTTAAGTACCTAAAGGATTTTTTTACATACGTGAAATAAATTTTTGTTTCCTATAACCTATTAACACTGAGCAGCAGTTGCGATTTTGAGTCCCTCTCAGGGCCGCGCATTTCAGGTGGTTCCAGAAAATTTTATTTCGATAGTCAGATAATTCGGCAGATCGTTTGGCTTTAAAATTACAGTGGTGCCTCATATAACTTACTTAATCCGTTCCAGGTGCACGTCCGTTAAGTGAAACGTCCGTTATACGAAACGCATTTTTCCATAGAAATACATGTTAAAACATCTAATTCGTTCCGCAGCATAAAATAACCGTACTGTATCATAAAAAATGAACATGGCGGTGCGTTCTTTTATTCCTCCGCGTAACCCCGCGCGAGCTACATCCGTTTAAAAATTCCTGCGAAACGCGTTCCTAAATTCCGGTGGGAGTGCACGCCGACGAACGGCAAAAACGGTCGCTTGTAGCAGTAGTTTACGGTGGAAAGCAACATGGCATCCTCCGTGGCTCAGATAGTTTCGTTTCCGGTTCCATTACGTGGTTTTATGAATGAGAATTTAAAAATTGTGAAAGCGCGAGTTAGCGCACGCGGTGATGTGTCTGTATAAATTTTTTTTCGAGGCTATTTTGAATGCTCTTTGAACAAGTAATCCATTTTATGGTTATATTTTACAATTGGGACCTTTCTTTTGTCTTTTAAAGCTCATATTTTAGAGTTATAGATTCCTCCATCACGATACTATCGATAGTGCGGGCGCTGCTATCTTTCTTTCACCGTCGTTTCTAAATGCCTACAAACAGCCGCGCACTCCCGTAGTAGCGGAGACGCATTAAAGAACGCACCCATGGAGCAGTCACCAATTATGCCGAAAAGTCCATTGTTCGCAGCCAGTCCGTTGCTCGAGTCACGTAATGGCCAAACAGAAAGTCCGTTGTTCGCAGCGTCCGTTATTCAAGGAGTACGTTATACGAGGCACCACTGTATTTTTGATTGGTCCCACATCTTAATTAGGCACGTAAAAATGACCAAAAAAGTGAGTACAAGTAAGAAAAGTAACTCCAAGGCCTGCATTAAGCTGTTGCAGGATCTGGCCTAGCCTTCTAAAATATCAAAATGTTGTCAATATATTACTATAAATAAAAAGTAGAAATTCTAGTAGTGCTTTGTTCAAATGAACTACTAGTTCACATAAGTCCTGACAGGGCTACCAATTGGGATGATTAATATGCAGATATACTTGCAAAAATTCAAGTTAAATAGATATTTCCTAAATCTTATTTTTAAAAATGCCTTTGCAATACCATATTTCTAGGATTAAATTTGAAATTTTCCAAATTATACAGTAATTATAAATTCATTTGTGAAATGTTTTATTGTGTGCAATAATTTTCGGGAATTATGTAAAATTTTCTATTCCAGTCTAAAATAGCTGTCACTTATACAGTAGACCCCCCTATAACACCATAGATACATTCAGTGTTGTAGGAGTCACTTAAATACATGAGCCAATCAGCCCGGCACGTGTGCAGTTTAGGGGCTATGGCTATTTGAAAGGTTTTCTTCCATAAAATTAAATTGATTCTAGACTAATTTCACTCAAACATTTCCAAAACATGTATAATTTTTTGGAAATAATCCATATAAACTATGCTATAGAAAAAATTGTAGGATTACTTACAGTGTGCACCGTTCGAAGACGCCATTTGCCTAAGCTTGTTTTTGTCGCGGAGCGACTCGTCAAACGGCGGACGTGTGTTTCCTGATAAGTTATTCTTTCTGCAAAGAATTCGCTGAACTTTGGAGACATCATTAATAGAAATAATTTTTATGGCCGTTGAATAATACTGTAAATGTTTTTTTCACAAGAACTGTATAAAAATTTATCAATACTTTCCCGCCTAAACCCTCCGCATATACGCGTGGCGCTGGATGGCAGCAAGTAGTTTGGCTGCTTGTCCACTATTGGTCCAGATTCGACCAATCCTGTCACGAAACGAGTCGGCAATGACGTTTTACCGTGTTATACAAACACGATCACAATTTTTTCACCGTGTTATAGGGGGTCTACTGTATTGTAATAAATTATCTCTCAATTTGAAACAATTTTCTGTTGCAACTGCTTCTCAAAGTTTAATATTTCTGCTTACAGGAATGATAGAGATTCAAGAGAAATTTATTGCATATTTCATCAACTGCTGTAAAAAAATATTACTGCAATACCGGCAGAAAAAATGTAATCTTGATCCAATGTGTTTAAGAATTCTTTAACACCCATCCATCTTTTGCTATAAATATTCCAACATTTCCTGACAATAAACTTTGCTGAATCATCAAACATCTTTCAGTCCAAAGGATTCAATTTTCTGGATTAAGGATGGACTCTCATTTCATCTAGATCACAAGTAGTGTCTTGGTTAAGCCCTGACATTAATTAGGGAAGTTTCCCAAATGTAGAAATCTTGTTTTAAATGTGAAATTTAAACACTGCTTACCATTTCTGATCAGTTCAGTCACTTGTTACATTGCTGCCTACTTATGTGGTTGTTTGCAATAGACATGAGTCAGAACCTCATTACAAATAAAACAAGTTTAAAAAATTGGTTGTAGTCAAAAGCAAATTTATCACTAGAGGAGTTGGGAAAAAATGGAGAGATTCCTGTTTATTACTTTTAAGTTCCTAATAAGAGCATTAATCTACTATTTTCCATTATAAAAGAGCCTCCTGTAATTAAAGATATTTTCTTCCCACTAACCAACTAGTTATACAACTGTTGTATTGTAACAGAATTGAGGCATTGTTGTGTTATTGTAACTAAAAATTTCATTAAGATTATTACAAATTATATTTTGTTCCATCTAACCCAGACACTGACATTTGAATGTAAAGGCTTGTATGCATGATCCAAAGAAAATGGTTGCTGGCTACATAAGACAATCCTCACACTGTCACAGAAAAGGAAATTCTTGCATTCACTTGGTATTTATTGCTTTGTTCTTGTTTGTTCATTTTTGACACCCATTTTCCATGCAATGCTGGTTTTTCCCCTTCCTAAATTCCATTAGGCACACTCAATCCTGTTAGGGAGCATGGTCATTATCACTGATCCTAATTTATCTTTGTATGAAATAAAGACATTGACCCCCATTTTTTAATACTAAATTTTTGGATTCCTCAACAATTAATAGGAAATGAATGCTTATCAAAATGGACCAATGAAACTTTCAAAATAAACACAATTCTGTAAGCCAAATAGAAGAGGCTTTGCCAATGCTCTGCCTGAGTGTTGATTTTCATAAAGGTGTTCCAATACATTGTTATACCCCGTTCGCACCGAGCATTTCAATCTAGATTGTGACCAAGGTCAGCGACTATGCCTTGGTGCAAACACCCTCGACCGTTTCAATCTCGACTGAAACGACGTTCAATCGCGATTGACTGGAGAGAGTTCTTGAAACTAGATCCAGTCATAAGAGAGATCCCACAATCCCACGCGCGTGAGAAAATACAAGATGGCTACAGAACACGTGTCGGGCTATCGGCAAAGAAATAAAAAAGATGTTTGGAGAGACGATGACATCTGTCTATTATTAGATATATGGCAAGATAAAGTATTTATTTCTAATCAAAACTTCCATTTTGTGTGTTGGTGTTTGTGACTTACCGAGTAGTTATGCCAGTTTTATCATCGCTTACAATAGCCGGGTTATTCTCAAGCGAGTTACCTGTGCGAACGGCACGACGTTTGAATAGCGACAGTCACAATCCAGATTGTAGGTAAATCGAGATCGAAGTTAGTCGAGGATTTTGTGTGAACGTAGTATTAGGCATTTAAACTTTTGTCTAGACGAATACAAAATGGCTAAGACAACTTGAATTAAATCTACTGTTTTTGAATACTTTACAACCACAGATGGAAACTCAATAATGATTGATGATAATGAAAAACTGAGAAAAGTGCTTTCAGTTTCAATAGGAATGCCTACTGAAGTAATGAAATATCATTCTGAGTTAATAAAATCAAAGTATATTTTAAGTTATTATTTAGAAGCAAAAGTTGGATTTTCTAAAACTCCAACTTGGAGTTTTATGCTCCAATCCAACAGCAGAGAAAAAAAAACTGAAAAGAAAATTACTCCAACTCTTCAATGCTGTTCAAATGGGTAAAATTTCATATTGGTTCTAAAACACTTGTTTACAGGAAATTTGAAAATAAACTGTTTAAACATTGTAAACTGTTTCAATTAAACAGCTAAACATAAGCTTTATCATTTTATAAACAAAAATAAGATTGCATTTAAAGTAAGTCAAACTAAAGTTTTTCCAGAAGTTGTACTGTACATAGTTGTAGAGAAATTCTGAATTTTTTTATGTTGAAGTCTTAATTAGGGCCATACTAAAGTTGGGTCATGCAACAACTTGAATTTTACTTACACAAATCAACCTATTACTGTACTTCAAGTTTATAATTGTATATGCTATCCTAATATGTTGCTGACATACTTAAATGAAAACTAACTTTTAAAATTTTTATATTTATTTAGTAGTTTAACCACTCTGCAGTGACCAACAGATATATCTGTCAAGGGTGATCGTGTGGCACTTGTGAACGACAGCTATATTCGCAAAAGAATTTTGCAGATATAGCCAAAAACTACTGCCAGAAAAAAAGTCACATAAAAAAAGGAATTATGTGACAATAAAAAAGACTTGACTTTACTAGACATACTGTGTACAATACCTTTTTCCAAAATGGTAATGAGAAAAAACACACGGGAAAATACTTAAAAAATTTCCCATGTTCATTATCCACTACATAGGGATAGCACCATACCCAACTAACCCACTGCAGAAAGGTCAATGTTGCATGGCAAACTATACAGCAGCACTATTCAATTATTTGTATGATGCAAGTTTAATGTCCAAACTACATAGCAATGATTAATTGCTTCACAAATTTTGTAGTAGATAAGTAATAATTCAGAAATACTTTAGATCTTGAAAATATTCTACAGCCTTGCTTCTTGTGATACTTTAGTATCATGTGTTTCCAATTCCTGCAACCCAGGAGGCCTTTGACATAGTAAACAAGCTCATTAGTTTAATGGGTTTATACTGTACAGACATACCTCTGTCCTTTCATATTGTTTCCAACAGTCTCTAGGTGATTGTTGGATTAGAAATTACATGTATTATACTATTGTTCAATGAAATAGTGGAAGAATTCAAAATGGAGGATATGGATTAGTTTAAACTATTAGAAAAAGCAGAGAAAAGACATTTGATAACATACTTTGGGTCTTTTTAAGATTTTGAACTTGATAATTTTACACAGCTTGGTTATTAAAAATTGGAAAGCTTACCTCAAAAATAAAATTAGCAAAAGTATTAGTAGTATGACAAGAATAATTAGATTTAAAATGCTTATTACAGTTAAGTTTTAGTATAATCCTGTGTGTCATTAGACATTGCAGTGCAATCTATCTTTTGTTTTAACCAACTACTCCTGAGGACCAAACGCAATGCATGTCCAATCTTATTCACAGCAGAAATGTTCTTAAGACATAGTTCTTTTTACCTTAACATTATTTCTATATATCTATTTAGTCTTCAATAGTTTGTTATGTATATTTGCTCAATACAGATAAAAGATTAAATCAAGATGCATAGATTTGAGTTATTAAGAATCTACTAAGATATCTGTCATTATAAAATTCGTTTTGAGCTATTACATTTTAAAAAATGTATGAGAACAAAAATTTCAAATCACTGATCAAAACAAGAAAGCAAAGTTTCCGAGACAACTCTGAATCGGTCAGTAATTACAGACACTCCTCGAAAGTATGCACAATGCTTATTAATTTTATTAGTTTACAGTTAGGGAGTTGAAACATGTCTCAGCTTTGACCATTTGAAAAATTAATCAATTTCTAACACAAGATTCCAATATAATTGATCATTTAAAAGTTATGATTAACCTAAAACATCCTATTCACTGAGAACAACAATTTTGAGGATATTTAACTTAAAAAAAACCTTTAAAACAGATAAATGCTAACAGTTTCTAACACAAAAGGGACAGACTTCCATAAAATTGCTCTAAAACTGATATCTGATTTGCTTAACTATTTTTTTAGTATAGTAATCAAGCCAAATTTTACTTTAGTTCCTATGAAAGAATTTTATGCTTCCTTTATAGAAACAAAGTTGCTTTGAAGCAAAAGTTCAACAATTCTGGTGGAAATGGCTGAACTGAATCTGAACTAAAAATATTTTTCACAGGCTAAGTTACCGAGGCAGCTGTTCAGTCTTACTAATGAAGTAGAAGAGCAAAGTTTATTATATCTAAAGTTATTATCTAGAAGAAATAAAAAAAATTATTAGAATTTTTTTAATCTGCTCATACGAGCTGATAATGCATATCAAGCAGACGAAGTTCTAGAAAGTTCGGCAAGGGGTCGCCATCTTTGTTGTTCTAATACTTACAGCACAGGCAAAATTCAATTAACGATATTTAAACGAAAATAATGGGAGAATATAAAATACTTCCCACCTAAGAAAATTCCAGAATGTGTAAGCAATCAGGAAATTTACAGATTTATGTAGCCATAAAAAAAGACCGTTTCTTATTCGCTATTTAGCATCCGAAGATATCGTTTACGACCAATCACCAAATAGATATTTAAAAGACGTCACGAAACAAACCACGTGATCAGACTACATCAATTGTTAACAGTTTACGGTGAACAAAGGGCGCCATTTTGCCGGTATTCTTGAAATTTTCATTTTGCCATTTTTACATTTCATTAACTGAATATAAATAATTATGTATAAATTTTCTACAAAATTAAAATAAAATATCAGAAAAAATTAGAAAGAATTACACGAAATTTTAGAATAAAACTGGCAAGCATGACCAGGGTCTGCGAGACACGCGGCTGAAACAAAAAATCAAAAAAAGTCGTCATAAATTATACTTACTTCCATAGTAATTCGTCCAATAGGTTGACCATCGGCGACCATATCGAAATAACATCTTGGTAGAGCCATTTCGTTAGAAATTCGTCGAACTAGAGACCTAACTTCGGAAAAGCAGTTCTGTCGAACGACAATGCGACAACCAGCAGTGAAAGAACGAAGTGCTAGCACGTGAACCATTTATGTAATGCGGTTCAGATCGCTAGACATGTATACCTACTCTGATCTAATCAGTATATCTCTTTTATTTTATGAAAGTATATATTAAATTAAATTTGAATAATAAAATATAAAATGTATGTAAGAATTATGAAAAAACGAACAAAACAGCCTGAAAAACTATTATAAATAAAATAAAATAAATAATTTTGAACTATTTTCTATTGCGGAATATTACATACAGTAATCGGAAGAGTCGATTTGATCGCAATGAAAGGGAGGAGTTGGTTACGAACACGTAAGAGCAAATTAATTTTAAAGATAAAATATTAATATCACATTATTTACAATTTTATTATATATTTATTTTTTAAAGTTATTATTTAGAAATAATTTTTAATCAAAATAAATTTCCGGGTTTATATTTCTCATTAAGACTATTTGTATTTAGAGCATTGTTAATTACATATATAATACCTTAAATATGTACAAAATCGCTGTACTTTTACAACGATTAATATCTCGCGATTGTATTAATAAACAGATTAAATTTCAATAGAGAAATAGTTTTATATTTTTAAAAATATTTGAACATAAAAAAAAATAATTAAAATTATTGATTCAGTTGATAAATAATTGGCAACACTATATAAAATGTGATACATGATAATTATTTCAGTTCGCGGTAAATAAATTAAAAAATAATCGAAAATAAATTGAATTTAATGTATACAAGAGAATAATTTTTGTGTATTTTTAATAATCAAAACTTAAATAGATTCAAATTTGTCATCTGTTGCCAAATAAAAAAATAAATAAATAAATAAAATTACGTTAATTGTTTTGAATTGATATAAAGAAAAATAAAACTATAAAATTTTAAATTTCATGTACTGTTCTCAACACATTATTAAAACGAATGTTGAAATTTATTGCAATGTTATAAATTTCCCATCAACCACGTGCTTTAATGAATTTTACTTGAGTTTAGTCATTGAAATTTTAATTGCATTTACAGATTTATACGAAAACAATTAAATGTTTAAAATTAAAATTATAAGCTTAGCTTATTTTTAAAAAATCAAATAAATTTGTGAGAAAAACGAAAAACGAAAAACAGGAACAAGAAAAAAACAACAAAAACAAAATATATATATAATGATAAGCAAGGTCAAATACTAAATTGTAACTTATCTACATAAATTATATACAAAAACAGTTCCATCTATTTAAAGGATTAAATATTTTGAAAAATGTTTAACTATTTTCAAATATTCAGTTACTGCTTCATGTATTTTCTATATTTTAAAGTACAGAAAATATTTAAATTATTGATTGAAGTTACTAAAAAGTGGAAACGCTATAAAAATGGGATTTTTTTAAATCAATTTTCTGTATCACGTTTTACATATAAAATGTTACCGTACACAGACTATATATATTTCATTATTCTTTATAGATACATATGAAGAATGAAACGAAATTTAATAATAAAATTTAGTTTAAAATAAGAAAATTATTATTTTTGAAAGAGTATTATTATCATATTTGCATTAAAACCTTGTTTTAATAATTTTTTTTTTTTTGGATATTAATTTCTCAAGTAATCAAAATAAATGACATAAAATATTTTATTTTATTATTTTAATTTAAATTATAAACTTGCTATGTTGATTGCTGTATTTAGGTTTTCTCTTACAATCATTTCTCGTTTGAATATAAAATGATTTGAGTTAGAAATCTATATATCAATCTTTGTCGTTTCTTTGATTATTCGCGACTAATATAGTAGCCATTTTCTCGCGATTCAGCGATTCGTTCTATTCTGATTGGTATTTACTTAAGGTTTCTTATACATCAATTTTCTTCATTTCGAGAGAGAGAGAGAAAGAAGGAGGGTGAAATGAAGAGGGGGGTATGTGAAAACTGTATATATACTTTTCCAAATTGTTATTTTTTATGTCTTTGATTAAACATTAGAATTGAAATAACAAATGAAATATAATACATTACGCAATTTTTTTTGTTACAAAATAAAATATAAAAATCGTGACTAAGTTAAAAATAATTTTTTTATTGTTATGTTTAGTTATTTGGATTATACATATTTTATAAATTACTTTTCGTTTATTAAAACTCAAATTATAATTAATTACTATGTATTAATTTTAATTAAAAACTTCTTGATTTGCAAGAATTTATTAACTTTTATGTAACTGTACATTGTTATTGTCAGAAAATGTTTATTAGGCAATTTTGTAATTTTGAAATGTTTATTCCCTTGAAGTAGCTATACCGAAAAAAATGATAAAAATATTAAAAAATCCGTCAGATCATGATAACTCGTATATATCCACAGATATTATAAAAACCATTACGATCGATCATCATAGCTTGCACGTTTTTTGAACATACCGTTTTTAAATACAGTAGTAGAAAATAAAACGACCAATTTAGAAGTTACTATATAAAATTACACTATATCTATATACATATATGCAAGGCTTTTGAAATATCGAGAGAGTCTCAGAGACCATTTCCTTCTTTTAAAGGTCTCTCTGTGTATTAAAAAACAAATCAACGTTAAAAATTGCTATATGTTTTAAATAATAAAATTTTATTAAGAAAATAAAGGATTTTTTCCTTAATATACAAGAAAAGCAATTGAATTAACAATTTTTTACAAGTGTTTTAAAGCTTGGACCAAATTTTACTGGGCTACTTTACCCGGCCTCACATTTAAGAAAGCCTGTAAAAATATATATGTTAGAGTGAAAGTGGATTGTACAGTACAGTGAATATGATCTATTACTACTGAATGTAAACCTTCACTAAAACAATCAGTGAATGTAGAACAAATCGTTCATCTCAAAATAAATCCAGATTCACTAATGATTGTATACTCTCTCTAGTGTGTTTGTTTGTTTGTTAACATTTACGAGCTGAACTTGTAAAAATTACATTTTAAATAAAACGGAAAAAAAACTTAATTAACGTTTTCATTTACTGTAGCAAGTCGAAAAATTATGACATTTAGAAGTGCATAAAGTGCCATTCTTGCATTTATACTTCATAGTCTGGCATTTAAAAGTGTAAGAACATTTGAAAAAGCCTTGTCCTGTACCGCAAAATTGGGCAGATGCAATCATCCTTAAAGTAACAGTTTTGTCTGAGAACTTCACATTCATCGATAATTTTTCTGGACAAGCCGAAAATTGAGATCTTGTGAACTCTGAAGTACAGTACATTGTGGTTAAAAGGTTTTTAAGAGTCTTTATCTTAAGTACTGTACGGATTCACTGATTACTTTACTGTAGATTCACTGACCATTCGTTCTCATTGAAACATATATATATATAAATCTTTTGATTCAATTTTACTTGACTCCATGCACATTTTCCTCTTTTCCTGTTTCTATTTCTTTCTAAATTAATATACAATTTATGCAAAGAGATTTGATTATTTATGTTATTTACTAATATTCTCTTTATAGACTAACAATTAGCCGACTAACCGAAAAGGTTAGTCGGCTAATTGTAAAATTATGAAGCCGACTAACCGAAAAGGTTAGTCGGCTTCATAATTTTTAAAAATTATTGAGGGTTAATGGAAAATTTTTAAAAATGTTCTTAAATTCAGTTCGGTAGTTGCTTATACTATGTTCATATTTAGTTTAAATAATAATTAAAAAATTCTATTGGAAACGAAATGCAATTAGAATACTGATATTTATAATTAATAAGTAATTTATTTAAATTTTCATTTTTTTAACTTTTTAAAAACTTTTTAACAAATTTTATTAACTTAACTTTTAATATTCCGGGATGATAAATTGCTGTAAACCGATTTTTCGTCCTTTGGTTAATTGATTACATCTATAATTACGATTAAGTATAATTACACAGACAATTTCTTTATTAATAAGGTTTTATCTATTTTATACAGATTAACTAAAGAAATTTTTATTTCCTAATATACTCGTGGAGTAACAAAAATACTTCAATAGCATCAAAAATACTACGCATTAGGCGATATAACATATGAAAAAGAGACTGTCAAACCTCGGGTTTTGAACTTATTCGTACCTAAAAGTTCAAAAACCGAAACAAAATTTTTTATAGGAAACAATACAAAATGGATTATTCCGTTCCTGACCCCCAAAACAGTCTTTTTTTAAAAAAAAACGTTTTAGCTATATTCATGCATAAAAATGCCTACAAATGCAATATAAAATTACATATAATATAATCATAAGGCTCGGTAGAGGCAAACTGTCAAGTAAGCAAACGAACGAACGAACGAACGGCTTAAAAAAGCGTACCTTACTATACTGAAATTAGAATACTTTCTGTCTATCCGAATTTACATTTTATTAAAAAAAAACTAAAGATGTACGCGTCATCTGGACAAAATATGAAAATCATCGTCCTCTGAGAATTCCTTTTTTGTCCTATGTATCAAATTTCATCCAGTTCCGTCCATTCGTTCCCGAGATATCGATTTTTAACCGATATTTTTCTTTTCACTTAAAAATTCTTTTCTCCTTCAGCTAAAAATATTACGTTTAGCGAACTGTACAATAGGGACGCTCACATCATTATGTACGGTAATTTTAATTTTACAAACGGTGACGTCATAACGGACCCCTACACCCAAACAGAAGCATTTGCTTACCACTTCATTCCGCATTCTACTGAAATTACCATAGACATCCGCCTCCCTCTTACCGCTAACGCGTCGACCGGCCAGTCCGATTACAACATTCCCTTCACGACTCAGGAGTTGAATATGGCCATCAAAAAGGCAAGAAACACCACCCCTGGCACGGACGGCATACCCATGTCCGCCCTGCATAATTTCAGCTAGCCCACTAGAATTCATCTCCTGATCATCCTCAACCATATTTAGACTACTGGCAAAATCTCTCCTACTATGAAAAAAAAAACATTATTTCCATCCGCAAACCCAAAAACGACACTTGCAACGTTTCCAACTATTTCGCACCATTGCCTTACGTCAACCATCTCTAAGACCCTGGATAGAATGATCCTTCAACGTTGGACTCACTTAGCCGCTTCAAATAACTGGTTTAACTACAAGCATCTTGGCGGCCTATCAGGTACAGTACATACCTCCAACCCACCTAATGTCCTACATTCACACCCTTCGCAATACCAACCAACGGCGGCCGGATGGCCGAGCGGTCAAAGTTAGCAGCCTGTCGCCCTGGGGACCGGGATCCGGGATCCGGGATCGAATCCGGACGGATCGAAAAATCCCTAAGAATTTTTCGGGGGGTGGTCCGTCCGGATATGTCGGTCCCCGTCCCTCACCCCCCGGCCGCCCCATTGTGGGCCTGGCCGAACCCATAATGGGCTTGCTATAAGAGGCCTCTTAGTGCCCACTGGACGGAAAGAGTTACAAAAAAAAAAAATGCCAACCAACGTCTGAATATCGTCACCCATGATATTTGCCATGCCTATGACTCTGTCAAGCATCATCTTCTTCACAAAGCCATTCAGAAAGGTCTCAAAGGGCACTCCCTTCATAGATATACGTACTTAACACCTTACTCTTGCCGAGAAAAAATATATTTATTTGCAACAAACAAACAAACGTTTTCAGCCTGCTTCACAGGCCATCTTCAGGCTTGGAATACATTTGAAATTAAAATTCCATCCATGGAATACAAAAATTCAAATTCAAAATTAAATAAGGTACAATCAAAATAAAATATTGAATAACTAACATAAAGCAAAAAATAACAAAAAATATATAAAAATGTAACAAATGAATACGTAAGCATTAATAAATGCAAATTTCTAAGACATACAATAAAACCATTATATTGATTGGTTAGAGCCCTTATTAAACTTCTTAACCATAAACTTCCATGCAGAGGGAAGACTTTCTGCGTCCCTCGCATTAAGACAGCCTTCTTGTAATCTACTTCTAAAAATCTGCAACTTTTCCGCTGTCAAGGCTAATGATGGAGACGATAAAGGATTTATGATGGCCGCCTCATTCCATTTGACCGTAGCTCCTGGCGCTTGCGCCATTTGGGACAAAACTGTTGCATTAGACCCCTTTCTGATATTATAACTATGCTCCTTGATTCTAATTCCTAAACTTCTAGTGGTTACTCCGATGTAATCTTTTTTAACGCCCAATTGCATGTTTTCATACGGAATTTTATAAACTCCTGCTTTCTCTTCTGCCTTTATAACATCTTTATCATTCCTGAGGATTTTGTATAAATTAGGGGCCCTTTTTATAAGCATCTTCGAACTTTTTCTGTGTGCTATTTCTTTCATGACTGTATTCATACTTTCATTATATGTAAACTTTACAAATTTATTGGGAGCATTCCTAAAACATCCTTTCTTGATGTTGTGTTCATATTTCTTAATTATTCCTAGAATTGTACTTTTTTGGTAACCTAGGGTCCTGGCTACATTTATTATTCTATTTATTTCTTTCGTCCTGTCTTGTACTCTTTCGCAATACAAAAAGGCTCTTCTTATTAAAGCCCTGAAAGCTGCAATTTTATATTTATACGGATCCTTGGATTGGGAGGGAATATACAATGGGCTGTGGGATGGTTTAATAAAAACACTAGTGGACAAGTGGCCTTTTTTGAATGTGATATCGATGTCGAGAAAATGCAGATTCAAGGAACTTTTCTGCTCCAATCTTAAAGTAAGGCCATCATTGTTATCATTGATCTTATCTAAAAAATCCTTAATTCTGCTGTTACTTCTCCATAATATAAGTAGGTCATCAACGTATCTGCTGAAATACACGATATCATCCTTAAAACCATGAAAAATTCTTCTTTCCAGCCTCCTAACTACCAATTCGCATAGGATCCCTGAGAGTGGACTTCCCATAGGGACCCCTCTTCTCTGTCTGTAGACCTGTCCATTAAACACGAAACAAGACTCCCGGCAGACCAAACTAGTTAAACTCTCTACCTCTTCCGTATAACTAAGCAATTCCGAGTTATTGCTGTATAAGAAATCCAATAGTGCCTCCTCGCATGATTCTATCCTTACTGACGGATACATGCTCTCATAGTCGAAAACCGTTGCAACCTCATCCTCCATTAATGCTATACTTTGCAGATCCTTAACCACCTTCATAGGATCACGGGCAACAAGAGTATCCGTGTCTAGTTGCAAGGATAAGTATTCATGCAATTTCTTTTCTAACACAAATGTGGGACCCCTGCACTTCTCTACAACAGGTCTTATTTCTTTACCGGTTTTATGCACCTTCGCGAAAGCAAATAATCTAGGTGTTCCTGGCCTAGGGTTCCTGCATTTCTTGAGAAAAGGCAAAACTTTGGAAAGCTTAGAGACCTCCAGTTTCCTGACCCTTCTATCCAAGCTTCCAATAAGATTGCTGTTGATCTTTTCACACTCCGTCTTTTCGATGTAATCCATTAGTGCTTCGTTATATGTACTCCTTTTCATGATGACTAGTTGTTTACTTTTGTCAGCCCTAGTCAAGACCAAATCATTATGTTTTAACCAATTCTTCGTGAGCCGGATGTCACTACTCCTAAAATCCTGCTTACGGCCCCTCTGCCTGTTGTTGAGGACTGCTTTCCATCTGAAGTACTCTTTTTCTAAATCGTCTAGCCCAACAATGCCTCTTTCAATTTCCTGTACTGAGGTTTCCCAATCCATAGCCTCCACAGGCACAAAATTTGGGCCTTTTATTAGAAGCTTCTTAATTCTTCCTGGTACCTCAATTTGGTCCCACGCGCGGAAAGCAATAAGATTTTTCTTTGTACTTCTAACCTTTTGTTTATGTATAATCCATTTTAATTTCTTTACATAATTACTAGTAGAATTCTTCTGGACTGCTTCAGCTAGATCTGAAATTCAGATCTAGCTGAAGCAGTCCAGAAGAATTCTACTAGTAATTATGTAAAGAAATTAAAATGGATTATACATAAACAAAAGGTTAGAAGTACAAAGAAAAATCTTATTGCTTTCCGCGCGTGGGACCAAATTGAGGTACCAGGAAGAATTAAGAAGCTTCTAATAAAAGGCCCAAATTTTGTGCCTGTGGAGGCTATGGATTGGGAAACCTCAGTACAGGAAATTGAAAGAGGCATTGTTGGGCTAGACGATTTAGAAAAAGAGTACTTCAGATGGAAAGCAGTCCTCAACA
The DNA here is from genome assembly GCF_030686945.1 of Centruroides vittatus. NCBI lineage: Eukaryota > Metazoa > Arthropoda > Arachnida > Scorpiones > Buthidae > Centruroides > Centruroides vittatus. The sequence goes on from NW_027122147.1 coordinate 372,961, forward strand.
ACAGGCAGAGGGGCCGTAAGCAGGATTTTAGGAGTAGTGACATCCGGCTCACGAAGAATTGGTTAAAACATAATGATTTGGTCTTGACTAGGGCTGACAAAAGTAAACAACTAGTCATCATGAAAAGGAGTACATATAACGAAGCACTAATGGATTACATCGAAAAGACGGAGTGTGAAAAGATCAACAGCAATCTTATTGGAAGCTTGGATAGAAGGGTCAGGAAACTGGAGGTCTCTAAGCTTTCCAAAGTTTTGCCTTTTCTCAAGAAATGCAGGAACCCTAGGCCAGGAACACCTAGATTATTTGCTTTCGCGAAGGTGCATAAAACCGGTAAAGAAATAAGACCTGTTGTAGAGAAGTGCAGGGGTCCCACGTTTGTGTTAGAAAAGAAATTGCATGAATACTTATCCTTGCAACTAGACACGGATACTCTTGTTGCCCGTGATCCTATGAAGGTGGTTAAGGATCTGCAAAGTATAGCATTAATGGAGGATGAGGTTGCAACGGTTTTCGACTATGAGAGCATGTATCCGTCAGTAAGGATAGAATCATGCGAGGAGGCACTATTGGATTTCTTATACAGCAATAACTCGGAATTGCTTAGTTATACGGAAGAGGTAGAGAGTTTAACTAGTTTGGTCTGCCGGGAGTCTTGTTTCGTGTTTAATGGACAGGTCTACAGACAGAGAAGAGGGGTCCCTATGGGAAGTCCACTCTCAGGGATCCTATGCGAATTGGTAGTTAGGAGGCTGGAAAGAAGAATTTTTCATGGTTTTAAGGATGATATCGTGTATTTCAGCAGATACGTTGATGACCTACTTATATTATGGAGAAGTAACAGCAGAATTAAGGATTTTTTAGATAAGATCAATGATAACAATGATGGCCTTACTTTAAGATTGGAGCAGAAAAGTTCCTTGAATCTGCATTTTCTCGACATCGATATCACATTCAAAAAAGGCCACTTGTCCACTAGTGTTTTTATTAAACCATCCCACAGCCCTTTGTATATTCCCTCCCAATCCAAGGATCCGTATAAATATAAAATTGCAGCTTTCAGGGCTTTAATAAGAAGAGCCTTTTTGTATTGCGAAAGAGTACAAGACAGGACGAAAGAAATAAATAGAATAATAAATGTAGCCAGGACCCTAGGTTACCAAAAAAGTACAATTCTAGGAATAATTAAGAAATATGAACACAACATCAAGAAAGGATGTTTTAGGAATGCTCCCAATAAATTTGTAAAGTTTACATATAATGAAAGTATGAATACAGTCATGAAAGAAATAGCACACAGAAAAAGTTCGAAGATGCTTATAAAAAGGGCCCCTAATTTATACAAAATCCTCAGGAATGATAAAGATGTTATAAAGGCAGAAGAGAAAGCAGGAGTTTATAAAATTCCGTATGAAAACATGCAATTGGGCGTTAAAAAAGATTACATCGGAGTAACCACTAGAAGTTTAGGAATTAGAATCAAGGAGCATAGTTATAATATCAGAAAGGGGTCTAATGCAACAGTTTTGTCCCAAATGGCGCAAGCGCCAGGAGCTACGGTCAAATGGAATGAGGCGGCCATCATAAATCCTTTATCGTCTCCATCATTAGCCTTGACAGCGGAAAAGTTGCAGATTTTTAGAAGTAGATTACAAGAAGGCTGTCTTAATGCGAGGGACGCAGAAAGTCTTCCCTCTGCATGGAAGTTTATGGTTAAGAAGTTTAATAAGGGCTCTAACCAATCAATATAATGGTTTTATTGTATGTCTTAGAAATTTGCATTTATTAATGCTTACGTATTCATTTGTTACATTTTTATATATTTTTTGTTATTTTTTGCTTTATGTTAGTTATTCAATATTTTATTTTGATTGTACCTTATTTAATTTTGAATTTGAATTTTTGTATTCCATGGATGGAATTTTAATTTCAAATGTATTCCAAGCCTGAAGATGGCCTGTGAAGCAGGCTGAAAACGTTTGTTTGTTTGTTGCAAATAAATATATTTTTTCTCGGCAAGAGTAAGGTGTTAAGTACGTATATCTATAATGATTTGCTGAGTGCTTATAATATATTGGGCAAAAGGACTGTCAGTGGACGAAATTCCATTTTTCACAAGTATTTAAGTCCCTTGGCTGTGATCTTTTAAGATTCTTCGTCACTTAGCGACATATTAGGAGCATTAAATACTGGAAGAGGAAGGGGGTCTTTCGGTGGGTCCACGCAGAGATGCAAGCGTCTGTGATGAACCAGGAAGCCATTGGTCATAAGAGTAGGTGTTCGTTTCGTCGCTCACTTACATTTGTGACCACGTCTGTTCATTCAGTTCGACAGGCTTTTCTAAACATGTTAACATATGAAATGCTGGAACACAGGGTAGCATATTTACTGTTTACTGTCACGATGTATTGACACAACCATAACACCCATCACCATGCGCCTTCCCACGAGTCTTGCGAGAGTATAAACTAACTACTTCCATTTGAAGGGTTTCACCTCTTGACTTCGATATCACAACACTAGACAACGATAAACATCCATCAGCATATATCTCTATCTTCCGCGAGCAATTACGCTTCAACTACTCGATCTGTAGTCTCACACAAAATGCATCCACTATCTCAATCGACGAATCAGGACGATTTCGATGTCGCGAGAACTAGCTCTAGCGACTATGAATCATGTCAATAGTTTGTCAATAAGTCTGGACGTCACTCGCTTACTCTGAGAGACCATCTATCAACTTCATATGCATACGCAGATGTGGAGCCTACCACAAAAAATCATCAAACAAGTTCAAGCTGCATGCATTGAATAAGTAGTCGTGATCGAACACACTCACACAACTCCGGCTACGAGTCTATATCTAACTAGACCTATCAAATGCCACGCAACCCAACCTATATCTATATATATATTACGGTCATCTTTACCAGAAATCGAGAGAACTATGCAATACCTGTAGAAGCATCCTCAGCTGTATCTATTCTACTCAGCAGTGCCAGAAATCAAATCGTGATTCAGATCACTAATCTAACTGAAATACCACTATACCTTCTCGACCATGATGGACTTATAGAGTTAGAACTTATTAAACATCCGTTTCTACCCCTCTTAGAAACACCACTAGCCCAAGGCAGGGACAGACACATTCCTAGGGCCAGTACCCGACGAATTTAGAACGAAAAAGCTGACGCCTGCATATCGTCCACATAATACCCTATCAAATCTGCCAACTTTTTCCGCTGTCCGGCTACAATGAAGGAGTCGAAGAAAGGATAAGTGCAAATGGCGCTCAGTTCAGTTCTGAAAGCCGTACGGTCGGGCTTGCGCCTACGCTAACTGTTTAATCCAAATACAGTAACTCTCCGAACGATTTGCAAGGACATCCTGAGTCTGTGAGGTGAGAGGATCCAACTATGCACGAATCTTAAATACGCGAAAACGTATGTACTTGGACTTATAAGATCGCTCGCTATACACTGTATCATGAATAGCGAGTTTGAACATGTGTTGAATGTCGCATGTAGTACTACTGTCTTCTCTAAAACAGCATTGTAAATACATACTGTCTTATCAGATCACACGTGGGCAATATTCCACGTACTAGTTTTCGAGACTCTAAATGTTGCTGCTCTCTAGCTCTTAGAGCCATATCGCTCTTATATATCTAGAACAATTATGAAGACTTGTGAGGAATCCAGGGCCAATCTTTACAATCAACGACCACTATTTACTTTTGGACAAAAGCAGCCCAGCATACCAGCTTTCCTCACATTTTAGTCGATTGCGAGTGTCTACTAATCACACTTGAGTTGCAAATTGCTACGATTGTTACTTAGACAAAGCAAAACTCGTTCAAAAAATTTATCATTGGACTTACCTTTAACACACGGAAATTTTCTAAATGAATTGCCTTGATGTTCAAAATATCATTAGTTAGCTACTGCCCGACTTCAGGGCAAACAGTCCGGTATCTTTAGGATGACCAGATCGAACACAACTCCATCGCCTCGATTACGGGGGCGTGGGTGCAAAAAGGTTTTTACAACGTCGCCGATGGCGTCCAAAATTCTTATTGTCGATTCGATCCCGTCGTTAACATGATAAACTACAATTTTGACTGCAATAACCAAAAAGCCTATTTCCTGAAATGATACGCATAATCTCACCTCCCCGGCTCACCAGAAACCGAGCCAGCGAGGTGTGACTTTATCGAATACCTTTCGAGAGTACATCAATAGTGCTAGGCATCGCTTTAGCGATGTAGAGGTCGGCCCACATGCCTTACAACCGACATGTCGATGTGCACAGTAATAAATGACACTAAAGCCAGCGCCAATTTCATGCCCTCCCGAAATGAGACACTTTTAATTTGATCGTTTGTTTTACAATGAGTGTTATCTAAGATTTTTAGATTGAAGAAATAATCATAGTTCTATTCCAGAGTCGTAATTATTATCGGAGGTAGTATAAGTCTGATATAGCGATCTCGAGCCATCTTATTGTCATGATTTGTGTTCGTTATATGTTAGTGAAAACGGACACCTGTGTGGGATCCTTGTCTAGAGCGCGTAGCATGCCTTAACATGGACTGACTCTTTTTACGACACTCACTAATGTCGGTCATCAAAAGTATTTGAACACCCACACTGGAGATAATTGTGCAGTGTAGACAGCCATCGAATATTAATATCTGGTGTGGGTTTACCAGACCACTAATTTAGCCTAATGTCGTGGGCGGATATGAGTGGTAGCGAAATCAACGTGAAAGGACTCATGCACATGCCCTGTCAGACGAATCACCAGTGTTCAGGAAGGGATACACAAGTTCTTGCGCATTGGGCCAAAAGTAAAAAAACAACACGAAATGTGTTTAATTATTATAAAATCTATGCTGTTTATCCGGTATTCTAGTGTAGAAACGTTCGATAAAGTAATAAAGCTGACCGAGCGAAATCTAAATGAAAGTGCTATAAAAGGCGTAGAGAAGATGCCGGTTTCAGTATCTGGCTGCTACCATCTCATTTCGCAAGTCTGTGATATGCGAGGTATCTCTAACTATTTACAGAAGCAGAACTGTTCGTGAGAGTTAGATTGTGTCTGTCAAGGACATATTTTCGCTTGAATGAGAATTTGCACATTAACAGATACCGATTCTTCTGTGCAAGTGTTCGATCATGCTCATCTAGAAGTATATCCCGAAGACGAATTCTTGCTGCTATCGTTGTATAAGGAAGCTTTCATGTTTCTGGTCGTCCTGAGCACATTAGAATATGTAATCTGAAGAAGAAACTATCATAGTAATCATAATGTGCTTGCCTCGAGTCATCGTAGAGATGAGTGAGAGTAATTCCACAATGTGTTTGTTGATGCTATCTATATTCTAAGTGCGTAAGACGTGGGAAACTGGAGGATCTTGTGTTAGATATGACTTGCCAACGAAAAAAACTGGATTTTTCTGTAATGGGGGTAATATTGATGTAGTTTCGCTAAAATATAGTAAGGTGATGTACAACTGGCATAAGAATCACAAGAGGATACAAAAGCTCATGCTAGTACATATTTATCGTTGTTCTCTTTAAATCTTCATTAGGCGAAACGGTTGTCTACTATTCGTTATATCCTTTGATGTAAATTCTTTTGTTCTTAGAAATTTAGAGTTGATATTTTGATCGGGAACACTGTACAAATTACCTTTTGCGGCGTTCGTCTGAAGAGGGTAATTTTAGAATGAGTCTTATTCCTACGTGGTTGTTTTTCACTACGTTGCTTAGCTAATTGGGTCTGACTCTCTGGCTCTTGGAGACTATTTTGGCGTTAGTAAAAATATGAGAAGAACATGGACTATTTTTATGAAGTAGTCGTATCAGCTGATATAGTCTTACTTTTGGCACTCATCGAAAATCAGATCTTTCTTTATGTTCTCTATTGCGTAATCAATTCACGCACATCTTGACATTGCTCTAGAGGTACTGGCTAGATGGGCTTGAGTAGGGCTATATTTTTAGTGAGACATACATGACTTGCTTGTTATCGAGTGAAAGTTCCTTCTGATATGTCGGTCCTAACGTAAGTATTTACAAAGCATTTGGTTACTACGGAGGTATTTTCTCTTCGAGAACAAACGCTTTCGATTCAATGTTCTCGACATCTTTGGAATTTTCAATATAATTTAGATGATAAGAAATTTTGTCTAATAATTTTAGATGGGAGATGAAGCTTGAAGAGAATAGATTATGCTTCGTATTATGAGGTAAGAAATATAGAGTTCAAGACACACTCGTTAAAGGTGTTCTCGGCAATTAATAATCCGTTTTTGTATCGACAGACAATTCGAAGAAATTAATACTCTATGCTAACCTGAAAACTATATTAAGTCTGGAGGAGTATTCTCAGAAATTATGGAATATTGTTTAGATGTGAGTTATAAATAAAGTTTGACTTTGAAAATAAACGTTTGTTATTTTTTCTCTATACAGTGATAACTACTGTGAAACCAGACTGTAGGATTCCCGATGGCCGTAATTAGTAGCCAGTCTACCTGTTCATCTTGTTGGAGATACTAGAGAGATGAGAGAGTCTGTCACATATGGTATATAGAGTAAATATGAATTGAGCGGGAGAGAGAGCTTGCTTGATAGGGTGAGCTGTGTATGAGATATTCGAATGACATCTAGATATGTGAGATATGCAGATAATATCGTGACGTATGCTGGGCTAGATCCCATAATTTGGTTGCGTATAACATAAGGGCTCTTAACACCGACACTGCTGCGAAGAGATTTACGGACGCACAGTTTTAACAGGAAAGTTTCAGTAATTACCTAAAATTGCTAATCTTGTGGTCTTAATATACACGCCGAAGGTAACTTCCCTCCTATTGGAGCTATGTTTTAAAAGTGGAGCGATGGAGAAATTGCAAAGTAATACTCATTGTCCACGATGGATCGGGAAGGATAAGTTCGATAGGCAATTGTCTTAACGCAAGGAATTTATTAAGGCTTGATTATGATATTCACGTGGCATTGACGGAAATCGGCTTAACAAAGCTTAAGGGCTTAGCATATGCGTAGTAGATGTTGAATAGACGCTCAAGGAATTAGCAAGCTGAAAGGAAGGTCCATATGTAAGAATATTGCTAAACAAGTATTTTAAAACTGTATGCGTTATAAGATGTTTACTATACATATGAGTTACTAACATTGAAACGAGAACTCGTGCAATGATAGACTTATGATAGATTCTAGTAATTAAGAATAGGGAAAAGAGTATTGTCGTCAATAACTGCTATAGTAGGTTCATGGCCAGCAGGCAACGGAGGAATGGAGATACCAAGAAGAAAGTAGGAGTGTGAGAAAGCCGGAGAGATTTATCTAATGAAGAATTATAGTGCTCAAAATTTTTATGTCTGCATGTGGAGGCTATGATTGGGAAACTCAGAACCAAGAAAATGTGAAAAAGAGATGGATCTGTATGGAGTGAACTATAGACGGATTATATGAGAAGTAGTAGGGCGTTTGCTAAGTTGGATAAATAGCAGTCACAACTTAGCTTAACATACGAGGCAAGAGGGCTGGGTAAGACAGGGATAATTATGGAGTTATCGCTTGCAATCACGGATCACGTAGATAGTAGTGAGTTGGATAGAAGCAATGGAATTTGGAATTGAGTGTCGTGGGATAGATGGCTGACAATATAAAGTACAACTAGGGGTCATCATTCTGTAAAAGGGAGTAATATAATGCGACAGCAAGTTTAATGGTTTATACATCGGGGAAAGTAAGGATGTGGTGGAAGTAATCACAACCAATGCATCTCTATAATTGGGAAGGTTGCGATGGAGGGATATTCCATTTTACATTCTTGCCGATTTTTAACGTCTATAGAAAAATTAGGTATAGGTAAATATATGATCTATAAGCAAAGAGGACCTCTAGAATTATTAATTGATGCGACATAGGAGAAAGTTGAGTGACGATCGGGGAAATACCAAGTGGAGAGAGCGAGCCACTGAGGTAGTAAAGGAGGAGTCGGCTTGGAAATCGAGGACATAATGGTTCCTGGGAGTTTGAATACGTGAGTCCAACCTTCGGTGCGCTCTCATGGCAGGTGGTATCTCTTATACAACGGTTGGGATTCGATCCGTTCGGACCTGTTCATATCGACACTATGCTTTTCATTAGCGAGAGGATGCTGGTTGCCGTTTTGCCTCAGATCCCTAGTTGACTCGTAGGGTATCGCGTCGTGACGAGAGGAGCGGGTAGAAGGATTGTTGGTTTAAAAGGTAATATGTCAGAGAAAGAAATAAGGAAACTGGTATAAGTTGTACTCAGCACCGAGTTTGGCGCTCTTCTCATAAGATACTGAGAGCATCTTGACCCTGAGGACCCCGTGCGTATAATGCATGCTCAAATCCGCTCGCTCCCTTTAATTGAAGGCTCATACCAGCAGCGAACGTAGGTGGTGTGCGAGATTCTCAAGATCCTATCCGTATGCGAGAGAATCTCGAGTTTGGCAGTAGGTCAGTTGTTGGAAGGGTTTGGCAAAGCCGTGGCAGAGCTTAATAATGTGTTCATGAGATGGTTCTTGTCTCTCAGGATGTCGTTTGATCTGGTCGCTATCTTGCAGAGAGGATATGCTCTGATGAACCTATAATACTTCATATTGATGGAGAGTGAACTAGCAGATAATTGAAAGGATTAATTAGATAAAGCACCGAAATGCAATGTGTCTTAGGTTTTGAACGTTATAGATTGGAGGGAATAAGTTCCTTGACACTCTTAGACCATTTTAGGTTTTTGATGGGGGGGGGGTTCATGGATCCATGATTCCATGGTGAAAAATGGCAACTTGGTACCAAGAGGTGGTGAATTTCTTAACTACAGCGATCCCTAAGCTATTTGTAATATTCTCCCAATACAAGATCGCGGAGTAAGATATAAATATTTGGCAGAACTTTTCCAGTGAGCTGTTAAATAAAGAGCAGGAGCCTATAATAATGTATATGCGAAAGAGTGGGTGCCGATCAGAAGATGGTCGAGAATAATAATGCTGGTCAATGTAGGGTGACCATAGGGTTGAAATGAAAAAGTCAAGAGATTGTTGGCAATTAAAGTTAGTATAGAGTTTTGTTAGGTGGAAAGTTGGGGGGAAAACTGCTGCGCAATTTAACTAGTATGTAAAGTTACATAAATACTGAATAGTATTGCATATACAGTTGGTATAGAATGGAGAACCGTATAAAGTTTGGAAGCAGGAATTTGATAGAGCATTAGACTTCGTTTTTACCTTTGCTGCCTGGGTGGGCGAGAAGTGAGTCAGTTTGATATGAGTTAAGCTGCAACTGAAAACGAAAATGGATGTTTAAACGCAGATGGGTAGCATCTTTTGCGAATGGATGGTTATAGAGTGGGTTGATTGTGTGAGATATCTTTGCTGATCGAAGAAAGGGAAGTTGCTTCTTATGGTTGTTTCTTCTTATTGAAAGTAATTCTTCCGATGATTTATAATTTTTTTTTTTTTTTATAGCGATAAGAATAATATTAACTAAAAGATGATGAGCCCGGCGTTGCCCGGGCAAAAAATAACAACAAACGTACATTTTGCTGTTTTATACATCGAACAAAATGCTTAATATTAATTATGATGAAATAATTGATAAATTTCCTGATTTAAAGACTAGGAAACAGAATTTTTAAATAAAGTTTATTCATATTTATATACTTACTTTTTTAAAACTATCTTGGCTTTTATTTAAACTATCTTTTTCATTATTCAATTTATCTCTCAATGGTAAAATATTATATTATTTAAATATTAACCAAAAAGGTTAAATTAAACAATTAATATTTTAAGGTAATATTGTTATTGTATAACAACTTTTGTTAGACATTTAATAAAATAAATTTCAATTTTTTTAAATTTGTAAACAAACTTCAAACTTTTCTGGAAAAACTAAAATTTATTGTTGTATATTAAATATTTTTTATTAATAAAAATTTAAGATTTGTTTTAGTTTTTCACACTATTTAGTTTTGTTTTATTTATTGTTTCATATTTTTTGTGCGCTCTATTTCTTGTGGGAGAGAGAGGGAGCCCGGTAAGAAGAAAATGTCTAGGGCCCCAAAGTGGGTTAATCTGGTCCTGGATACCATTCCTTTTAATTAAGTTGTAGTGTGCACTTCTTTCGGGCGCGTTGTCTCACAGACGTCCAGTCCCGAATCCGACCTCTCACATACGCGACCGTTCGTGCAAAACCGAATCCGCAGTCAACAAGGTTTCTGTGTCTGCCTTAAAAGATACAGTGGTGTCAGTCCTGACATAAGCATCACCGGTCTGGTGCCGACCCTCTGGTCACAATTGCACATGTAATTAATGGACGACACCATAGGGACTTGAAATGGCAAATTTTAGTATGTGCTTCAACGTATACAGTAGGCTAATATACAGTAGGCTAATATAGACGGCCGGATGGCCGAGCGGTCAAGGTGGCAGCCTACCGCTCTGGGGGACCCGGGATCGAATCCGAACGGGTCGAAAATCCCCAGGAATTTTTCGGGGGGTGGTCCGTTCGGATATGTCGGGCCCCGTCCCTCACCACCCGGTCGCCCCATTGTGGGCCTGGCCGAACCCATAATGGGCCTTCTAAAAGAGGCCCTCTTAGTGCCCACAGGGCGGAAAGAGCTAAAAAAAAAAAAAAAAAAAAAAAAAAAAAAAAAAAGTAGGTCTAATATAGAGGCCGGATGGCCGAGCGCTCAAGGTGGCAGCCTACTGTTCTGGGAGACCCGGGTTCGAATCCGAACGGGTCGAGAAATCCCCAGGAATTTTTCGGGGTGGTCCGTTCGGATATGTCGGGCCCCGTCCCTCACCACCCGGTAGCCCCATTGTGGGCCTGGCCGAACCCATGATGGGCCTACTATAAGAGGCCTTCTTAGTGCCCACAGGGTTAAAAGAGTTAAAAAAAAAGTAGGCTAATATATATACATAAAAATATCAATTTATACTTTATTACAGCATTTCTTATACATGTACCAAAGTGAATTTTAATTTTTTACGTAATAACGGCATATTTGGGATATAGGCCTACTACTGACTTCAGCGACACTTATTACAAGTTCACCTAACTCTCAATAGAATAAACCAACGTGAATATAAGATGAGGAATGATATCCAGGCCAAATTACTTATGAAAACTTAAAATGTAAACAAAAATATTTGAGTTGTAAAAGAAATTCGCCAAGTAAAATTTGACAATTTAGACAGTGGTCGAATTTTTCTTAGTAGTTTTTCTTTGGTAAAGATAAGCTTGGAGCTTAAAGGCGAGATGTAAGGTAAATACAGGTAAAAATCCTGTGGGTACTTTCAAGCGCCAAGTTTAAAGAAAAAGTGTTAAGAAAAATTTGACCACAGTCTAAACTGTCATAAGGTTTTTTTACTTGGCGAAATTTTTTTACATCTCACATGATTTTGTTTGGATATCAATTGTTCTTTGTTTAATAATTGTATTATTATGTCAAGATCGGTCATCGGAGCTCGACGACCAAATGCGCTGCCAATCGAACGCGATAGGCGGCATATCGAGATCTGTAGACAGTAGACGGTGTATCGAAAGCGTCGGTAGCGCCGTTTAGAAAAATCGTTATTAAAAGTTTTAATCGGCATAAATTTGAGCTTTTGTAATTCTGAGTAACATTTTGAATAAAATTCATTTGTTTTCATGTAATTTTATCTTTATAAGCATAAAAATAAGCCGTAAAACTGAATTAGCTCTATGAAAACTCTGTGAACTTTGATCTATTGACCCGGAAGTTTGGCGAGCACCTCACCGATAACAAGGAAGGCGTAAGTTTAAAATTTGAGCTTTCTAGACCTGGTAGTTTTTTCTCTACGAGAATCTGCAGTGCCAGATGAATAAAAAGAAAATACAGCTATTTTGCGATTTTTGCACTTTTGAATCGTTTATATTTCGGCAACCGCTTTATAAAAAACCTTGAAATTTTGCACACTACCTAAGAAAACAGTTTTCTTTCGAACGAGATATTCGAAATTACTTCAGGTATTTGGAGGTGGAGAAATTGATCCCCGAAAATCGGCAACTCTGATTTCTGTATATGTAATCAGTCAGCGACATTTTACTTGGCGGGATCAGATTCAGATCAGATTCAAATCCTGAAATCTAGCTTTAAAATTCGAACATATACACATTGAAATTTACATAAAATATTTATTTACACAAGTTAATATTTTTAATTAAATAAATTTATATGCAAATATACTTTAATTAATTGTACGAATTACAAGATATCACAATCCACACATAATTGCATACACAATTACATTTTAATACAGAATAATTGCCGAATATTTTATTATAGATTATAAAAATCTAGATTTTAGAATGTGTAATGCTAAGAAATAAATTATTATCTAATTTGTTTTATTAATTAAAATATCATTTAAAACACTCTTTCTCTTTTCTAATTAAGTTAATTATTTTTATTGTAATATTAATAAAGCAATTAATTAGAATATATTAGCAATTAATTAGAAGATTAGATTCATTACTAAAATAATTTATTATATCGTCTATGTTTGATGGATTATTTGGTTCAGGTAAAATTCCTTCAAGTAATTCTGTTTCCGTTGGTATAGCTGAATAATTGTAATTTTCAATATTAGGTGGTATCTGTGAAATTGTAGGTGAAACTTGTAGATTATAGGAAGTAGATGATGCAAAAATTTGATTTACCAAACTGTTTGGTTCTAAATTCTCAGTTCTTCCTGCTAAAAATAAAAATTAAAAAATTTGATCAATAAAAAGTATAGAAGTTTATGTGAAGAGCTTAAAGTAACTATAGAATAATTTAATTCATAACATAAAATAACTATAGGATAATTCAGAAATGAATAATTATGCTGGTAACCAATGGTATGATATTGCCTTTTTATTTGATCTGTACCTGAATAATAAAAACTCATTTTATAAAATCATCAAATTAGATTTGAACTTAGATTATTTGCTCCACATTTAGGTTTTGTCTCTTCTTGAGGAATTCAGATTTGAATCTATTTAGGTTATTTTTATGGATAGTTTATACTATTTTTTGCAAAACGTATGATTAACATATTTTTCAGAATAAAAATCTGGACTTGTTGATTTATGAATACGGAAAACAAGATATATTTTACAAATTTTCAAAAATATGGCATCATTGTTGTCACATTTCTGAATTTATGAAAAATTTCTCTCATCACGATGATTTTTGTTGTCCGTCGAATAAATAATATTGTCGAAGCTAAGATCCAGTTGACCAGAAAAGACCTATTAATCCAAACTTAGCTCAAAAGATTTTTTCTAAACTTAGGAAAAACAGAAAAAATAATTGGAAAGAACTGAAATGTTTGGAAAATTATCTGTATTATTAAATGTTTTGAAAAATTATCTTGTTAGGCTGCAATTTGAAAGCATCGTAGACCTATAAATTCCCACTGTCATCTGTCTGTCGTTCTTCCATAATCTCGAGAACGGAGTTAGATAGATGAAAGTCGAGACCAGATATGGAAAGATTGGGGGCAGGAGGCCCCGATTAAATATATAAGAACTTCTGATGCATAAATTATACTGGAAGTCACGTTATTTCAATTCAAAAATTTTTTCCTGAAAGGAGTTAGATTGATTGATGACTCTATTGCTAACAGAAAAAGTGTAATGGACAGGGGCAAAATACTACTAATTTGAGGTAGAGAGCATATATTGATATTTTTAATTAAATACATTAAAAATATATATATGATTAAAAATTGCAGCCCGGCATTATGTCGATGTAACAACAAAAAATTTCTCGTTCCTTTATGTTTTTTTTTATTATTATTCAGTCTGCGCTGTGAGGGTCTTTTTTTCAGTTTCTTCAAGGGTTCATCCAGGTTCAAAATGAGGTGAATGGTGAAGGAAGGTCTGCCTAGATATATCCGGAACAGACTATCTTCGAATTTTGTTTTGGAGTTTTTTGATCGCCCGGAATTGAATCCTGCATTTCCAGAGCGGTGACTGATGCTTAATCTCAGCCAACCGGTCGAAGACACTTTTAATTTAATTTAATGCTTCTTCTGAACTTGTGGAATATGACTAACTATAATTTCTTCTATTACGATCGTATCTGGACTTAAAGGAATGGTTCAACATGAGTGAGCTTGAGAAACGAAGTTTCAATCCATGCTATATATGATAAATTATGGAGTGCGGATCGGATTCAAACTCGAAGCTTCACTTTAATCTAGATGATATTGATTAAATTTGATCAAGAAAACTTTCTTGGCTGGTTCTACAACGCTAATTTAATTTACATTTTTAATAAAATAATATCCATTTTTTCCATCGAAACAAACAAAACAGACGTAAACTAGTTAATATTTTACAAACAAAAATAATAATTATTGTTATAGTGAAGAAACTTACCATATTCTAGAAACTGATAGCATCTGTAATTTTCATGATTTCTTAATCTTCTTAAAATTTTCTCTTTTTCTTTCGAATATAATGCGCTTCTAAATATATCTTTACACTTAATTGTTCTTTTATCATTGTTTTTCATTTTTAACCACGCCTGTAAATAAACTAAGCTATATGAAAATTTTAGAGCTTGATACATAAAAATTCATTAATTAAAACGTAAATGCATTTACAATCAATGTTCCCTCTAATTTTTTTTGTAGATGAGCGGAACATATACTTCTCTGAGCAAAAAAATAATTTTTGCTGAGCAGATTCTGAGCAAAAAGTTTTTCTGAGCATATATATATACAAGGTATAAAATCTTATTTTTTCCTATAAAAGTTAAAATAATTAACTATAAAGTAGAGATTAAAATTCATTTTAAAACATACTTCCATACAAAATATCTTTTGTCAATGATTTAAGGTATTTAATCGAAATATACGTAGCAATAATCATGTTGCAGAGTGAGTAAGTAATAAGTAAATAACAATTCAAATCAGTGCGCTAGCTCGCCTGCGCGGCAACAATTTGAGCAGTGCGCAGCCACGCAGCTTAGAGGGAACATTGTTTACAATGAATTTGCATTGTTTAAAGAAGTGTCTGTAATAACGGTATACACAGTACTATAAGTCAGTGATGAAACTGAAGTGTTGTTTTTTTTTTGTTGTTGTTTAAAAAATTCTCTTTATTCAAATTCTATCTTATGAAACTTTTCAATAAATTATTTTATGTTGGTTTTGTATTGTTTTTCAATTTGCTTTCGGGGCTTTTTCCTAGATTTTAGACTTTTAAAATAAATTATTGGCCAAGAATTTATTATAGCTTTCTCGTTTTAACATATTTTATCTCTTTCCGCTCTGAATACTGAGGGTCTTCTTTTGGTAAACCCAAAGTGGGGTGGCGAGGGACAGCGCCTCAACATATTCTGAAGGAGCACCCAAGAAAAATTCCTGAGATTTTTGATCGGTTCGATCCAGGTTATTATCTTAACCGATCTGTCCATACTATTACATTAAAAAATTTTTATTATTTATGAATCTATAGACTCAACCTTATTTTCCATAAGCATCATATTTATGTTGCGTTATATAAATCTGTACAAGTGGTCCTCGACTTTCGGCAACTCACTCTTTCACACACATTACTTTGTTATTTTTTAAATTGCCTTTCATGAACCAAATCTGTACAATGCTCGAAATTTTGGATAATATGGATTCCTGTGGATCAAACATTCCTTAATGGATTTAACTATAATCGACTATATAGCCTGTAATATGCTGGTAACATTAATCAAGCTGATGCTCTGTCGTTAATTTATCACCTAATCAGACGCAAATTAATTTGTGATATTAAAATATTTTTATAGACAACGAACTTAACAGGTGAACAAATAACTTCCTGGATGTTCATTTATAGAACTGGATGTTGCTTAGTAAAAAATGTAAAATATTAGCATAATTTTATATACTTCTATAAGGATTTTATGTCTTATAAACGGCAGATTTATTTGTGATTGTATAATTCTGTAATTCTAGATTTTTGCTTCCTCAAATTTAAATTTGATTATAATGAGACTTATTTGTTGAGTGCGGGATTTTCTTTACTGTTATGAAAGAGCTAGGTTTAATCCATGTGTAATTTCTCACCTTTGATCATTCACTCCACTGAGGATCGGGTTGGCTGATAGTGATCAGATTGATTCAAACTGAGATCATTCATATAGTCCAAGCCCACCTGTGGGCAAGTGGATAAAACCACTAAACACTGACAGTTGGTCGTGGGTTCGCGGCTGACCACGTGGAGTTTTTCGGGTTTTTTCACGTTAGTAACACCTAAATAGGGGCCAGTTTCCCTTAAAAGACCTCCCGGGAGGCATTTTCACTTGTCAGATCGCCCATGTGTCACGTTGCCGTAGCCAAAGAAACCTAAACTATATGGTCGATGATCAGTAGCGTAACTACATATGAGTGGGCTTTTCTGCAACGTTTCCAAAAGTCAATGATAAAATTTAATTTAGTTTTAGTTGAAAATGAATTCCCGTTACTCAAATTCTATCTTATAAAAATTTGACGTCTAAAATTTTTAATAATTGCTTCTTAGAAGAAGTACCCCGTTGGGTTTTCTATAATATTTATTACAATAAGCCTATTTTGTAATGAACACTGACCGCCTAATTTTTTTTCTGGACTTAATTGCAGCAAATTGTT
The DNA here is from genome assembly GCF_030686945.1 of Centruroides vittatus. Classification (NCBI taxonomy): domain Eukaryota; kingdom Metazoa; phylum Arthropoda; class Arachnida; order Scorpiones; family Buthidae; genus Centruroides; species Centruroides vittatus. The sequence continues at coordinate 389,665 of NW_027122147.1, forward strand.
TATTGCCTTGGACAAGACCAGTTTCCGCGCTTCTAAATTTTCGATACAAAGTAGCCATATACTCTCTCCTTCTTTGAATTTCTCAAATTCTTTATAATTTTTACTTTAGAGAATGAACGTTCGGAACAATTAGTGTAAAAAATAATAGAAAAGTCGTACAGATATGCTAGATACTTCTGATTGAAGACCACGCGCTTGGAGATCCACTAATTCTTTCACTGTGGTTCTTTTAGAAACGTTTTTCTCTAAGTAAGACCCAGATGCGAGCAGTTGCGTTGAGAATTATGGCCTGGAACACCCTGTATAGGTAAAAAGAAAATGATAACGTGATTATAACGGAAACAAATGTTTCGTTTAATGGGAAATGTCCTGTAATTTATTTGATAATTTTTCTATACAAAATTCATGACCTTTATGACTTTTCATCTCAGTTTTAGGACCCCGCTTTCACACTACAAAGTTTACAAAGTTTTTAAATTTACCAAATTTATCAAATATTTTTTATAATTTATGAAAGCCTAATAATTTCGAACTAAACATTCAATGTGGTTACACCTTGAAATTGTCGCACTGATCATGAGTTCACCATCGCTAGCCTATAATATAGTACTTTGTATCAATAAGTCATATTCAATTTAAATTTATATTTATTTTATTGTAACATTTTTATTATATATGGCTATATGATAACAATCTTAATTTCTATTCATTCAAAATTAGTTTTCCTGTCATGATCGTAACGCTCCATCTTATAAGTCATGAATAATGAGAATTAATGCAGTAAGACATCATGAAAAAATTCATGTTGCTTAAACTCGAATTTGCATCATTAAAAATGTATGAATATACAAATTAAATTTATTTTAAAGATCTAATAGTTGATTTTATTATTGAAAACGGATTAAATGGATTTGTCTGTAGTAAGCGTACATTTGTCCTATTTCAATTTTAATTTCGGTATCTCATCTCAACCAATTTTGTTGACCAGATAATGCTTAATATTTATGATTCATCTAATATCTGTAAATGTGAGGAATTTGGAATCAAATGCAATATCAGCTTTGGAATCTGCATAAGTACTATAAATAGGACTTATATATATACTAGTATATATCTCAGAAACATTTATTTCAAAGTAACCATGACTATTTTTCTATTCGTGACTCTTTTGAAATATCAGAATGCTAATAGCTAATATAGCCTAATGGTTAGGATATCTGACGTTCACCGAGAAGACCCGGGTTTAGTTTCCGGCATGGAAAGATTTAGACGACCGAATAGTGGAATGATTAAGATGGCATCCTACCACTCTGGAATTTTTCGGGAATGGTCTGGCCGGATATATTGGGTCCCGTCCCTCACCACCCAATCGTCCCATTATGGGCCTGGTCGAGCCCATATTGGACTTGCTAAAATAAAAGGCTCTCTTATCGCCCGTAGGGCAAAGAGAGTTAAAAAAAGAATGATCAGAACAAAAAAGAATAAATAAACGAGAGCGAAAAGCTTTTACCTGTAATTAAGTAGAATTATACTATAATAGACAATAATTCTGCAAAACAAAGACAAAGCAACTAAAAATTATCCTCAATTAACCTTCACCTGTTTTAATGTTTCTGAAAATAAAACAGTCAATCACGAAGAATAATTCTGGATAAAATTACGCAAAAACTTGTTTCAAAAGTCATCTACAGCTTTAAAAAATTGTATTGTATTAAACGAAACTGACAGAAATGTTAAAATTATCAAAAGTACAATAGATTCTCGCGAATTCGGCCATTCCTCGCACAGAGCGAGTCAGATTGGTGAGAGTGCTGGATTAAATGGATTTGTCTCATACGAGTAGTAGGCGTACATTTGTCCTATTTCAATTTTAATTTCGGTATCTCATCTCAACCAATTTTCTAGTATTTAGACTTAATGAAAATGAATGACATAACTTATCACCCTTTGATACTAATTTTTTGAAGGCAATCAAGCAAATGATACGGGGATCTGAAACGCAATAATGTAGCCTACATAGAAATGAAACCCGAGTAAACAGGAAAACTGGATGTATGAATTACTAACATTTTCATGAAAATAAGAGCACATAGTCAATCCCACTGGAGGATGTGCAGGATAATTGTCAGGCCGTATTATCGAAGATCGGATTACTGATTCTACTGTATATGATATTTTTTTTTATTAGCGATTTGATATTCATAGCACAAAAATTTTTAAAAATATTTCCATTATTAACTTTATTATAAAAATTATACAGCACTATATTATTTTTAATATACCATAAAATTAAAATTTAATGTGTTTTCGTCCCCATTTAATAATGAATTAATATTTAACATAAATTTCACGAATAACAAAAACTTTTTACCAAAAATATTTCAGAAGGCTTGTCTATAAACTTATTTTTCGATTTTCTGTTATCTTTCCAAAGGATTTTAAATATTCTATTAGATTTGTCGATCCAACATAATTTTTCTCCAAATTTTCCACTTTCAAGAGCTGGTATTAAAAAGTCTTCTATGAAATACAGCTGAAAAATTATATACTGTAAAACTATGCAGAAAATTACGTACATAAAGGAAATTAAATTCTTATTTAAAGGAAATTCAACTAGGAGATTCTGAACACAAAATCTTGGGTTTTGACATATTATGTCAAATTTGAAGGTTTTTGTTCAGAATCTTCTAATATAGTATCAGGATCTAATATAGTAAGGACATATTAATGAAAAATGTAGTATTTAATGTTAAGTGAATAGCATTTTCAAGTATGAAAATAAGTTTTGAAATGAAAGATTGATTTAAACAAAAATAAAGCAGTATTTATTTTTAAAAATTAAAATATCATAAATGATTTGAGAGTTTAAACTATTATTATAAATGGCAAAAAGACAGGAAAAAGAAAGCAAAGTTAGATTAAACAACCTGTTATGTGCTTTATGAAAACACTGTAAATACAGTATTTGCATAAAGCCACATAATAGTATTGTACAGTACATAAATTGTGCAATACTATTATGTATTAATTCAATTATTATAATATAATAATAAATTATAATAGTATTAATATTAATAGAACAATATTAATACCGTTATGTATAAATTGTACATAAATAAATACAGCAGTTACGTGGCTTTATGTAAATATAGGCCTATTCAATACTTTTTGAAATAAGCTTTGAGATAACTAGAGTACTAAAAAATATTTTATCCAGTAATACCTTATATATAATCAGACATAAAAATGTAAAGAATAGACAAAAGTGTTCTTGGATGATTCCTTTCTAAATTTTTAAATATGTAAAAATTGTTTACGTTACTTGGAATCTTTTAGAAGAAGATGCAAAAAAATATGATAATCTTGCTCTTATATTGTGTGGTACATTGCAGAAGCGATGTTGTTTTAGTGTTCCTTCTATTTATTTCTAAATCCATGACAGATTTTTAAAAACCAACAGTATATAACTATACTAACTTCTGGACTTTCAATACTATTTTCGGCAGTAATTTAAACTGATGCCAGAGTGGACATTCGTTTTCAATCGCCAATAGTGTTGGAACAGTTTACAGTTAACTGTGACAGATGATGTTTAAATAAGACAAATCTTTATTTACAATCGCTAAATTAATTAAATTCATCTCCAGAATTTAGTAATAAGAAAGACAATTTGTTCAACGTGTGCCAGGAAAAATTCCCCATACCATTACACCCCTACATCAACTTGCACGGTTGTGGCCAGACAGGAAATCCCATGGATTCATGTTGGTTTTGTCAAATTCTGAGTCTTCCATCAGCATGATGCAACAGGACTGAGTCATCAGACCAAGCAACTATTTTCTAATCTTCGCTGATCCATTGCTGGTGTTGTGTGCATAAAGAGACATAGTCTTATGACTCAACACCAACAACGTTACTCGAACTGCCGTCAGCTATTGTAGCCCATTCGTAACAAGGTGCGATTAGTGGTTCGGTATGATATTTTATTCTGCTCAAGATTGAAATCTGAAGTGATCTGTGAGATTATGGTGTTGCTGTCTGCTCGCACAATTCTAGCCATCTTTCTCCGACTTCTGTCATGAAGAAGCGATTTTCTTCAATAGGAGTATCGATGACTACGTTAGTTCTTCGTTGCACCATTCTCGATATACTCTTGAAACTGATACGTGAAAAGCTCACAAGAGCTGATGTTTTAGAAATGCTTTATCCATCACGTCTTCCACCGACTATCATGCCCATTTAAAGTTTATTAGATTTTTCGTTTACCCTATTCTTGATACGCAATGACTAATGCTAGAAAGGTTATTCTGCTGCATTTATTTCAAAAAGTGTACTCATGCGATTTGCATAATAGAGAAACATCCGAATTGTTTGTTAATAAAAATAAAACTAAGAGAAGGCGATTACTCCAAATGCACTTACAGTGTAGTTTTTTCTCTCGAATTATATTAATGTAGGTGTCATGTTAAATCCAGTGTCACCTGACACTGGACGTTAAACTTTCTTTTATAAATGTCTGTATCATTATGGAGTATTTGAATATATATATTTTTTTCTATTGATTGTACATTTTTTACCACCTGTGTGATTATACCATGGTGACTGTGCATATCTCAATCGAATTGCGGCTATCTAAAATTCTAAAATTTTATGAGTATCTAAAACTTTGAATAAATGAGTATCGAAAATTCTACCTGTTTCTCCTATGTAATGTTTGGGAAATCACACGTACATTTCAATTTATATACTATTCCTTTTTTACATAAGTCACTCAAAGGCGGTTGATTTTTTATATTATTTATTATTATTATAGTTTGCAAGGAGACCTACAAAGTTGTAAATATTCTATAATTTTATCATCCAATATCACCTACATTGGTTTTATTCGAGAGAAAAAATACTCTAACTGCATTTGGAATGATTTTGGTTTTATTTTTATTAAAAATGAAGAATTTTAAAATTATATATAAGAAATATTTTATTAAACATTTGTGATAATTAATGCTGTTTTATACAGTAACACTGAAAAGAGATCGTTAATTACACTTTGATCCGAAATGTATATGTCATATTTTTCTGAAAAAAAATAAATAAAGATAGTTGATCAGCTGTAACTGGAATTTTTGAGTGACCAGAAAGATTTCGCAGGCACATAGAATTCGGCTTATAGAGAATATTACACATTAATATTGCGGTTCCCATAAAGAAGTAAAATTAATTTATTATGCGAAACAAAAACATTTCAAACTTACCTTTGATGATGTAACGCCATTCATTTTGAGAAAAGTAATTTGAGGAAAAAATCTAAAAAATTGCAATTAATGTAATTTAATGATAGATAAAATAACGTATATATTCAAATTAAATTATTTTTAAAACGTTTTAAATGATCATTGAATTTATATTGTAATTTTGTTTGCGTATCTATTTTAACAACTATAACACACAGGAAGGTATAATTAGGGCTGACTTTTAAAAAGAACTAGCCTACATAAAACTTTTTGTTACAGATGACAATATTTTAATAATATAAAAGCCGTTGTCTGTGTCTGTCTGGTTGTGTGTATGTATGAATTTCCTATAACTCCTGCAATTTTTGCCCAATCCAGAAGAAATTTTGGTTATATTCGTTTCATGTTCTAACAGAAAGTATAGACTACGTATATTGTGGCAATATTAGCTATAGAATAAACGTTTTATCTATTTCGGTTAACATCAGTGACCTCATTTACTTCATGCTTGACGACGGAATTTCCCTTAAGTTGCATTTCTAAATATTTTGGAAAATGGCGTATTTTAAACTTCCTTCATTAAATTTAAAATTTTAATTTTAATAAAAGATATCTGCTTCGTGTCACTTCTATAACAATTTTTTTAAAATCTTTCTGTAGTGACCATGTGACGCTTTATTATCCAATCGAAAGTAACGATCTAACGAACATGTTATTTAAAATGTATTATTGCACTTCAATTATATTCCGACGGGCAGTATAAGCTATGGAATTTCTTGAAATCTGTACTCTTCTTCAGTCTAGAAATTCTCCCGTCAAGTATTACGGGAGAATTTCTAGTAACTTAATATTATTAATTACGGCAAAATCTTATTATTCGATTGTTACAGACGGCCAAATGAAGGCATGCTATCATAAACATTTAGCTCTGGTCCCGGATACAAATGCATTCCAAAATCTTATACATAAAAACATTTTAATATAAATTAAAGCTTCTTTTTTAATTAGGGAAAAATCTATTTTTATTTGTTTTGTTGATTTTGTTTTCGTTTTTATTTCCTTCGGGGACGAGAGAAACTTCATAGTTATTACTGCTTGGGCGCCGTACACTGGAGCACTTAGGGCACGTGTCCTCTTTTCGCCTTTGTCTCCCTTTTTCTAATCTCCAAGGGACCTCATATTACTTTATCAACAAACAACAGAAAATTTATGATTTCTAGTCTATTTTGTAAATTTAAAATAAACCAATGAATAATATTTGATGATTGTCCCACGCAACTTCGTCGTATGTTGACCAAAACTTGATTTTTAAAATAAGGAATGTTCCTCGTTTTCAAGGCCAATTTAGCCCCGATTACAACCAGTGGCACATTGCGAGAGCTCTGATCCGACGTTGAATCAGTTTGACGTGTCTTGCATAATGTATGATGTCCTTTTTCATAGTGCATGCCCTTCTTTGTACAGTCTGTAGGCACTACTGTCCAGATTCCATCGCATTTCTCTTAGTATCAGATTAAGGTATAATCACATATGTTGATATAAAACAAGATTTTAAAGCTTTACAACAGTGGTTCTTAGCTTTGACACACTAGGAGGAATGAAAAGAGGGTATAAGAAAAGTGAAATGCCTTCTAGAAAAGTTTTTACAATTGCTTTCTTACGAAATGAAATTTTTATTCGGGGAAAAATGAAAAGTGTAAATATTAACTTCACTTTTAGAGATGTTAAAGAGAAAAAATATTAAGGATTCCTGATTTAATAGATCAATTTATACTGTCAAATAACATTTATTATTTAAGTATGAACTTAATTAACTTATATTTTTATTCAATTTAAAGTTTTAACTTTTATGATTTGATTATGAAAGAAGTTTTTTGAATAGAAACGAAATTGGGTACTTATTTACTATTATAGCTCCTTGTCCTTTCTTCTTCGTATTTTATTCTTATATAGCTATATATTTGGCTATTAGTTGACTTATCACACCACGTTTTTTAGGAAACTTGACTTGGGCGTTTTTCTTTTTGTTTTTTAATAAATTCCAACTCCAATATGTACAGTACATTTCGGGTTTTTCCCTCTCTTCAGTTGGAGTAATACATTTAAAACAATAATGTAAAAGATTTTCTCATTATTGTTTTAAATGTATTACTTCAACTGAAGAGAGGGAAAACCCCGAAATGTACTGTACATATTGGAGTTGGAATTTATTAAAAAACAAAAAGAAAAACGCCCAAGTCAAGTTTCCTAAGAAACATGGTGTGATAAGTCCAAAAATAATAGCCAAATATATAGCTATATAAGAATAAAATATTTGGTACTTATGTTTATTTATTTTCTTTTTTGCAAAACAAGCTAATTTAAATTATTAATTAAATTATCATTAGATTAAAATAAATAATTTATAAAATAAAATAGAATAAATAATAAAATTAAAATAACAACAGAAAAGCTTCAAAAGTAATCTTATAACATTAAACTATGCAGAAATTTTTATTTAAAAACAAACAATAAATAAAAAGTTATTTATTTATTGTTTGTTTTAATTTTTAATTTACATGAAAACTAAATTTAATGTTTATCATTCTTGCACTTAAAATATATGAAAAAAAGCAGCTTAAAATCACATACTTATTTTTTATTGCGCATTATAAATTTTATTAGTTTTATTTTGTTAAAGCCATTCAGTTGCCTAATACAGTAATACAGAATCAAACTGTCTGATTGCGGACCAAAGTATGCATAAACAGTAGACTGGCAAACCACAAATGATTTGTATATGCCACATATACCAAATTTAATTTTAATTTCGGCATATTTCTGTCATTCTTAAATAAGCAAGCTCAAACATATTTTATACGTCATTTAACTGCCCTAATAATAACAATTTAATGAGTTTAATATGTTTTATTTATGTCTTCTGAATGGAGAATTGATTTATTGTTGAACTGAATGTAACGCAATTTAATCACAAATAATTTTAAGGTTATATATATATATGTATATAAAGTATATTATTCGAGATTAAATTTCATGTTATATTCAGTTCAACAATAAATCAATTCTCCATTCAGAAGACATAAATAAAACATATTAGGGAACTGCTTCTTATATATATAAAAGAAGCAATTTCCTAATTTAAATTCTTGTATAATTTTACTACAAACTTAAAATTTAATTAATAAAAAAACTAATCAACTAATAGAGAGAGAGACAGAAAACATTTTAAAATTTTATTTTATTGTTGAATGCAAACTATGTATTCTCAATTTAATAGTACAGTATTATATATTATTATACTTTATTGTTTATCGCTATAAATAATACATTAAAATTCAATTAAATTCCGTGCTTATATACGAAATAAATTAGAAAAAATTGTTGTTATTACAGTCTATCATTTTAATAAAAAAGACCAATTTTGAATTCGTTGATTAGATTCTCTTCGTATGTGAATTTCTTATATTTTTTTAATTGATTGGCTTTTATTGTTTATTTTTAAGTTCGTTCAGCTTCGTTCTAGTTAAACTCAATTAAGACAACGCCCAAAAGAATTATCAAGAGTGTACGTGGACTGCATTAATCTATATAGCCTATATAATTAACATTTAGTTTCGTTTTTCCAAATATTTAAAATGGTTATAATTAATGTTTTTATTCCTTGCTTTATATTTTTATTTTTGGAATTTCAAAAGTATTTTTGAAAGTAAATAAAATCGTATTTTACATAAAATATTCTTATTTATATAATAAATATAATCTAATTTACTCTCAAACTAAGTTTTGAAGTATACAAAAGCTAAAAACAGAAGCAGTAAAACCAACAGAACTAAAATATCAATTTTTTGATTAATTTTAGTTATATTGAATATAGATTTCATAAGTCTACATTTGAAAAAGTGGAAAATAGTTTACTGAATATTATTCATAGTATTTTATAATGAAAAATATTTTGTTATGAAGTTTTTCTCTATGAAATCCATATTTGAAAATGTATTAATTATACGTAAGCTTAGCTCGTGTATTTAGCATAGAGAAATTGGAAATATAAAAGTTAAAATCATTCGATGCTATCCCAATATATCCAATATAAACATTCTATCAGATATTCAACAATACTTTTAATTATGACAATGTGTTTTTGACTCAAATTACGATAAACAGTTTATATGCCATTTTTAAACATTTCATACATAAAAAATATAAATTTAAAAATTTTTCTTAAAATACAGTTTTTTATATCATTTGTAAGCCTTCTCGCATCTTCAAAATAAAGTTAATTCCTAACTTCAGTAAGAAAATTGAATATTGTTAATTAATATAAAGTGGGGCCAAAATTAATTAACTTTTTTATTTTTATGTTTTGTTTTTGTTTCATCGTCTACTGATAACCCGAAGACAATCACTAGCCGATCAGTCGAGGGAACAGAGAACAAAAGGGAGAAGGTCGGCAGATCAACAGAAAAAGGAAGAAAAAGAGAGATATACATAGAAAAAGTAGAATAGACATTCTGGACATTCTGCACCTTGATTCTTATCCGTCTTTAGAGTAGTGCTGTAGGCTATATCAAGGGATCAATCAGTTCTTTAAACCTAGTTTTGAATTGTCCGTTCATATAGTTATTGGGCTGAAATTTAAATAAATTAAAATTTTCAGCCCAGCATTGTGACGCTGTCACGATAAATAATTTGTTTAGACAAAATTTCTGGCTTGATTATAATGTAAGGATATTTGAGCGTCTCCAATTATTTCCGTAAATTAGAAAACAATAAGTATATTTTATGAAACGGTTTTGCCAATAAGATTTCAAATGATTTACACAACGAAATCGATAGGATCTGATCACCAGATTAATCATTAAATATTACAAATATATCTGGTTCATTTATTTTCAGTTCTCGCTTTTATGTGAAGACTCGCCATCGAAAATAACCAAGACTGAAGATCCAATACAAATGTTGGATGTAACAAGAAAAAATAGCGTTGAAAAGAGAGATATATATATATACAGTATATATATACGATTTATTTGTTTTGAGAATATTTATTTCTATCAGATAGAGATTAAAAGTAAATACGTCTGCTGGAGAATAAAAATGAAATGCGTATATCTTTAAATAGCTTTAACGATTAACACTCAATTTCCTTTAAACAAAATTTAAAAAAAACAAATAAAAATTCTATTTGTAGAAATATCTTATCTGCAGTAAGAATTTTTCGAATTGCAGTTCAAAATCGCAATGTGCATATAATCGAAGACAGTTCTGGACACAAGCCAAATAGTCATTGACTCAGGACGCTGAACTTTTGAAGATGCCAAAAATTGAAAAAAGCATTTTAAAAAAACATTAGAAATTGTTAGTGTAAAATGCTAAAACAAAATTGAAATTAAACTAAACAAAACACAAATTACAAAGGAAAATTAATCTTTGAAACTTTTTAGTTCATCGTAGATGAATTAAGTCAGCTGCCAACATCTAACCTCATTTAGAACCTCACAAACTTTGAGCTGACATTATATATAACGTTCTATGGAAAAATATGTTTTTCTTAACAGATCTATTTGTTAATGTTTTTAATTAAAATCAACATCGAAAATAAAAACTGATAAAATATAAAACGTTATTTTTTTGTATTAAAACAACTTTTTTTAACGATGTAATGAAATGTTAACATTTTCTATTGAAAACTTTTAAATTATTTACTACATCTATATAATAAAAATGATGAAATTGGCTATCGAATTTTACTTGAATAAACTAGTAAATTTCATAATCTACGTCTAAAACAATGAAATATTTTATAAGAATTCTGTCTCTTCTTTCTCAATTCGTAAACAAATTGATTTTTGTACAGATTTTCTATTCCGAATTTCAATTGTTTCCAGATTATAAACGTATTCTGTGAATTCGTCTATAATCTGAATCCCAATAATATGATTTTATAAGAATCTTGAAAAAAAAAATCCAAAAGGCAATTTCTTTATTATACTTTTACTAATAGCGATTTCTTTATTATACTTTTACTAATGAATTTGATTCGAAATTCAAAATTTAATTTGTATGTACTATTTTTATTTTGATGATTCATCGAATGAAAATGCTAAGTCTACTAAAGAATTTTTTGTTTCTTATTTTATCTGAGGATTGTTTGCTATCTGAAGGGTAATGATCTTTACTTATAAAGTTTAAAATAAATAAATAGCTATTTCATATATTCATTTCTTAAAAACGCTTTATGTAATATTGTCTTATGATTCATTAACTATTTACTATTAAAATAGTTCATAAGAAATTATTACGCAAAGCTATTTCTAGAGATAAGTAAAACCTTAAACTGTAAAATCACTTTGTTTAAAATAAGTAAATAAATATTTTTATATATTATTCCTTGTAATTGCTTTATATGGTAATATCATATGCTTCACTAACCATTTCCTATTAAATTTTCCTTTACATTGCTTTGACCTCGACTAATTAAATATCTGTGAACTTAGCGACCAAATTTACAGATAATTTAGTCATCGGAATTTCCACTTTTTCATTTACTGTCTGGTTTTGAATCTGTTTAATCTACTTTTTTTTTTTTAATTCTAAAATATTTCTGTCAATGATCCAATTTTTTAAATAAAGGATTTTATCATTAAAATAAATTATTATACAGAAAATTGAAAATATAAATTACGATAAAATAGTGAAGATTTTACATAAAAAACAATAATTTTTGGCAAAAAATAACAATCTACAAGATCTGTACTGTTATACTTTAATATAAGAAAATATATTTCACTTAGATTTTATCTGTACGTATCTAGCTTTAACACAGTAAATTTGGAAAATTCAAAAGTTCTAATTTAATAATCTCTTAATACTATTAAATTGAATTAGACTAATTAAATTAAATTAAAATACTCAAGCTGGGTGACTCCCTCCCTTTCCTAGTGTCCCTAATAATAATAATAATAATAAAAACTTCAGAATCCCTCTTCCTACCATACTTCTTATTTCTCTCCCCAGAAATTAACAACCTCTGATCCCTTTTATTTTTAATAGCCTTTCTAGTAAAGCTCCCAATATTCTTAACACACTTATGGCTCCCAAGGTAGCCGGTTCCATAACTAATTTAATGTAACTGTATCATATTTTTTAGCTTAAAAATATTAAATTTAATATTATGAAAAACTCAACGAGCTATATAAAACTTTATAATTTCAAAAATTAATTTTTCATATTAGATACACAAAATTATTGTTTTTAAATTTTAAATATGCTTAGAAAATCAGCCATTTTAAAATATTCATTGTTACATAAATAAACTATTGAAATTAATTAATTTAACAGAATAAAAGTTTCAGCTTTCTATTTAAAAATAATTTTCTGACTACATATAAGGCTCTTAATTTTAAATCAAAGGTCAATCTATAAATAAGTATTTTATATATATATAGTGAGTGGTTACTAGAATAATAATAATCTATTTATTAAAAATTTTTAATAATTAAAACATTCAAATATAATATTTAAAAAATTATATGACAATTTATAAATTCTTCTCATTACTTACATTTTAGAGTCCTTATTACCAAATTAAATCCACAACAATTAATAAATAACCAAAATATGATACCATTTTAAGTATTTATGGTATAAATATTGTTTTATATTTTAATATTTTTGTTTATGTTTTCATTTACTTTGGTTTGCAGTATTTAAAAATTAGAAACTTAAAAATTTAATACATAAAATGCAATTTAAAAAGAGAATTCCTTATTTATTTTTTTACTAGAATACACAGTACCAGTACCTTCAATATTAGTCTCTTAAATTAAGAATATATATTTTTTTAATTTAACAAAAAATTTTTTAGAAAATTTCTTTAATTACAATTTATTTTATTTTTGTTATCAATTAGGTATAAAAATTTCGTTTTCCTTTAATGAAAGTTTTAATTTTACAATATGATAAAGTTTCATGGATTTCACAATATAACAAAATTTTATATAAAATTATTACACATAAAAAATATTCCAAAACAAATTGAAATATTTATTATTATTAAAAATTTTGTCAACTTAATAAATTGAAGTTTTCCTTCTTTTATTGTCTTTTCCTTAAAATATTTTGGAAGACAAAATGAAAAGCTTTTTTTAATAAAAATTCTTTTATGTATTTTTTAAATTATATTTTGTTAAAAATTAAAAATCTTAATGAATATATTGGTCTTTCTTCAGAGTAAAATACTATTTGTCTCGTAATTAATACTCTCGTAAGCTGCAATATTAATTATAAAGTATTAATTACAGCTGGATTAAATACTGTATTAAAAAATAAGTAACAATTATCGTGAATAAGATAAAACAATTCCTTTCAAAAAGGTAAATTGTTTATACAATATTTGAAATATTTACAATAAATTAATCAAAGAAATGTGAATATAGAATATAATTAACAATTAATATCTATTGATGTTATAGGATATAATATAACTACGATATATTGTACAGTACACGATGATAAAGTTATAAAATAACTACAAATAATAATAGTCCACAGTATAAGACAAAATTATATCAAACAACAGGCTTACTTCATTTCACAATGCTAATTGTTAATTTTTTCAACAACAGATTTAAAACGGTGTAGAAATTTTCACATAATTATATTATTTTTTAAAAATATAAAAATTTAAATAATTCTTATTCAATTTTAAAAAGAATAATCGTTGTTTAGATATTATTTTTAAGATTGTAGAATGACAAAATTCTTTGTAGGCTAATTCTTCTAAACCATTTGCCAAATGATCTCATTGTAACTTTTTTCCTTTCAAGATAGCAAATTAGAAGAGTAAACTAAATAAAAAGACGAAAACCACAATATAAATACTAGGATTGGATCTCGAAGAAGCAGAATCTTTGGAGCATTTGGTGACATTGAAGGTAGAACATCTTGGTTCTGTTAAGGGCGTAGTTAATAAGTCGGCTACGTGTACGGTGGCATTTGCTGCATCATTTCCGCAATTTGAAGAAACCAGTTTGTGAATACACTCTTTGGTTTCCGTATAAGAGCTGAAATGAAATAAAGAACAGGAAATATACACACTTTCTCTACCGTTACTTTATGTTTATCTATTGACAGAATTAACTGTATTAATAATTATTAAATTTTTTAAAAAATCAATTGCAGTTTGTTTTATTAATAAATTATATAAGCATATAAAGATATAGATCTATCAATAAATCTTTCTCTTGCCAAAAATACATTTCAGTTTGTTTCATAAAAAGTGCTTAAAGACTAGATTTCGATTTTTGTATTGTATTTACTTTAATTTTTTTAATGTAATTATTTAAAATGCATTTTAAAAATAAGTTTTAAGATATTAATATTTTATAACGGATAAAATTTTAAAAGTAAATAAATATAATTATAAAGTCTTAATATTAAAATAAAACACTTATGAACTCTGATCGAAATGTTTACAATAAATAGCATATTGAAGAATAAATTAATAAATTATATGAGAGTAAATAAAGAATATTATATTTATACACATATAAAATAAGTAATATATTGTAAAATATATTTTTTAAATGAATATATCTATTTACAATTATAAATAATCAAATGCACTTGATAGACTTCATTTCAAGAATAAAAACAAACTCCAAGTAAAAATAAAATTTATGTGTTTCGATCAAAGAAAAAGTCTTGAAATACACGGAAAATATTTTCTTTCTTTTAGTTGCTTAAAAAACAATAAATCTGAGATACCACGCGTTTTCAAGGCTAATTATGAGAAAAGATTTTAATATATTGAAAGATAAATCAGCATATATTTTCTGTTTCTAAACAAATCCAATAAAATCTATTTTTATAAGAATATTATTTAATTTTCATTGCATAAAATTTAATGTATATAGCATGTATTATATTTGTTGTGTTGTTCTAGTGATTTTATTCTGTACATGCCTATAATTAATTTATTGACAACAATATGTGAATCCCTGCTTAGGCAGGAACAAAGAAATAAAGTTATCGTTCGTTTTGAAAGAGAGAACCGTGTGTATGTGTGTGTTTTCATTATTAAAATACTGTATACGAAGTCTGTCCGGAAAGTTCGTGAACTTTTTAAATTACACACCAACCGATAATTGAATCTGAATGCAGCTTGCACTGCTCTCCACTGGCAAGTTTTTTGTACCATCTGCTGTAAGCAGTTTGTTCTAGCTTCATTTGTTGTTACGTTACGTTCATTTGTGTAAACACATGTTAATTTAGTTTTGCGATTCTCTTTCCGAGAGTGCAATCGAGTGAAGAGTTCTGGGACGGGCTAAGTCTGATAGATATTTCATAAAAAACATTATCACTGGGGATGAGACATAGGTGTATGGATACGACATGGAAGAAAATTTTCAGTCATCACAATGGGTGGGAAAATCTTTACCACGACCTAAAGAGGCGCGACAAGTTCGATCCAATATGGAGGTATTAAACACCATTTGTTCGATTCTGATGGTGTCATTCAACAGGAATTTCTTCCAGAAGGGAAGACAGTAAATAAGGAATACCATCTGAAACGTCTTCGTGAAACACTTTTATCTAAAACTCTATTTTTATATATAATGTTAATAAAAAAAAAAAACTTTGTTGTGCTGAAAAATAAAAATTTTCACGAGAAACAAAAATCTATGCATTGAGAATACTTTGACTTAGTTATATTGGTTTTGAGAGTAGAATTTAAAAATGGGGGGAAAAACATTGTTTTAAGAAATATTTTTTCCATTAAAAATGCCACCGAAAAGAATGATATTTTGGACACAATAAAACAATGTTTTCCGCAATAACAGAAGAATGAAAATATAATTTATGAGGAATTGTGTCATTTATTGGTATTCACGGTTATGTCTTCTATATTACTAAACACACTGAATGTCGATTATTGTCTATTGTTCGATATCACATGCGTTATGTTTCATTGTGACGTAATTTGTTTTTCTTCTTCAAAATTATAAATAACTAATGTTAAAATAAAACTCATGTTCATACGAAATACAAAATAAAGTTTATGTTCATACGAAATAAGTATGGTCGAAAGTTTTATAATCATAAGACAGAAGTAAGAAATTTGTCCAGTAGATCCCAGTGTTAGGTGGATAAAAATCACAGAACATTGGTAGTTGGGTCGCGGGTTCGCACCTGACTAACCGGCTAGAGAATATCCGAAAAACATCACATGGCCAGCCCATGTGAAGTTTTCCGGTTTTTCTTCGCATATCTAACAACTAAATAGATACAATTTAAACCATAGAAAGTTTTCCCGGAAAGCACTCCCTCTTGGAACATCGCCAAGTGTCCCGTTGCCTTATTCCATCAATCCAATTCAGTAATTTAGTCATGATTGCTATCAAAACAATCACATTAAATTATACTTCTTAAATTTAGATCTTTCAAGATTGATTATTATTATAAAATATTATTAGGAAAGACAGGAATATCCGAAAATTAGATAATAGAGATAGCTTATATTTAAGATTATTTTATGAACGACGAAAACTGGTTTTGAACAACTGCATGTTATTGTTTGTGTGATTCAGTCGATTCTAATGAAATAACTGAATCACGAATGCACGTTAATTGACTTTCGGCCCGTCCTGTATAATTAAAATGATTTATCATTTATCTAAAATACTTTTTAAGTGAATATATTTGTTTATCTTAATAAAATACGTAAAAAGTTAATAAGAAATTTAGAATTTAAAATAAATTGATATAAATTATGTATGTATACTGTGACAAGCAAAAACTTTAGCAGATAACCGAGGCTACCGCTCTGGAGGATTCTGAATTAAATTTAGTGAGCAACCTAAGGAATTTTTCAAAGGATAGTCCATCCCAGACGGTACGCGGCAACTCAGCGACAAAAATTATGTTGAAAATAACATACAGGATACAGTACTTTTAATCGAACGTCACGATATTCCGGATTATGGAATTATCAGCTTTATATCTTCTAATTCAATCATGTTTATAAACGAATTTTGCTAATTTATTAAATTATTTTTTTCGGGTATAAGAAATAATAATAACAACAGTAGTGTATTAAAAATTTACAAATTAATATAATAATCGCAAATTCTGTACTTGACGTAAACCGGATATTAAGTGAGAAAATCATAAATGTTTATGTTTTCTGATACGCATTTCCCGCCTTAATCTATTCTACATATATAAAACACTTAGTTTAAAATCGTCATAAACGTTTTTCTGACGCCAGAGGAGAAAATAGAAACGACGATACAAAATTTTTATTATGAATAGACTTCGGATCCAGAGCTTTCATGGCGCCCAGAAGAGCAGGCCACTTTCCTCTCCTGTTCTCTACCGTTACTTTATGTTTATCTATTGACAGAATTAACTGTATTAATAATTATTAAATTTAGAAAGGAAACAGTGGGACGCACGTTCTAACCTAACCTAACCTATTCTAATAATTTGGTTGCTAAAATTGTGGTAATTTATAAGAATATGTTAGGTTAGGTTAGAACGTGCGTCCGACTGATTCCTTGCTGAAATCAGAGACGAGCCGCCATCTTGGCACCAAGGGTAACATTAACCGATCTAGGCCTATATGAGAAACTCAATAGAACTTAACTTTCTACACTACAGATGGTTACAATATCTTGCCACTTTATTAAATTTTGAGCTAATTAAACTTTATTCTATATATAAGTACGGGTGTATAAGTATATGCAATATGGATAATTATAACATAGAAATGCTGTTATTTCTGAAAAGCAATATCAATCTTTGACCGAACATGAAAGAGAGCACGCTGAAACTTTTGTTATAAATTGTATAGGCCTATATTAGAAGTATAGGATATATTAAAGTTAAATTTTAAGATATACATAAACATTAGCAAACATATTAACACATCGTATGTAACTAAATTATATTTTTTTAAATTTTCTTACCAGCAAACTTCTTTATCAGACGATTCATCTAAAAGTCTTAAAATGACTATAAAATCTTGAGCGCATTGTAAAGCTTTATCGTCAGTTATCTTATGAAGACAATCTTCATGTTTAGCATAAACTATAAAATTACAATTAAAATAAATTTATCATTAGTATGATTTTTATTAATAAAATTATTATTATAAGATACACAGTGAATAGTATGATATTACATATCATACTACGAAATACTAATGCAAATTGTTAGGTTTTTGAATTAGAAATAATGATAAAATACAGTGAATCTAAGACAAATAATCAGATCATTTAGTAGTAATTAGCATATAAATAATCTTTTAAACTAGTTTGATTAATTAATGAATGTAATTTATTATATGCCAAAATATATATTTTAGTGCACAATAACATTTGAACTCAAACTTTTCAGTATTTATCACAATATTGACGTTTTCTAAATATTTTCTATAAAAACATGTTTTTCTCTTATTTATTTATCACTAATTAAATTATAAAAATTGATATCTACGAGTACAGCCTTTTCAATTAGTCTAATAAGAGACTTCATAGCTCTCATTCTCGGTTTTCATCTTGCATAACTTCATTATTAAAAATATTTATGAATTTTCGTACAGTTTTCATAAATATTTAATTAGATATATCTTTTTAAAAAAGCAATGGCTATTGATTTAGAAAATTTTTAAATTTCTCTTGGTTTCAGAAGTTTGTAAACTTCCTTTATATTTATTTAGATTTTATGTTCATTTTACGTACTTGTGAAATAAAGTTTATATTGCATTTGATTATTTTTCTTAGATTTTTCTAGGGCAAAAATGAATGTAGAATTAGATAAATAATTAAAATATAATAAACGTATTTAAAATACAAGAAAAATAATAATACAATTGAAAAAATAGTATACGTATGAAAAATATAATGTAATTTTCTTTAGACTGGCTTATAATATCACAATTTACATTTATTTTTTAATTGCAAAATATCTTTCCATATTTTGGTATCTGTTATTATCAAATTAGTTACATAATTTAAAACAGCATTCTTATATCTAAATTTATATTTTCTTTTCATTACTTCTTATATTGTATATGGCAATTTATATTCTTCAATATATACCAATTAGGTCAAATGCTATAGCCTACTATTTTGGAAAACTAAACAAAGATCAAGTTCGGAATATGGAGCTTTACCTTATTGAAATAACCAAATTTTAATGATGATTTGTATATAGTTTCTCTCTGTAACGGCTTTTATATATGAGCAACCTAAATTTTACATAAAATTCTGAGCTTTTAGGGTCAAACACTGCGTATGCTTATCGATCCAGCATTCGAAATCCAGTATCAACTAGGATGTAGACTTGCGTAATATCAGTTATCGTATGATACACGGTTTACATAATTAAATTTATATAAAAAAAGGCCTTATAAATCCATATTTATCTAGATTTTGAGACAACTTAAACCCAATATTGATTTCTTTAGAATATTTAGTGTAGTAGCCCTAGTAAAGATATCGTTTCATCATTTTCATCTAATTGCAATAACATTTCTGAAGTGGTTTTTAAATGGTTAAACGATTCGCAATGACATCATTTGTTATCAATGAAATAATTTTGAGTGACCAAATGGCATTTGATCATTCAATTCGTATAATTTAACAGCTTTCTTATACAAAATAAATAATGGCAGATGACTCGCTATTAGCTGTCATTTACAATCATTTTCAGTCAATTGACACCAATTCACATCGCCTGATATCATTTAACATTAACAAATGATTTCAAGTGCTATTTTTATCATTGTTAAAAACTGTTACTGTCTATTCTCATATTCTAGAATTTTTATGTTTAAGTAAAATTTATTTCATTTCGTAATAAATTTGTATTTATTCCAAATAGTTTTATATTACTCAAGAATATGATTGCTAAAATGACAACATTATGTTAATGACCTAATTCAAATTAAAATGTATGACAAGAGAGAACGGATGTTCATTTTCATACAGTTGTGTTGAAATTTTATTGAGTAACAAATAATTAAAAAAAACGAATCCGGATTGATAATAGCTGTTAATTCGAATTATTTAAAAAATCAGAAAACGTAGACTGTTCATAACGTGTGAATAAATAAATATATTATTTAATTTTAAATGAACATAATGTTTATTTTGGATATTAAAAGTCTATATACTATTATAATAATTTTAACATTAAAAAAAAGTTTTTATCTATTCAAAGCATAAACATATAAATAAATAAAATGAATAATTTAAAAATACTTTACAAATTTATTATTATTGATACATACTTTTTCTGATATCCGAATTTTCTTCACAAACATCAGTTTCGACTTTTTGGTTAACTCGGATTAAAGTTTTATATTGTTCTTTTTCTTTAATCTGTGGGCAATCTTTTGCTAAATTATCAGCACAAATTGTCGCATTTTTCGAAAATCTAATAAAAAAAAAAAATGTATGCTTATATTAATATCTTAATAATACATATTATTGAGATATTGTATATGTAATCTAGAACAGTGTTTCTAAACAAGTGGGTCGCGAACTCCCTGAAGCTACAATTCCAAAGTAATGTCACAGTCTTTTCAGTATGCTGAAAGTTAACAATTAAAAAAATAAATAAAAATGGTTGTGAAACACTGATCTAGAATTATATAAGAATCTAATTGTGTTTAAATATATTAATTTATTTATACTTAATATAACAGCACTGACAGCTGAACTGGTCTTACTTAAACAGAGAACATACAGATCGTTTCGTATGTCTTGGCCGGCGATGCGCGATATTCGGTTAGTGCTCTGAAAGTTTTAAAATATTCAAAAACTCCTTTTTTAGTAGCTCACATTGATCTTGTCAAAGATTCATTAAACAATTTGTTCTCTTCACTAAGTAAATAGACCGGTCCCTATTACAGAACCCCCTACGGGGTTCATGAATACTAGTATGTATAGTAGATATATTATAAGAAATTGAAAATTTATCAAATTTAATTATTATATTTTCAAATGTAATTTTTTAATTTAAAAAATAATATAATTTACTAGCTTATCAAAATTTTCTAAAGAAAAATGTTTCTATCAAACAGACAGTAGGAATTCTTCTTGCATAATTCTTTCTATTAATTATTAATTGTTACTACATTATAATTATAATATAAAAAACTTTCCTCTTGAAAAGTGTCTGTAAATATTTAAATATTCACATACATTTTTCCCCCTTACCTGCATAGGTCATCTATCATTTCTTTTCCTGCAATAACTGATTGTCTTTTGGACATAAATTCGATTACATTGGCACATGTTGTTAGAATATCTTTGTCGCAGTTATCCGCTGATGCATAAAAGCTGACACCTATCAAAATAATTTTGTTGTAATGTTTAATGTAATATATATTAAGAAGTTTTTATAATATTTAAAGTGTTCTATTAACAATTTTCATTTCAAAAGTTAAATCACGCATTATCCAGTAATTATATGAAGATACATAGATTCATGTTTTAAAATAAGATTGAGGAACAATGTAATTAGTATAGTTTCAATATTTTTTAAAATATTATATTAAACGTATAATTAAAGCTATACAGTTTATGCATTCTACTAAGGACGTATTAAAAAAACTTATGTTGAAAGCGAAGAAAAATTCATTACAAATCTCAGTATTCTGATGAGATATCGGAGAAAAATCTATCTTCTATGAAGCATAAATTAGTAATTAATAATTTATTTTCCACATTCTAAAATGACACGACTTAAAATATATAATATTTTAATCTATTCTGACTTAGAAAGATTAATGTCAGTTTATTAATCATAGAATTCGTAATACTTCGATTTAGTGTCTACTGTCAAAAACAGTACACTAACGCAACCTTTTAACATCAGTAAATATGTAATCACTTATGAAAGATTTTAGTTAACCTTGCTTTTAAAAGTTTAGTAGGTCTCCTTCACCAGAATAAGAACTTGTTTGACAGTGTCAAACCAGATATTCCTATTAACTCATTGATTTTTTCCCCCATACGATAATGTTTTCGTAATCGTTAAAGGGAAAAATAAATTAAAATAATTTAATCATTTATTTAATTACGTACATAAAACCTATACACTTAAAGTTAAGAAGAACTGGTAAATGTAGTTATGAAAATTCAAGAAAAAATTTTCGGTATAAGGAAATAACGATAAAAATACAACGGATATTTTTCCTCATAGAGAAACAATTTTAGAATTAGAACTTTAAATCGAATTTGGATTTTCATCACTTTTTTGTGCTTTTAATAAAATTTCATTAGATTTTTTAGTTTTTTTTAACATAATTTCTATTGAGAAAGCGTTCCTTGATATTATACATAATATACATTTAACAATAATTCACAATTTGATAGATTTTAAAATAGTGTTATGTTATTTATAATATAATTATTAATTTGAAAATATTTTATAATTTAATTAATTATTATATTCTCAAAAATAACTTCATTTTCCTTCACAACTAACCTAGAAAGTATTCAAATTAAATAGGTCAAACGTCTTCTTTCTATTATAACTATGATTTTACTGGTAAAATTAGTCTTTCAACAAAAATAAATTAAATTTTAATACTATTTTAAACGGTTTTAACTATAAAATTTTCTTGTTTGTAATAAAAAATGAAGTTAAGGTTTAAAAAAAAACAAAAAGATTATAACTCTAACAGAGCTTAAAATATTTAAACTATAATTTATTCTTATAGAGTAGTTAAATGCATAAATTATAATTACGTGCCAGTATAACATATAATTAATTTTAAAAAGGGAAATTAAAGTAAGACTTACTCAAACAGAAAATAGTGAAAATAACTTCTGTTCGTATCATGATAAGGAAAGTTCTGAAGTAAGTTTCGTTTGTCGAGTGCTATTATTCAGCAGAAAACTCCAATTGGCTACCAAATCAGGTTAGAAGTAAATAGGCTAAGAGGCTAGCTTCAAAGATTTCTAAGATTTGCTATCGAATTTGTTAAAGGATATTTTATTCTATTGGATAAATTACGAAACGTAAATCTTTATATAATGTAAAAGCAGTTGGCCTTGAAAAAATCATATAGAAAAAGTTGTTCTACGCGTGTTGTTTGTTCTGATATAGTGTATTATGATGCACGTAATTTCGAGTAATTCATTTATTATTACCATTTCAAAAAAAAAAAAAAAAATGTTCTATTAATGTATTAGATATAATTAAATTATATAAACCTAAATAATAATAAAAATTTTTTTCTTAGAGACATACAATATAAAAATAGTTTTTGTTATAGTATTTAAACTATTACATAATTATTTTTTTTCAAAACAGTTAAATATTTAAATTATAATTATCGACTATTATAAGAGGTTCTTTCCTTTCTACAATTAATAATGGGCAATATATAGTAATCTTTTTAGAAGGCTAACAAGACATCCTAAAGATACAACTTGTTCAGCTTAAGTATAAATCAAGCCTTCTAATGGTGGTTTCTAATGATGACTGCTATTATAGGAACCATCATTAAAAGACTGGATTTACACATACTATAAGTTAAACAAGCCACAGCTTAAGGTAACATGCTAGGAATTGTCGAATTAAAAAAAAAAAGTATTATTATCTGTATTGCACATTATTACTTGGTGAAAGAGAAGAGCCTCTTATAATATTATAGCTTTGGGAAACAACAAATCTAAATCCAGTCCTGCTCCTGTTAATTATTCAATGAAAATTCTTTCTATTGTTCTACAGAATAACAATTAACAGGAGTAGAGTTTTGATTAAAAAATAAAATAATGATTAATCATTTTAAAGCTGAAATCTAAAATTGTTTATGTAAATAAATTAAAAATATTATTGAAATTATTATTTTAAATTTTTATACAAAATTTCAAACACTTTAATAATAAATAAAATAAAATTTTAAAATAGAATTTACATTTAACTTTACATTTAAAATAACCAGTTTTTTTAATCAGATTTAATTATTTAAACCGCAATCGTAAATTAAAAAGACAAAATTTGGGTATATTCTATTTTATTTATTACTTGTAATCATTCATATTAATAGCTATGATCTCATTTTATCAGTAAATGCTTGAACAATATAAAATTTTTATAGGTCTAATTCCGGATTTAAAATTTTGATAGAAAGTCCTAGTTTTGAAGAATTGTTATATAATTAATCTTTATTAGATATAATTGAATTTTTTATTTAATGAATACTGAAACTAATTTAAAGTTTTCTTTATAAGAAAATTGCTTTAATAATTTATATAAATTTAATCTCAAATTATTTGTTATTAGTACAAATATTGATTTACGGAAGTATAAAACGTGTTCAAGTCATAATTTTATATCTTTCTCAAAGCAACAATGAAACAACATTTAATTTAAAATTTATAGAACGTTCTCTGCAAAACTTTAAAACTATAAAAACTCAAATTCTTATTTGATGAATAAGACTGATTTCATGAAAAATTGTCAAGTATTAACAATATATCAAAGTATTAACGACAAATCATTTATTTGTCGTTAATACTTGATATATTTTGAACAAAAGAATTATCAATTTAAAAAAAGTTTAACTTACATTAAAGCTAAAAATAGTATCTAGAAATGACTAACAACAGCGAATACGACGACATAAACGAGTCTCGAGCTTATCTTTAATTATTTTTTCAGGAAGGATCGCGTTTAACCTATTTTTCTGACATTTTTCTAAAAGAAAATAACATTAGAAATTTTTTAATTTTATAATCATATTCTTTAAAGACAATGTTATTTACTCTCTACATTAATACTTTAGTCAACTGTTTATATTTTAATCTGTGCAGGCAAGAAAACGTTATTTATAACCATTAATTTTTACCAGTTTTATACATAAAAAATATTCGAATACAATACAGATATATAAACATAAAACTAAAAAAAATATATTATATACTTTTTCAATTATCTCAGTTTTTTCAGAAAAGTTTCATTTTTCACTTATTGAAAAGTGAAAATGATTTATTTGTTAATTTCATTTATAAAGTTCTTTTTAGAGTTTCCAAACTTATAGAATGTTGCATTCGTTTGAGCCGTCAATCCGCCATATTAAGTCCAATTGTTATGTATTCATTTAGTATTATGTATTTTGAAATTTTATATTAAGACCTACTAATTTTTGTGATTTTATTGGATATAAGCTTTAATGCACAAGTACTATTTCACTCAAGAAACATACCAAAAAGAGAAAAAAGTAGTTGAAAATCTGAGTTTAATTGGTTTTCCTATAATTTTCAATGCTATAAATATATATTTCGCATTATAACTAGAGATAACTTAATCAAGTTATTTAATTATTTCAGGAATTATTAAGCTTTAATATGGGAACGAAAATGTGGGTTGCTTATATTTTTTATGTAGTCAATTAGATAATTAATTCTATAAGATGGAGTATTGTTTATACGTTAATACTATATAGGCCTATAATATGATATTTTTAAAAATCATTTTCATTTTACAGGCTGATAACAACAGTCTCTCCTCGGCCAATCATTTTAAAAAGTAATAGAGCAATCACTGTAGATTAGTGGTTCCCAAACTTTTTTGAGCCACCGCCCCCTCGGTTCCATAAACTTACACGCAATGCCACCAACCCGTTTTCCCTTGAGTGAGAAAGGCTTGGAAATACTCTCAGAAAAGCTTTTCTATGAATCTCACACTTTATATCCTTACCGTATATTGTTCTTCACATCTGGAAATCATTAAATGAAATGTTTCTTCTTACCCGTTGTAGCTTGTTACTAACTTAACTTAAAAAAGTAATTAAAAACTTAAAAAGTAACTTAACTTAAAAAAGTAAACTTAAAAGTAAAAAAGTAACTTTGTAACTTAAAAAAGTAAAAATAACAACAACAACAACAATAATAATAATACAGTAATCAGTAATAAGTTGTTACTCATTATAAGTTTTTGCAACCAAAATTGCTTATGACTAGTAACTTGTAAATTGTACAAAACTTGTACATTTTACTTTTGTAGCTTGTACAAAACTTTTCATTCAACGCTTTTTAATTGTAAGGAGCTGTCCATAAATGTCCACACTGGAAGGGAGGAAGGGGATTATGAGAAGGGGGAGGGTGAGGGTTGAACTTCAATAGACATTCGTTTTATTTCATTAAATTTTATACAGTTATGCATTCGATTGAGTTTTGTTGGACATCCGAAGAGGGGATGGGGTTATGGAAACTTGGACAAACTGGGACAATAGGGGATGAGGAGTAAAAATTTTAAGAAAAATGCGGACTTAATTTATGGACAGCCCCTAATTTGTAATTTGTAAAGATTTGTAACAACTACAAACGTTTTATGCAACAGAACCCTGGAGCGAGGGCTTCTATTCTTTGTATAGTTGACTTCTGTCGAAACTGTCAAATGATTAATTTACATAATAGTATTTTCACATCGTTTAATATCAATCTTAACATGGAATTACTTTCTCAAATAATGCAAGAACGCATTTATAATACATTAAAAGATGAATAAACAAAAATGACAGTAAAAATTACAAGTATAATAGTTTATCACAATGAGATTTAAAAAATGAAATTCTTCAAAAGATAGGCATGTAGTAAGTTATATAAATATAACGCACTACATGCTTATCTGTTTTAAGAATTATCTCTACAGTGTCACAATAAAATATTAATAGAATTATTTTCTTTTTCATTCATTTAATATAAATATAGGTTAATCAATAAACGCAATTACTTTATTAATTATTACTCAAACCGCTGGAAAATTCTCTATTAGAACATTAAATCAAGCAATAACATTTTCTACATGCTTCATATCGAAATTTCGCTTCGTGTTACTCTAATAATTATAAACGTTGAAACAGTTCAATGTAGACCATTGGAAATAAAGTTAATGATATACATCAAGCACATACATGCACATTCGTTGTAACAGAAAGAATAGAAGTTTTTCATTAACGTATTTTGTAATAAATGCATGAGTCTACTAAATTAATTTCTTTTAAGTTATGATTCATATCCTATTTGCGAATTTGTATATTTTAACAAACTCCAATTTCAAGACATCTCCAAATAACTTTCATTCCCTTACAGTTTTTGGGCTTCAATTTGAAGAAAATGTAGACCTATAAATTTCAACTGTCACCGCCTGTCTGCCGGTTCTTCCTTAATCTCGAGAACAGCGTTAGATAGATAAAGTCAAGACCAGATATGGAAAGCCTAGGGGCAAGAAGTCCCGATTAACTATATACAAACTTCCAGTCGAGAACGAAAGTCACGTTATTTCAAGTCAAAAATTTTTACCTGAAAAGAGTTAGATAGATGACCGGCATACCTATTGCTAACAGGAAAAGTATGATGTACAGGGGCACGAAATTACTAATTTGAGACGGAGAACATATATTTTAAATTAATTAAAAATTGCAGCCCGGCATTATGACGATCTCACAATAAAATAAATGTTATTCAAAAAAGTTAGTTTATAAATGTCTAATTTATTTCCGATTTATCTATAATATTTTTAAATTTAATAGAAGAATCCATTTTGTACATCTACAGGTTTTATCTTATAAAGTTATATCAGAAAAAGGTCCCAAAGGGACCTTTTTTTGATATAACTTTATAATCACAGGTCCCAAAGGGACCTAATA
Source organism: Centruroides vittatus (assembly GCF_030686945.1). Lineage (NCBI taxonomy): Eukaryota > Metazoa > Arthropoda > Arachnida > Scorpiones > Buthidae > Centruroides > Centruroides vittatus. The sequence goes on from NW_027122147.1 coordinate 417,571, forward strand.
TACATCGGATCTACCAAGAGGTCCGTTCAAAGAAGGATCTCCGAACACAAGTATGACGTTGCCAAAAAAAGACACACCACCGCCCTGTCGACGTACGCCACCGACCCCGATATAAAGGCAGATTTTGATAAAACCAGCCTCATTAAAACATCATTCGACACGGACCGCATCAGGGCCTTGGAGACCCTTGAGATTTACAAGGCGTCAAAATCGGGGAAATGTATTAATTTCAAGGATGGCAACGTTTTATCATATGTGTGGCGATATGTCTCCGAAATGCACCCGCAATGGTAGCATCTCAGAGTAGTGTAGTATTCCTGTACGGATGGACAGAGTCATTTTTATGATGGTATCATGGAGATTAAATGCATGTTGGATCGGTCGCAATTATTGCACCCGGGAGAGGTTCGATAGTTTGAATTTTGAAAGAATTATATTTGCATTCTATTTCAAAACCGTCGGAGAAAACCTGACGAAGATCGCGGAGGCGATCGAAAACGTTAGTTAATTGGTGGTTAATGTTCGTATTGAGTACCGGAAATTTAAAAGGCTTAAGAAGTTATAGCTTAGCGATCAATCACAAAAACAATATGTAATTATATATTGTGAAATATTTATTTCTAATTACAAATAAATGAAATTTTGTCTTGAAGCATGGTGTAGCATAAGTAACAATATTAATATGACAACAGTAAACTACATTGCTACATTTTGCGACAGTATGCGTAAAAAACCAACGTCAGTGCGAAGGTTGAGATTGCTTCTTTCTCACCAGATCAGAAATTCTAGGGGTAATCTTTGCAAGAGCACAACGAAGATCATTTTCCTCAACAAGTCTACTTCTGTATTTATACTTGATAACCAACAAGCTGGAAAACCCTGTATCACAAAGATATGTTGTTGGAAATGGAAGAAGACGCAACAGTCTCAGACAGAACAGGATATGACTGCAAACACTTGATCCAGAATTTTGTAACTGGCATTGTAGAGAAGCAGTTTTCGCTGCATCGCTGTTAATAAGTTCATTGAACTCCTCTTGTTCTGTCTCAGGAACATCTTCAACTTTAACTGTAAATGGGCTTTGACAAGTGCAAATGGGGTGTCAGGAAGATTTGGAAAGTACGATAAAATTTCGTCTGCAAATGTGCAAGTGTTCTTTCACAGAAATTATCATCGTAATCCTTTAATCTAGTTCAATGTCATGATATTCAAAGAAAGCAGATAAGGTAGGCAACATGTAAATTTTATTTTCATCCAATCTTTTTGCCAAAGCTGAAGTTTCATTTGGAATGATCGGATCTTTTCAGACAAATCGAGGCCTGTTGCACTTGGCAACAGATGTCACAAGATGTCAACCAAGTAAGCTATTTTCTGCGGTTCACTTTTATCACTGAAAAGTGCTTCGAACTACGGTCTTCCTTTCTGATTAAAAAACGTTTTGAGTTCATCACGAAGCTCACAACAAATAACACATTGCGGTTTCTCAATTCCTGCTGTAATTATTGAGGTAAAACAATACTGTAAAAATCCTCACTATACTTTCTTTTCTTAGCGTTCTTCTCTACATGATCCATTGTCATGGGATGGTTTGCTAATGAAAATAATATATAACAATAGCTTTAATAATACGAAAGATGATACAAGGCGTAATTCAGTCAATGCAGTTCATTAAAGTTTCCTATGAATTCTCTGTGTTGTTTTACCTTCAATACTGCTGATTTCAACACAATAGCTGCTTTTAACAGAGTAGCTACTCTCTACACATGTGTAACTGGTCCGCATAAGTACATTATGGTGCCAATCCTATCACATACACCTGTATTTGTACGGGGTGAATGTGATGGGATTGGCGCGATGATATCATTATTCCGGGTACTCGTATGTGGGCGTATCTGCATGTGGGCGGACCCGCCTGGAAACGGATAGCGGAGCGGTATCTCGGTTCCTAAGACCGTCGAAAATGTGTGTTTTCCGATGGTCTTAGGCGATCCCTGTGAAAAAGTCGTTCGACCCCCAAAGGGGTCGCGACCCACAGGTTGAGAACCGCTGGGATTGCTTGACATTTAAACATGCTTTGCAAAGAACAAGAAATGAAATGTATGGAGTATTTTTTTACGTTTTAATTTATATTTCAGAATAAACATAATTTTTGCACTGTACAGAATTATTATATGTACAGTACATTCAATAGAGCGAAGAATATTTTTAATTCGAATACTCCATCTTTCTTTAAGGTATAAATGACTTCCAACAAAGCAAAATTTCTGAGAATTTAACAAAAACAAGTAAAAAATTGGTCATTTAATAGAAAATATAATTTTAAATATTTAAAAACCCATAATTACAGAAATTTTTTCTAGAAATTATTAAGAGAAAACTAGAAAAATAAAGTATATTAATAATTTGAAAAAAAGAAAAAAATGATTGCGTGAACTAGAAAATAAAATTGTTTTCTACTCCATATATTTTTGTTTACGAATTACTATAAAATATTAATTTTATTTACATTTCCTTATTTTTTATTGAAATATAATTATGCTTTCCATTCTATATTTCTATACAATACGATTTTTAAAAGATAAATAACTTGATTTGTACTAATTCAAAATTTCTGTAATTTATAAAGAGAATTTGATTCAAACGTTCTCATATAATGGAAAGAAAATCTCTAAATTTGATAGAGAAATAGGTTTGTCTTACGCAGAATGATAAATTATTATACTAAATTTATATTAGGTCTAGGCTGTATGAAGTGGTTTCAGTTCTATTGTAGTTGTATAAAACAGTAAATAAGAAATTATTTTCTCATTCAATAACGGTTATTTCTAAGACTACTTTTATTAATAATCCGACGTATTTCATTTGTTCAAAAAACAACAGGCTAAAGAAGTACGCTCTACCTCTGGGCCCATACAACCTCTGGATGGCTCTGGTTACTAGCATCGGTTAAAAGAAGTTATTCAGAGTATTTAAGGCACGTAATGCTATATGAATTTAGAAATGTAATATTCTAGCGACGAATAATATTTGAAGTGTAGTACAGCGAATAATGAAGCTCTGGACGTCAGAAAATGTCAGCGTTGGTTTAAGAATTTATTTAGTAAAAAAGTCTCGGCAAGGCACGTAATTTTAATAAACGTAGAAACATTTAAAGTATTTTACACAAAACATTAATATTTTATAATTTATTCGTAAAATTTAAAAATACTAGACGGATAAAATATAGTCAACGTTGATTTACCTCGAGTTCAGCCGCTTTACTCTCGACTGGCTAATAACGAGATACAATTACCGATACATATCCTATGTTATGTTTAAATTTATTTTACAAAGAAACGAAAGCCCATTTACACATAGTAATGTTTTATTCAGGCTGTGGAGTCGGAGTTGGAGTCGGAGTCGTGGGGGTTTGGTTTTTTTTAGCCGTAGTCGGAGTCGTCAAAAATCCCCCGACTCCGACTCCTTTTCACTTTCCCAACTTGTTATGTATATAAAAAACGAAAAAGTATTTCAATCGTGTCACATTTGACTCTCCGAGTTTTTTTTTTTTTTTTTTTTTTTGCAAATCTCTACGTTTGGAGATCTCTCGAACCCAAAAAATGTCAAACAAAGGGAAAAATTCGCGCGTCCACGCGCGTATGTTGGCGTCTAATTTGTTTAATTTCTTTATTCTATTCTGAACTATTAAACAATATCTCAGAATGAGTAAAGTTTAAGAAACAAAATTTGGCACAGTAGCGTGTGTATAAAGGGCATTAATGCTATTAAATTTTGGTTCTTTATTAAAAGTCGACAGGGTAGAGACATAGAAGGGGTCATGTGTCATATCTCCAGTGTTGTCGGACTTAATGAATATTTTACTCGTTATTAGCATTCACAATCTTATAATATAATCGAGATAGGTTAATAATAATAATAATACTGTAATAATTATGATAAGCTCAGAGTTCAAACGGTTAAGAGTTGAAATTTGGTACACAGTTAGGATACATCATAAGAATGTACTCTGAGAAGGAATTTTTCGAAATTCCTCTCGCGGGAGGGGGGAAGAGGGAGAGGGTTAAGGATTACCCGACGAACTCCGTTTCTACCGTGCTATTTTAGATGCGGTATTTTGCGTTTTTGTGAAAAATCGAACATATTTTTAGACCCATCTAAAAATTCTCTAATTAGTCTCGGAAGAGAGAGGACCTAATTCTTGCACCCAGTGAAAACGGGTAGAATCGGCTATAATCTAAATATCTTAATCTCCGCTATCGATACTTTTTGCGTGAGCAACATCTGGCTCATCTGCTAGTTTTTTTTTTTTTTTTTTTTTTATAAAACTCGTCTCTACCTTCAAAATTAAGCTTGAGTTTTAATATGAGAAGAGACAGAAAAAGAAATCTTACAAAATTTGAAGATGATATTTATTATGCACTAGGAATAATAAATCACATTGACCACTCTTCGAGTTTGGATGTTAAAACGGCAATACTGCACTATCCAGACATTATCCATAATACAACATTGTCACCAACCAAGTTTCGGTAGAGCGTTTATTTTCCGCTCTTAAAATTATTAAATATGATTTAAGAACTTCAGTAAATGCTGACTTAATAGAAATGATTTTTTTTGTAAGGAGTAATTCAGTTTATAACAGAGATGAAAAATAATAAATTAATCAACGTAACAAAATAAGCAACCTTTTTTTTACCAGTCTAAATGTTATATTTCTCATTTTTGACTTAGTTTAATGTATCTGTATACTTATATATTATCCAATATACTCGTATATTATGTACTGTACAATATTTTTATTAAACTAATTTGTTTGTATAAGAACGTATTTACTATTTTTATTCATACACGCTTACCAAATACCAATGCCATCATCAAACGAGTCAATAAATGTGAACTTATATATTCGGTAGATTAATTAAACATTAAAATTTAACACATTTTTTAAAATCTTTTTATTTTGTATTTTTTTTTAAAGTAATCAGAATCGTCGTCATTATTACTTTCCCGGCTGTTATACAGTAAGGCCTATAACAAAGGAAAAGAATGACGATCAGTCAAAAAATGATTTTCTCAGATTTTTACGCTTTTGGACTCGGGAAGCCTTGAAACGTATAGAAGTGCAAAAGCATTCGGGGTTTTTTCTGTACGCACGGATGTTAGAATGTGTACCAACCGATTTAGTTCAACCATTTTCAAGCTTAACTCCTGTGTGCCATCCGACTCCGATTTAAAATCGTGCCTCCCAAACAGTTTAACATTCATACATACAGAAAAAAAAAAAAAAAAAACGAATCTTTTGCAAATCTCGACATTTCGAGGTGCCCTGAGTCCAAAAATGCAAAAATTTGGGGTGCGATCATTTTTTGAACTATCGCTACACTTTTCCTCTGTTATATATAACAACAGAAAAAAAAATTATCGTATTGACTCATTACTTAGAGGCATATTTTAGCTTTGGAATAAAAAAGTTTCTACGTTCTATCTTTATTAGAACTATATTTATTGATGCTAATATTCTGAGGTCACGTGACGACGTCAGAATTTTCTGGCCTACTTTGTTAACAAGTCCGCCCTTGGTCGGAGTCGTGTAAAAATCTACCGACTTCCACAGCCCTGGTTTTATTACACTCGCCGAATCCTGCATTTTAACTTCTGGTTCCCCCTTGTTAGGCAAAGCGTGGGAAAAATGCTGCGAAAGCAGTTATTAAACGGAACTAAGCGTTTGGTATGACGGTCAATAAGGCCATCTTCTTAAGGAAACAGCCCTCACCATTGTCAGAAATTCCGACAATAAAGTGTTTTTGTGGAAAAATAAAATGTTATGGTGTCTTGTATCCTTTTACTATCCAGACGAAAAAAAAAAAACAAACTTTCCATTACGTTGCAATAGGCTAAAAGTGGGTGAACCTTCCTCCCCTAGTTGCAAAACTTACTTCAACATATAATAAAAACGTAACGTTTTAAATCTATTTTGTCTATCCATTTAAATTGTTCGCATTGTGCAGTATCTACAACATAAACGCATTCAACAACGTACAGTACCTTATATAGTTAAAACTTGCTGTGTATTTTATAATATCTGGCTGTTCCTTAAATAATCAGTACATGGTTTACTTACAGAAAAGTAAAACAATACGGTAAGAAATCAGAGATAGCCAATAAATTGCTGAAATTATAAGGCTATTTTTATGCGCCATGTAAAAGGCCTTTATTTTAACTCTTTCCGCCCTGTGGGCACTAAGAGGGCCTCTTTTAGAAGGCCCATTATGGGTTCGGCCAGGCCCACAATGGGGCGACCGGGTGGTGATGGACGGGGCCGACATATCCGAGCAGGTACTACAGAAAAGTAACATCGGAGATCGAGTAGCCAATAAATTGCTGAAATTATAAGGCTATTTTTATGCGCCATGTAAAAGGCCTTTAAATAAAGTGAAAATATTACACTAGTTTGATTAAAAAAATTCATACTAGAAGTTGAAGGTAATTGATTGGACTGCTGTTACAGTTGGTTTACATTTTTATTTTTACGTGAAAATTAACAGAATGTGATCAGACATACCAAATAGCATTTTTTAAGTAAATTTAATAATTAGAAATTAATGATTTAAGTTTATTGAGATATAGTAGATATAACTTGAAGTGACACTCTCAAAACTGCAACTACTACATGCTAGGACAGCAAAATTATAGACTATGCTGTCTAGGCTTCACAAGCAGGATTTTTGCCAATTTTTCCAACACAACTTATTCCATTCATTTTGCTTTTATTACTGTTTTCTTCTTCAAAATTCTCTGAGGTTCTTAATGCCGCTCTTCCATTATGCAAGGAAGAAATACTGATATTTTGAAAATGTGTTATTTTCTTTGTTAAAAAGAAATACACGTGAAACCAAAATGAAAAAGGAAAATTTTAATTTAGGTAAAAATTATTAGCTACAGGTTCTTTTAGGATGCCAGTATATTTTCCGTCCCGACAGATGGAAATAATCGTATGAGCGAACAATATCGTTCAAAAATTCCCAGACTCATATATAGCTCGCGACAAAGGGAAAATAATTAAAACTAATCTTATGCTAATGTTATACTATTACGAACACGAATAAAAAAAATGCAAATTAAAACTAATATTAAACTAAAGGAAGAGAATAAAGGACAGGTAAGAAATTAAGAAAGGGGTATCCAGCGTTGGTCTTTGAGGTCTTCGAAAAATCGGTCTCTTTTATAACGTCCTTGGCGAGGGTCTTACACAAAATATGTAGAGGGGATTCTCTTTCCTTTCAGTTCATTCGCTTGTCGACCGTTCAGATGCCAAAATTCAGTTAATTCTCATGAATCGATCACAACGAATTCTTTAGTCCGTCTATGAAACGCGACTCTTTCTCTTCTGCACGCTGCCAGAACGCACCAGAAGCTCGTCTCACTCCACTCCTTTCTTGAGTCCGAATCCTTTTTGTTCTCATATTCACGACCCTCCTGCCCTCTGATTTCGTACTCGACCCCTCAGGGGCCGCGCACCCTTTCTTTGTTTTAGGGGATATACGATGACCATATAAGGAAAGGAATTTCGGAAAGACATTCCAAAGAGGAAAAACAATAGGTAAAGAAAAGAAAGGGAATAAAAGCGCGAGAAAGTGAAATTAAAAATAAAAATAAAATATAAACTATATACAAACACATGGCGTACAGCCACAATATACATGTACCAATGTTTGATGTGAAAACTATCATACTACTATTTAAAACTTTGAAAATTTCATTCTGTAAATTGAAGGACACAGAAATTACATATAACAATGGTACAAAAACAGGGTATTGTTCAAATAATATTCTTGGAAAACATGCAATCGATTTTCATGTCCACTTTACAGAGGTTTTGAAAAATAATAGAAAGTTTTTATTATTATCTGCAGTAGGCAGTGTTTGCTTAATCAAGGTTAAACAGAGTACATATCAACAGTCTTTTACACTATGGTGGTACAAATATTTGCTAGACCCAGCAGCTGTTAAAGGCAAGTTTTACTGTATATAAAATAAGGATAAATAAATTATTTTGTTTAATAAATTTTTATTTAACTGTAATTTCTACATCAAACATGTCACTATAACAAGAGTTGTTTCTTTGTTTTTATACATAACTTCTTACAAATGTTTAATCCTGAGATTTAATACAACATTCAAATAAGGAACAATCTTTAATTTTAAATATTGAAAATTTGGATTAATATAAATAAACAATCTGTTAATCTTAAGTTAAATTTACACATTTTACATATATTTATGATTGGGAAAATATTTGTATATTTCAATACAAAACTATGTACAGTACAACATAATACTAATGTATCCTATTTCACGTGCATCATTTTTGCAGCAGTAAATGTCTTGAAATCAATTTTAAAAACTTAATACTGATTTCGCCATCAAACCAAAATGTGGCCTGAAGTTCTATCACTTAAATAAATAATTATATAAGAGAAGATCTTAATAAAAAGAAATTCATAACTTACAAATTTATTGAAGTCTTCCTAAATTGTTTAATTATGTTTTAAAATTGAAAATATTATTATTATAATACTATTCATCAATTAATGAAAATTAAGTAATTTGTTTATGAAAACTGTTTAAATTAGAAAAAAATTTTTTAACCAAATAATGAGAATAAATTTGAATTTACATCTTTTTTTATAATAGAAATATTTTTATGAAAAATGTTCAAAATATATAAATAATTAGAATTATAATACAACCTAAAAAAGTAACTTTTAAAAATTAAAATTAATTTAGTGAAAGTTTTAGAGAGGGGGAATACCTTCTAATTATAAAAATTTCTAAATAAACAAAATATAATATAATGCTTAATTTTTTATTAAAAAAATATATAAACTTTGATTTTATTTGAAATTTATGAAGATCCAATGGTTGCAAAGTTTCGCCGTTTTCTCCAGAAATCTTTTCCCTGGTGCCACTCTCCCTCTACCAAACTTCTCACAATCATTTTGGCACGATTTGGCCACAATGGATGATTATGAAGACTCAATTCATTAGCTAGTTGGTTGGCTGCTTCTAATACTGTAATGTGCTTTTTGCTAGCTTCGTGCAATATTTTCTTTGTTAAGCCATATATCTACATATAGAAAAAGTCAAATAATTTAATTAGAATATAGCAAAATAAGATATACTTTAGATCAAATAAGTGAATTAAAATAAACAAAATAAACAACTATTAAACCTTTAATATTCAAAAATAAAGAAAATAGTTTTGACCTTTTGATACATACAGACTTATACACAAGATCAAAATTTGTACTAAAGTGTGTATGAGCCATTCAGAGGTCAATCAGCCTAAGTCCCTTTAAAAAAAAATTTAAATCAGGGTTTTCAGTCTAAAAAGTACAATGAGTAAAGTTTTCAATACTATTGCTCTCATGTCCATAATGTAAACAAATAATACTGGATTACATCATCTGTTCTGCCAAGAAAAAAATGAAACAAAATAGTGAAGCCTATGAAGCACAACTACATTAGCTCGCCTGTAATATTGTAACAACCACACTTAGATTGGCTTCTAAATGGCTCATATGGTCTCACATATTAGATTTAAAAATAAATTATAAGAGTTACAAATAAAAACAGTTATGTATCATATACAGGTAAGTAGAACTTTGATTATCCAAACCCTAATTAACTGAGATTCTCTGTTACCCAAGGAGAATCTTACTACTTTTAACCTGGACTGTACTAAGCAACTGATTTTTTTAAAATTCTTTTAGTTCTTCTTTTAGTTCTTATCTTCTAGATAGCCTTTGTTTGATGCCCATTAGGGGTTTGGCTAGACAATGAATGATAGTGGTCAGGTTATGAAGGTCATGAAAAATGATGTTAACATAATTGCAGAATATTGCTTCAAAGAGAACTGCTATAAAATATAACACTACTTCAACTGTCATATAACATTGGACTATAATTTGGTGATGATAATTATAAATTACTAAAGTAGTTATATATAGCTATAAAATATAAAACTCTGACTTTTTAAAATGAACTTTAAAATGATAACACATATTACAAAATCTTTATGCTACCTTTTATCTTTTAACTTCAATGTGAGACAAACCATTCATATTAAAATGCAACTACAATAATACACATTTCTATTGTTAAACCTATTGTATTCACTGTATATTACATAGTATACAAAATATAGTTCTTATATATGATTGAATTCACTAATGCATAAAAAGAAGTTTAAAGGTGATATCATATAAATATTTTATACTCATAATTTTCATTCCAAAATGTCTATAGCCATCTATTTTATCAAAGTTTTCAGTTATCCAAGATAGAATCACAGTCCATATCATCTCAGATAATCAGGTTTTACTGCACTTTAAATTTATGAAATAAAGAGAATAGCCAGAAAAATGTGAAAAAAGACTTTTTATACAAAATGTTAATTATTTAACAAATTTTTTATAGTAATTAAATATATAAAGTTTATATTTTATTACTCAAAATACATATGTACTTTCATTATTATCATGTTTTATTTTTATACAATAATTTGAGCCATTTATTTTGAAAGTAGCCCAAGTCCATTTATGTTAAAATCAAGATATTTAAGGGTTTTGCATTTTAATAAATTTAAAAATATTGGTAACTAGTAAAATGGTAGTATAATGTTTTTGTGTTTCTAAGGGTGTAAAATTTATCAACCCAATTAGCATTATTAACATTGTTTAAATAATATGTTTTTGATGGCTATAAATGGACTTAAGCCAATTTCAAAATTAATGAAATAACTTTTCTAATTCTTAAAAAAGCATAAGTCCATGGAGAAAATAAATTTTCCTTGAAATAAAATGAAAGAATACTATTTTATGTTATAAAATTAATAAATATTCAACTTTTATTCACTATTAAAGAAATGTTACATTAGAATTAATAATATTTTGCAACTAATTATTCATTCTTCTCAAATTTTTGCATACAGGAGAGATTTAAAATAATTATGGTGTACAGATGGTATATAGTATAATAGATCCATTAAATCGTTGTATTTTAGCATTGCGATTGGCCTTGTTTTTTCGTACAATGATGTCAACTAATTATTATTAAAGTTTCTTGGTATCCCCCGACGCAGTAGTAAAGCCAACGTTTTGAATAGTGCATCATCATTCATTCATGTCTTATAGAACATTTTATATGGTTGTTCTCAAAAATCTCATCCAACATATTTTTAACTAATTTACCCTTTCTCTGTTAGTATTTTTTAACCTTCTAAAAATCATGTTCTCTAGAGGCTTAGTTGAAATGAAATCCTCTCATTTCATTTCATTTAGACCAGCGTTTCTCAAAGTGGGCGATAACGCCCCCTTGTGGGCGGTGAGTAAATCTAGGGGGCGCTGGAGGCAGGGTACTGAACGATGATCAAAGGTAAAAGTTCCCTTTCTTCTGTCAAACGGATAAGAGGAAACATTGCATTTAATGGTTTCCAGATGTCGAGAACAATGTACAATAAGGGCACAAAGTGTGAGATTCATAGAAAAGTTTTCCTAAGAATATTTCCAATCCTTTCTCACACGGGGGGCGTTGGGTATAACTTTATGGAACAAAGGGGGCAGTGGATCGAAAAAGTTTGAGAATCACTGATTTAGACTGATCTTATTTTTTCAACACTTTTTTATGACTTCGTAATATTCTTTAGAGACAAACAATAAATTGTTTTTTCTTAACACCATTTCTACAAATCTGAAGTCTCTATCATTAGGTAGAAATGAATGCCCTGATAATAGGAACTTACGTCAATGACATCTACATTATGTTCAGCAGATTGGACAATTTTTATCCATATCAAAGCTACTTTTATGTACTTTAAAATCTGAAAATCCAGGAAATGATATGCGTGGTCATATGAGTGGATCATCCAGAAAAATTAATGAAGAAAAAAGAATTCTGTTCACAATCACGTTCAAAGTTTTTCTCGATTTGAATCCCACAATCCTAACAGAACACATGTCGCTGTAAGCTATAATATGCTTTTCATTCCTAAGATTTTTTAATGTTTCAGGATACATGATGCTACTTCCTGTGAACTTCTGGATGTGACAGTTTCATCCCAGGCACATATGTAAACATTATTGCCATGGAAGTTGTGAAAGCCCAGATTTAAAATGTACAAACTACACTTGTAATATGCAACTGAAGTAACTAGTTAACTTTGAGTACGGCAGTGCTTTTTGCAAGTTGAAAGAAAAACCAAAATAGTGATCAGGATTATTTAATGCTAAATCTTGGTCTTTTTTTAATGATTTTCTTGCCAATTCTGCCTGTCTTAAATGAGCATCATGTTCTTCCATAAGGTTTGTCTTTTCTTCATCATTATTTGATGCCTTAACTTTATTGTTTAAAAGATCACATTTTTGGCAAGTATCTTTCTGCAGCTGATGGAAATGTAAATTAAAGTCTTCTTTAAAGTTTTTCCTATAAATTCACTCATTAACAGAGCTAGTATTATTTTCTTTACATTTAAGCAGGTATAGGCCAAACATATTCTTTATATTTAGATCAGGGTGTAGGAATTTTCTGTTAGGATTGTGGGATTCAAATCGAGAAAAACTTTGAACGTGATTGTGAACAGAATTCTTTTTTCTTCATTAATTTTTCTGGATGATCCACTCATATGACCACGCATATCATTTCCTGGATTTTCAGATTTTAAAGTACATTTTAACTGTCCTTCACTCAGTGGCGTAGCCTGGGTATCAGCCGCTCGGGGCAGAAAAAAATTTCACCGCTCCCTTATTTAGGTATCCCAATTTAAAAGACTAAAATATACAGTAATTCTAAAGAACTTTTCAGCAAGAACAATCATCATTATTGTGTATTGTACAGGTTCAAATTTTTACAAGATATTATTATTATTTATTGTGAAATTTTGCCGCCCCCTAAAAGTGCCACCCAGGGCGGGCTGCCCCCACTACGTTACGCCACTGCCTTCACTTATATTAAACATATTCAAAAATAATTTTTTACAAACTGGAATTTTTCCATAAGCAGTATTTAAAAAATATTTAAAACTGTAGTTTTTTGGCAATCCTTTACAAATTCTTAACTGTTTTCTTTTGACAGTAATGTGCTCAGTAGCTTTGTAAAGTAATATATTTTGCTTATTAAAATCATCCAAATTCCAAAATTTATCAAAAATCTTTTTCCTTTCTTCTGCATGGAGATATTTTATACAACTCTTTGAACAACGGCAATCTTTGTTTTGGAACACCTTTGCAGGCAGTTTTTCCATTTTGAGTATAATATTTTTTTCCAGCATTCCATTGGATTTTTCGTAATTTTTGAGTATGTGTTATCATTCTTGTTTTTTAGTATTTTTGTTGTGGAATTGTCTGAGACATTGGCTTCACTCTCTGTTGACGAATATGTTTCTATGATTCTTTTTCTTTTTCTATTTCCAAAATCAAAATTAGTACTTTTTAGATTGTCTACACTTTCTGATTCCAAGAATCTTTTTTTTTTTTATTAAACTTGAAGGTAACCATTTTCAAACATATTGAAATTTATATTAAAAACAAAGCACAAATTAAGCAAACCAAATTACCCAATACAAAATGTACCACAGCTGTGTACAGTGTTGCCAAATGTTTTTAGTGTTTGTAGCCAAAAATTTTCTATAAAGTAGCCCAAAGGTAGCCAATTCAAAAATTCATTTTATTTAAAAAATCCTTTTCTGAGTTAATCGAGCAATACTACATTAATAATAAAACAAAGCTCTTATCTCATAAAATTTTACTGCATAATATACTCCATGTCCATTTGCAACTCTCAAAGTGGGACTTAAGCCACTTTCAAAATAAAATTTTTTTATCATTCTATTAACCAGCTAATTTTTGTTTTACAAAATCTTAGTGATTTTAAATATATTATTTATAATTACCGTATTTCGCGGACTATAAGACGCACCTTAATTTTTAAGCAATTTAAAAAAAAAAAAAACCTATAAGATGCTACGGACTATAAGACTCACCTGAATTTTGGAGGCAATTTTTCAAAGAAAAAAGTGCGTCTTATAGTTCGTAAAATACAGTAGTTTCAAAATGAAAAGATAATGTAGAAATGTAAATATTAAAATAGCTAGTTTGTTTTTTGAAAAATGGATTTAGGCCACTTTCAAAATAAACGGCTCATTTATTTGTATACTGTTTATTTTGTTTTACAATTTGTATTCAAACTATAAGATTTTATGATAAATTATGAATGAAACTTGGCAAAAATGATGTTCTACAGGATCAAATGATATAAAAATTCATGCATTTAAACATTAAGTTGTTTAAATGCATGAACAAAAACTATGTTTATTACCAGTTGTACAAAAAATAAAATTACTAATACAGTAATATTAAATAAACACATAAAATTAATAATTAATTAATTAATTATAATAAATATTACTAATAATAAAATTGTAAAAAAGATTTCATTTTGTTCTTGATTAACTAACTTGTAAATATTTTTATTAAGATTGTTATTTTATATAATAAGCTTAAATTAATTTTATATTGCACTACACAATCTTAAGACATTTATAAAATTTACATAAAAACTCTTCATCTTAATGGAAATTTTATAATTAATAATTATCATTGTTGTGTGATTTTTTAAAGAAAAGATCTGTACATGAAATTATTCACTGTTTTAAAAATGTAAACAAAAGTATTAAAAAATACATTAAAAAAAGCAAAACAAATAAAAATTAAATAGTTTGAAACTCAATTTTTTAAACTGAGTTTCAAACTCATTATCGACATTATTTTGCAAAATCACGCAACATTACTTTTTACGACAAAAATCATAAATACTCTGTCTTTTAGTTAAAAATCAATATAACAAATTATGATACAATAAAACTAACTTCAGATTCATATTCTACTCCTGCAAAATCTAAAAGTGATGTATTCTTAACAATCAAAATATCACATTAGTTGATATCATTTTGATAAATTCCTCTAAACATTAAAACAACTGTCCAAGTATTAAGCTTTTAAAGTCATATACGTAACTAAATTTTATGATTATGTAACTTAAAATTAAAATTTTTTTGACTTTTTTTGTTCTACATATGAACTGTATCATTTAAATATTCATAATAAAGTTTAAAAGAATAAATTTTAATATACTGAATATTCCAATGTTTTATCAAAATGTTTTTCTATTTCTGGATCTTTGTATACTCGTCCATAATTTTCATGAACCGAATTTACCATAGCCTAAAATAAAAAAAAGTTTAAACTTAATATAAAAATTATTAATTAATTTGATTAATTTAAGTTAAATCTAGTTTCTATCTCACCATTCTATTAGGAAGAAATTCAAATACGTATGTTATTCCAGCATCTACAAGTAACTGGCAATCTTCTTCAGATTCTAATAGAGCATTAGCTGTACCACAGATAATTTTAGCTTTGATTTTGGGAATTATAGCAGGCTTCAATATCTACGTTAAAATACATAATCTAATGCTATTTTAAATTCCATTTTCATATATTTATTCATTTTAACATATACTGTATATGTATTTTTAACAGCAAACTTATTAATAATTTTAAGAACTTACGTGTCCAATTGCACAAGGAGAAAAAATATCACAGTTATATTCAAGTATGCTCAGATCTCCAAAATTTACTTTTTCTACAGTCAAACGCCCTTTAGCCTATTAAAATATTTACCTTATAATATTTACCACACAAAATAATTCATTTTTATTATATTATTTTTAGAAAAAACACAAAAATGCATACTTTACAAGCAAGAATATCTCTTATGTCATCTATACGTTTTTGACTGGAATCTGTTACAAACACATGAGCTCCACAAGAAATCAATCTTGATACTACGTCAAAACCTAGAAATGATATACATATATAAATATATATATTTAAAATTTCAATATATCTGAGAATCAACTTATAAAGACAAAATCAGTACAGTCAAATACTAATATAGCAATTATCAATATAGCGATAAATCCCTCTATAGTTTTAAATATGCAATTCATATTAGAATAGTGTAAAAGTTCTGTCAATTGAACAATATTCTCTACTGCAATAAATTTCTGTTTGGCAATACAATTTTTTTACTGTACTCATAAATTAAACAGTATTTTCTTTTCTCTACAATGATGATAATGCAGTTAATTAATCTTAATTTATCACTCATTTCTGGAATCAAAACATGGTACTGTCTTAATACAGCAAATATTACCTGTTGTTAGTAGGTATTAGTTCAGATGAGCAGAGTTGCCAGATTCAGCATGTTTTTAGTGTTTTAACACCCAAATTTATTGTTTAGCAGTTAAAATTAATTACTATTTTCTACTTTGTTTAGCTAAAACGTAGCATTGGGCAAATTGTTTTTTATATTTAATATTAAATGACAAATTTAATTTTTTCTAAGCAGTTTAGAGCTTATTAGTTCTAATCTATCATTTCCAACTTTTTCAAGAAATACTGTAAACCCAATCAAAACTTAAAATCCACCACAACTTGATCTTATTACGTGAAATTAATAAGAAGTAGAACTCACTGTGTGTGGCGTTACCAGGGCCGAATCATTGCATAGACAAATGAGACAAATGTCTAGGGCCCAGTTTTTAGAAGGGCCCGGTCAACCTGTCTATTTTGAAAAGATTTGTAAATAAGAATAGTTTACTCTTCTGTCGGACAACTGTATATAATAAACAAATAAACAAAAATATATTGCTTTTTAGATGGTTATTGTGAATTCTAAAATCTAAAGAAAATGTGTTCTTATGTTTCTTCTTATTGAAAGTAATTCTTCCAATAATTTAGAATTTTTTTATAGCGATAAGAATAATATTAACTACAAGATGATGAGCCCAGCATTGCCCAAGCAAAAAATAACAACAAAGGTTAAGATTTGTACATTTTACTGTTTTATACATCAAACAAAATGCTTAATATTAATTATGATGATATAATTGATAATTTTCCTGAATTAAAAACTAGGAAACAGAATTTTTAAATAAAGTCTATTCATATTTATATACAGTCAAACCTGTTTTTGTGCAGTCTTTTTCTGTGCGATTTGTTTTGTGCGATTTTTTTTGTGCGGTATATGAAAATTTCAATCAAATTGGAACATAATTGACTCCTGTAAAATTTTTAAAAACTCTATTGGTTGTTTTCTATGACATCAGCAGGTTTTTTCATTTTTTATTCAGTAAAATTTTTTTCTCATACGTTTATTTCGGTCCCCTCTTATTTTAATAGCATAAAAACCATAAATATTATGTTATATTTGAACAGATGCGGTAAGTTAGCTCCCCTCCAGCTTTAGACTGCAGATGTGAAATTTCACGCCTTGTTAAATGAAATAACACTTCTTGCAGCTACATTTATCAAATAAAATCATTATTTAACGATTATTTTTAACTTTTTAATGTTAGATTCGTATTTAAGTGGAAATAATTAATTAATATAAAAATTAAAATTCTTAGAGGATTTTTTTCCCCATTAGGTGTTGCAGAAAAAAGTCCAAGGAGTTAAAAAAGCAATTCCTAGTTATTTCGTACGGTTTCAAGTTATTTTCTACGTGAGACTTTTTTTATGGGGTCCCTATTCACGGCACAAAAAAAGATATTTTTTTAATTGTGTTGCGAAAACTATTTTTTATAGCCACTCGTGAAGTTTTGCGCGATTTTTTTTATGCATTTTCTTTTATGCGGTCCCTATCCCCCGCATAAAAACAGGTTTGACTGTATTATTACTAGCCACATATAATAAACAAGTAATGAACTGTTTAAAAATCTATTTTCAAAATTCGGAAAAATAAATTTATAAAAAATATGATTGATAATTGAAGTAATAAAAATAATTTGGTTAAGTCCATAATTATTATGGATTTAATCAAATTACTTTTATTATGGATTTCAATCAAATTTTTATTAATCAAATTATTTTTATTACTTCAATTATCAATCATATTTTTATAAATTTATTTTTCCGAATTTTGAAAATAGATTTTTTAAACAGTTCATTACTTTTAATAATATAAAATATAATACGACTTTACAAAGTAAACTTTGTCTTTTGTCCTTCTTTTCGCCATTCGTACCATCCGCAGTCCTCAAAGCTTCACAATCCTCCAGAGACGACCTTTCTTTAGAGGCTACTGCCTCCGTGATAAAATGCAAAGTAGGTAAAAGAGTCCTCTGGTATTTTGCCACAATAAAAATATTACATTTTAAGTAAAAATTAAAAGAAACATGGCCGGCGTTATTACATTTAATAATATAAAATATAATACGACTTTACAAAGTAAACTTTGTCTTTTGTCCTTCTTTTCGCCGTTCATTACTTGTTCATTATATGCGGCTAGTAATAATATATGCAGCTACTAATAAAAGTAGTATCAAAATGTATGGTCTCTGTAAGAAAGATTAATAGAATATTAAATAAAATTTTAAATATTTTTATTATCTAACAGTATTACCTGCCATTTTTCTTTGGTGTTTGTTTATTATGTGATTTTTTAGCGATCTTTAATGTTTGAATTTTTTTCCGCATAATTTGCATACATATCTTTTTGCATTTGAGTGTGTAATTATGTGGTCTGTACAGTCAAACCTGTTTTTATGTGGTCTTTTTTTGTGCGATTTTTTATTTGTGTGGTATAGTTGGCGACTAGTCTCATGCGTTTTGTCATGTCTCACGTTGACTTATTATAGCATAAATGAACTTATTATAGTAATATTATTGCATGAATAGGCGAAAAATGAAATAATTTATTTTTTAAGTCAACAAAACACCACCTGGACATATGTAAAACAGACGATAGACAAGACGATGCAGTCAAGTGCTGACATCTGTTGCCAATAAATTCTACGTCTGTTTTAATTACGTTAATTAAACCTTCAAAGTGCTTTCACATTCCTGGACCATTAAGATAAGATTCATTTCAAAGCGTAAATGTACTGTATTATTTTTTCTATTTAGATATAAAATTTTAGGATTTTTATTTTATGTTTAGACATAATCCTTGAAAATGAATAAAGGCAAAAACAAAGCGAAGAGGAAGGCAATTTCCTTAGAGACTAAGACTACGATTTTAAAACGAGTTATTTTCTATGAGACTTTTTATGCGGTCCCTATTCATCGCATAAAAAATATTTTTTTAATTGTGTTGCGAAAACTTTTTTTTATAGCCACTCGTGAAGTTTCGTGCGATTATTTTATGCGTTTTTTTACGCGGTCCCTATCCACCGCATAAAAACAGGTTTGACTGTATATCTTGATTTGTATCTAAAAACTCTTCTGCAGATTTGACACACTTATGCCTATTAAATAAGTTAGAATATAATACAGTTGTAGTCAGTTCATCCAGCACTCGATAATTCGGAATGCAGAATAATATCAATCTAATTATAGTGCAGACACATAAAAAGATACATATATAAAAGCAATACTTTTGTGTGTTCGATAAACGAAGTACAGTATAATATACAAAATAAATGAAAGATTTCACTTACCATTGTAATTGGTTTTTTTTATTATTTTAAATGAAATAATATAACTTCATTGTTTTCTTTTAATATTATTGAACATGGTCAATTGCACGTGTCTTCTATTTTGGATATGGATTTCAATAAATAATTATTTGTGCTAAATTTACTGCTGTTTTGAGTTTTTCGGTCTTCGAGCTTGACATATACATAACAAGGGTCTCGAATAGAGTCGGACTTAAATAAGATTTAAACGTTTTTTTAAATGTTTAAATTTTTAAACGTTTCAGCTACAGTTTTGCTTAAATGTCTTTTCTTTCTACAGGAAGCTTACAAAACGTCGAATATGAAATTTTAATTTGTGACTTCTCCCTAAAAAGTTTGTGCAAGTTGATTAATGTGTCTAACATAACTCGCTTTTGTTTATGCTCACCCTGCTTAGTTACGAAACTTTTTTTCCGGCACACACACTACTATTTGAATCTTCCATAAAAATAGCAATTCTTTTTTTAAAATATTACAGCTTTTTCTGGTGCCTTGTCTTAAGTCTACAAATATTAACTTTCAACTTACATTCTTCAAAGGTTTTATTGTCTTTTCTGTTTCTAAAACATTGTACTTTTGACTAGTTTTCCACTTATCCTTCTGTTAAAAAATCTTTTTGTCTTTTTCAGTTGAGAGACTTGAAAAATTGTCTTTTAGTTGTTGAGATACAACTTCACTATGCAACAGCTGTTTCTTTATGGTTTCTGTATTATTTGCAGTTAGTGAATCTACTAGTGCATTCACTGTGGTGTTTTGCATGTGTGCTGGAGGTTGTTCTGTTATTCGTTGTAGGTGTTTTTTTGTAACGTTACACTTTAGTCTTAAGTTTAACTATTTCCGCCACCTGTTTTTTGATCATCAAGTTTCTTGTCTTCCTCGCACGAATATGCTTCTGTTGTGCTGCTCGTGTTCGCCTGTTAATATCTTCATTCTGAGGAGGTGTAGTAGTAGTGGGTCTTCTTTATCCGAACTAGGAAAGGTTACGGAGGCATTACTTATGACTTGTGCTAAATGACATCTACAATTCTTTGCTTTTTCTCTCCACAATTTTCTAGCTTTTTGCTGTTCTCGGGGGGGGGGGGGTCATTTGGGTTCACAGTCTTAACAATTCCTTTTTCTTTCGATACTTTTCATGTTCTTTAACTTTTTGTTGTGTGTATTTGTCAGGGTCATTTTTATGCATTGGTACTGTACCTTAATCTTTCCGCTACACGTTTTTTTCTAGGCGTTCTTCACATGACATTTTTTTCTTGCTACCATATTCTGTAAAAGACATATTATACTATAATTAAATGTGTGAGATAGTATCATGAAATAAAATGAGATAAATCATGGAATGACAGTTCATGTGTTAACCATAAAAATACTCTGATCTGACATTTTTATATCTCCCCTGGACGTAAAGTCTTTCCCCTTGAATCTTAAGAGGCAGGGGAGATATGACAGGGAAGATAATTTTTTGTTAGAAAACAGAAATAATCGTAACAGCATTTATCATATGTAATTAACAAAGAAATATGAGAATCTATGCACAAATAACAGTAAATATACAAATAAAATGAAGTCTTTAGGTAAATAATTACAAAATAAAACTTACCAGTGGAGAGATCACATTCACTCATTCACAACTGTACCCACAGAGTGACGTTACTGAAATGACTGACAAAATAGCTGCGTGGCTAGCTTGCATGACACTTGCTGCTAACTTCACGTCCAATGAAATGTGTTCAAGATCACATCTTCCCAGGACAAAGTAAACAAATGCAGTTTTTTAAGGAATATAAAAAGCCAGGGGATGAGATGTGAAATATGTGAGACAAATGTAGATGTAAATATTTTTTATGAAAAAGAAATATTATGTAATTTTACTTGTTACATTACAATAATTTATTTATCCTATTTTTTTAAAATGAACAATTTTGATATTTTATTAGATTTCTATGTATTTAAAATTACTGATGCACGAACAGAATCAGATAGGGGACAGACCAGGGGAGGGATGTTTTTCATGTTTGAGGTACTATTGTGACTAAATTAAGTATATTTAAGTAATGAATTTAAGTGACTGTAAAGATGGTGAGTTTTGAAAGATGATAATGTTATTTTGAACAAATTTTCGAAAAAAAATTGAATTTTTTATTGTGGACGTCAAAAGTACCTCTTAACTTAGAATGACCCAAATATCAGTACAATGAGGAGCTTTGTGAAGATTTGTTAATGTGCGACGATCTAAAAAATACAACTATGGGTTGTGATATTTGCAATAAAATCGATGATTTCATTCAAAGTAATGAATTAGATTGGAAAAAGTGCATTGACATCTGCACTGATGGAGCTAAAGCTATGCAAGGTCCAATTTCTGGCGTAGTTGTAAAGATTAAAGAAGTGGCATCTTGTTCAAGTAGCCACTGTATTCTGCACAGAGAAAATATAGCAGTAAAAACATTCCTCAGTCTTTAGAAGACATTTTTAAGGCACTAACAAATATAGTTAACTTTATAAAAAAAGCTTGTTAAATACTAGACTTTTGAGGCAGATTTGCACTGAAATGGGTAGTGATTATGACTGTCTACTATTTTATACAGAAGTATGTTGGTTGAGCCAAGGAAAAATATTGATGAGGATATATGAATTACATTTTGAAGTACTGTATTAGCATTTTTAAATGAATGCAAGAGTGAAGATCAGAAGAAATCACCTAAGGAAAAAATACAACTACATATTGATTTTATGATTTCTGACTACACTTTACAAGGTGTAGCATATTTGTGTGACATATTTGATAAACTTAACACATTAAATTTATCACTACAAGGCAAAATAATATTTTCACTGCCAATGACAAAATTTCTGCATTTAAGATGAAAATTTCAATGTGGAAGAAAAGATGTAAGGCAGGAAAATTTGAAATTTTTGATAAATTGAGTTATCTTTTAGAAAAGAAAATTCTCATTGATACTGATTTAAAAAAAGCTATAATTCAACAGCTTGAGGATCTGCACATACCGCTAAGCTAATGTTGTTTAATTCACTGTTTGTAAGCTCTTGGGTTGATGGATTAAACCAAAAGAAATTGTACTAAAAAAGAATTTAATTCTTTTCCAGACAGTATTAAATTAAACTTGTGTAAAAACAGAACTGGGTGTATTATGATTCTGATCCGCTTAAATGATACATATAGCCATATAAAAAGGAGTTAACATATTTAGTCAGTAATTTTACATAAAGTATATAACCATAATTTTTTTATTATTCATTTATTTAATTTGTCTTTCCATTTGAAAAAGTAAATCTAAATTTTACATAAAGCAGATACTTGCTCAGCAAATAATTAGTCTAATTCACAACACAACACCTTTACTTGTTGCTGAGATAGTTTTATTGAAAGAACTTTAAATTTTACTTTTATATATATAGTTAATGAATAATTACAGCTTTTATATGATCTTAAAAGAAGAGAGAAACATACCTACAGATCCAGCCCCCTGAACAGCAACAGTTTTTCCTGCTAAACTTCCCATTTTCATATAATCAAGAGCTGCTTCCATTGCACAAATAACACCTGATGAAATATTACAGAATATTTTATCATCATTTTCATACGAAAAAATATCAGAATAATTTATGGAACTAATTATTATGAATATAAAATTAAAATAAAACGATTATATAGATTACTTTGAATAGGTAGATAACAAAATTTGATTAAGACTGTTTATTGTTTTTTTCATAGTCTTGACATCATTTAGTAAACTGTGTAAACTTCACAAGTAAACTGTTCTAAACTGTCCATTGGTATGTGTCATGCTTTAAATACCACAGGATATACAGTGATGTGGATTATGCAATGGTTTAATTTTTTATTATAGTGACTTTCTACAAAGTATTATTGCTATATGTGGCATATGTTACTGCATGTTATTTGCATGATATTATGGTTATTAACTCTATCTTATCTAATATTACCTCTGCCTAAAAGTTTTGCAGGATTTCCAGAACCTCCAATATCTTCAGGTATGCAAACTGCCCATCTTGTACGAGAGTGGACATTATATAAATCTTGAGGATTTGTACCTATATCCATTGCTGTAACTTCAAATAAAATATTAATACTACTTAAATATCATGAAAAATAAAAGTAAATGAAACTTAATATTAATTTTATGCACTAATAAATGTTATGCATTAAAAAAGCATTTCAAATGCAATTAAACATTTAAAACATTTATTACATTTATTTTATTAATTTTAAAATTCTACTATTTTAAGTCATATCATAAAATTGAAATAGTAATATTACCGTATTTTACAGACTATAAGACGCACTTTTTTCTTTGAAAAATTGCCTCCAAAATTCAGGTGCGTCTTATAGTCCGTAGCGTCTTATAGTCCGTAAAATACAGTAAGTAAATACATTTATCAAAACTTAATAGATATATAGTTTTCTGAAAATGAAATCACCAGAATGGCAAATTAATTAATTATTTACACTTTATATTTTTCTCATTCTTTCCACATATAAGAGAATTTAAGTTTCTAATTCTATGATCTTTTACAATTTGTCCTATATATATAGGGCCAGCAATAAGTCTGTAAAAGCTTTAAGAACAATAGTAACAATGAAAAAGCATTATATTGAAGTGTGACTTGCACTATAAGTGTTATTGGAATAGGATTCTTTTTGACAGAAAAAAAATCAATAAGTAGCACTGAAGGTCTTCTTAAGGCAATGAAAATGACTACCACATGTTCAATTTGTTTATTACAACAGCAACTCTAATAGTATGTATTTAATATGCCCTCCACCCAGTGGCAGATTTCTGCACAGGAGTATGAGGTGTGTGCCTGGGATCTCGAAATCAAGGGGGCCTCAAAATTCACTCTCAGAATAAAAATCAGTAGTAAATTTTAAAATAAATTATTTTTTATATCCATGGATTACTAATTCTTTTTGTTTTTAACACTTTTACCTATTGAAACTTAATAATTCTTGTACCAATAAGTTTTGATTTTCATAATTAATACAACCTGAATATCAGTAACCTTTTAAATATAGCTAGGCAGTTGTAATTTTATATTGGTTAATTTTCAATGTTATTTCCCTATGTCTCACTTTTTTTGATCACCAGTATAATTCCTACCAGAGTAAAAAACATGTGCATAGAATGAACACTGGAGTAATGAAAATATTCAGAGGGGACCTCAAAATTGAATTGCATCTGGGACCTCTCAAGTGCTAAATCCACCACTGCCTCCACCATAAAGTATGACACAACTGAAGCAAGAGACAATGCAAAGTATAGCATGTCCAGATGGATGGAACTCTCTTCATGCTAAATAGCATCTTTCAGTTCTGACAATGTGGAAAGGCCTAATTGATACATTCTAGACCACTTCCATAACCAGAAATCAACTGATGACAAATCTGGAGATCAAAGAGGCAAGTCTTGTGGAGTCTTGCAGTGCTTACTGATAAGTTCATCATCACCAAATGTTTCAATCAAAAATTTCTTTGCTAGAGAACTGATATGAGATGGTATTCCATCCCGCATAAATGTAACTGTAGGTAATACCTTCTTTTCTTGCCAAATGGACACATCTTACTCATGCAGAGTTTCAAATAATGTTGCTCATTTACTGTGATAATCTTCCAGCCAGTTCTTGGACAAAGCTATTCGGAAAAAAAAGGTCCCACATTGTAGGAGGCAATGAAGTCATACTGAATTGTCATTAGTGGTGAATGAAGTGGCTGCACTGTGAATGCATGAGGAATATCAGTTGCCAATAGTTGTGTTCGTTTTCCATGCAATAAAAAGATGGCTTCATCTGTCCAAAATACACTACACATCAATATGGTTCCTGCACAATGTTTGATAATGCCATGTGATGAATGTTTCTGTTTGTGCAGTATCTGTCAGTAAAAATTGGTGTAGTGATTGCAATTTGTATAGATAAATATTCAAGATATTGTAAAGGATATTTGGTTTGATTTAATGGAATATGACAATGCAACATGTGGATGATCTGACACGGAGAATGCCTCCTGGAAGAACTTTCAATGGAAAACTCGTCTCTACACAGCCTTGTTTCCATTTCTTCTGAAGGCTGTATTTCATGTCAGTGCTATTTATCAGTGATTTTTCAAAACATTTTGTTTCCTGTCAAAATAAAATCTCCCTTCTTGAGATTACTTGTAGTGCAAACCACCCTTTGTTGCAATGCTTTTTCATTTTTTTTAATGAATTTTTAAAGTTTTTACAATCTGTGCCTATATATAATTGCACTATAATATTTTGAACTTATAGGTAAAGAAATTTTAAAATTCTTATAGTACATCATTTCTTAAATGACCATGATGTTATTACTTTATCATTCTGAATCAAATATTGAAAGTATATGATCATATCAAAATACAGCTAATCAAAATGATAAAATAGTACTCATTAACTCTCTCCTTGTTACTTTAAGTTTTATTCTCAATTTATATGAAAATTGACATAGTATCAGTTCTCTGTGTTTCTGTTAGCACAATTTAATTCATTATTGAATTTTTTTATAATAAGTCACATTAATCAAGCCTTTATTTCATGAATATATAACCTGAATGATGTTTGCAAAGTCTTCCTAAAAGTGAGTCTATACAAAATTTGTAAAATCTGGTAGAGATTTTTATTTCTAAATCTAAATAATCTATTCAATATTCAATTCTTTATTGTTTGATCCTTAGTTCATTACAAGGGGATTAAATACTAATAAACTCCTAAAAACACCGAGTTGTAAACAAATCTTCAACACAAACCTAATAATCTAATAACTCTGGGTCCATTCTCAAGCCTAAAAATTTAGGCTTGAGAATGGACCCAGAGTGGAGTCTGAAAACGTTTGCCGTAGAAAATTAATTAGACTGGCACCGGTTATTAGGTTTGTGTTGAAGATAAGGGGATTAAAGTTTTACATAAAGCTGGAGTTAGTACAACATAATAAATTCATGTAATAGATTAATACAAGATAATACAAAATAAAATACACAATAATAATCATTTTTTGAAAAATGCGATAAATTAATTATATCTTTCCAGGATTTAAATCTTATCAAATACTTTTCCTGTTTGCTTCAAATTTCATAGAATAAAAGAACACATATTTCCGAGTTTCACGCACTTGCATACTACAATTACTACACATTCTCTCAGAATCTATTATTAGTCTATTGTTATATATCAAAATATAATTTTGACCACATTTCAGTTGTAGTATTGAACATTTTTACGTGATAATTTATATCCATAAACAAATAATTCTAGCACATAAAACTTGTTTTCATACTATAATATAATTGAAAATGTTTGTTTTTTCAAACAAAGACCAATCTTCTTGTATGGTTTGTCACAGCACACTCTATAATTAATGTTTGATAG
The DNA here is from genome assembly GCF_030686945.1 of Centruroides vittatus. Classification (NCBI taxonomy): domain Eukaryota; kingdom Metazoa; phylum Arthropoda; class Arachnida; order Scorpiones; family Buthidae; genus Centruroides; species Centruroides vittatus. The sequence goes on from NW_027122147.1 coordinate 444,565, forward strand.
CTTTCAATGAAACGAGGAACTTGAGGCAACTATAAGAAAGAGAAACCATGTTGATCCAGCAAATTTTTCAATGCCAACAACCAATTATGTGTAGAACTATCCATTGCTGAACATAATTTATATAGTTTATTTTATGCTATTTTAACATAACTTTTATCATCTAATTTTAAAAGTCTACTCCAAAATGAAACTTTTGCCTTTATTATTACCAAAATTCTGGAAACATCAAGCTCCAATCTCAACATATAAGCTGGAATTTTATGGTATAACATAAAAATTCTTTATGTTATATTCTAAAGATATAAGGCAAAAACAATTTCCATTTTATCATAAGTAATTGCCCATACAGGAGCAGATTAATTAATAGTACAGATGAAATCATTTAATAAAATAATTTTATATAAATATGAGCAGAATTAATTTTAGCTTTTGAAAGAATAGGCCACATAGAACCCAGTGATATTTTAGCTTTATGGATACTATAGTTTTTAGCCTGTAAAAACTGTCCAGAAGACAAAAATAATACAGTGGTACCTCGACATACGAGTGCCTTAATATACGAGTGTTTTGAGATACGAGCCGCCAAGCGAGCGATATTTTGCTTTGAGATGAGAGCAAGATTTGAGATACGAGGAATCGCACACTACACCACGCACACGACCCCAACATGCGCCCCGCATGTTGGGGTCGTGTGCAGCGTCTAACGGTTTCTCCCACCTCAGACTAGACCTCAGTCTGTGTGCTTGTTTCCCTCGTTTTCGAAGAATTTTTGATAAATTGGGTTCGCGTTTTACGCTTTTTGTACATTTACAAAACATTATCACATTTATTTTTATAACCATGGGTCCGAAGAAGATGATGATGTCTATTGAATTAAAGCGTGAAATCATAGAAAAACATGAGCAAGGTGTGCAAGTAATTGACTTGGCGAGGATGTACGGGCGTAGCACATCAATGTGCTTAAACAGAAGGAGTTGATAAAGCGTATAATGCCAGCTAAGGGCGTTACAATAATTTCTAAGCTCCGGACGTCTCTCCATGAAAAGATGGAGAAACTACTGATGGTGTGGGTGACAGAGAAGCAGCTTCAAGGAGAACCTTAACACAAAGCATCATACGTGAGAAGGCACGAGCGATTTACGGTGATTTGCTGAAGCAGATCCCACACACTTCCACAAACGAGGAATCGGAGGACTCGTTTAAAGCCAGTCAGAGCTGGTTTGACAACTTTAGAAAAAGGACCGGCATTCACTCCGTCGTCAAGCATGGTGAGGGAGCAAGTTCGGATGTGAAGGCAGCTGAGGTTTAAATCAAAACGTTTTCCGAACTGATAGAAGCCAAAGGATACATCCCCCAGCAAGTCTTTAACTGTGACGAGACAGGGCTTTTCTGGAAAAGGATGCCAAATAGGACTTACATAACAGCAGAGGAGAAGACGATGCCAGGTCACAAACCCATGAAGGATGGATTAACTCTAGCACTTTGCGCCAATGCGAGTGGCGACTGCAAAATTAAGCCTCTGCTAGTATACCATTCGGAAAATCCCAGAGCCTTTAAGTCACATAAGATTTTAAAAGAAAAACTGCAAGTTATGTGGAGGGCAAATCCGAAGGCATAGGTCACCAGGAAATTCTTTGTGGAGTGGATAAACCTGGTGTTTGGCCTTTGTTAAAAAATATCTACAGGAAAACAACCTACCCATGCAAGCCCTTCTCGTCCTCGACAATGCCCCTGCTCATCCACCAAATCTCGAAGATGATTTACTTGAAGAGTTCAAGTTTATAAAGGTTCTCTACCTACCACCCAACACCATTCCTATCCTGCAGCCCATAGATCAGCAGGTGATTTCTAATTTTAAGAAGTTGTACACCAAGCACATTTTTCGGCGCTGCTTTGAGGTGACGGAGAACACAAACCTTACCCTTCGAGAGTTCTGGAAGGACCACTTTAACATCATGATATGCCTAAGAATTATTGATCAGGCCTGGCTGGGTGTTACGAGGACCTTAACCTCTGCATGGAAGAAGCTGTGACCTGAGGCTGTAGCTGAAAGAGCCTTTGAAGGATTGGAACCCGAAGTGGTAGAGAAGATTGTTTCTCTGAGAAAATCTATGGGTCTGGAGGTGGATAAGAGAGATGTGAACGAACTCGTTGAGGAACAGTCTCAGGAGCTGACAACCGAGGAGTTACACGATCTACATTCGCAGCAGCATACAGTGGTTCAACGAAAAATTAGTTCTGAAGAGAAGCCAGAGATGGAGGAGGTTATCTCTACAAGAGATATAAAGGAGATCTTGGAAATGTGGGAGAAAGTTGTGGAGTTCGTGGATAAAAATCACCCCGAAAAAGTTGCAACTGGTCGTGCATCGGAGTTGTTCAACGAAACTTGCCTAACTCATTTCCGCAATATCCTGAAAGGGAGGAAGAAACAAACCTCCTTGGACAGTTTTTTTAAACGATCTGCAAGTGAAAATGAGCAAAGCGTGACGAAAAAAGCGAAGACCAGTGACAAAAATTAAGCGCTTCTGTAAGCACTTCACTTTTTCTTTTATTATGTTTTTATAGAATATGTATTTGTTATTTATAAACAAATGTTTCTTCTTGTAAATACATTTTTCTTATTCAAAAACACTTAACAAAAACAACTGAGGTGGTGTTTTGGGAGCTGGAACGGATTAATGGCATTTCAATTAATTTCAATAGGGAAAATTGCTTTGAGATACGAGCAATTTGAGATACGAGCAAGGTTACGGAACGAATTAAACTCGTATGTCGAGGTACCACTGTACTCCCAGGTAGATAGTTAATTCGAAACAACTTGTATAGGCTGATTATTAAAAGACCAGCTCTCTCTGGATCACTTTTGTTTTTGACTATCACTTATAGTTAATCCATAGTCACAACAGAATTACTCTAGAATTGTGATTTTCTTTTGTAACATTTGTGGAGTATCTGCAAAGATTACAATGTCATCAGCATACATTAGTACATGTAACTCAAGTTGATCAGAGAGAGAAATCGCAGGTAGGTCAGATTTAGCAAGTCACACTATCATATCATTAACATACAAATTAAAATGCAGTGGGCTCAAATTCTCACCATGCAAAACTTCAATGTCAATACCAAATAAATCAGTCATTTTGGCTAAAATCTTTACTCTTGCAGTGGCCTTGGAGTATATGTCAATTATATGACCAAGAAACCGTTTATTCATATGCATTCTTTCTAATAGAGACCATAAAATTTTATGATCAACAGTATCAAAAGCAGATCAAAAGTCTACAAAAACAACATAAAGTTTTCCTATCTTTTTCTGCAATTTTAATTGTACCGATGCATTTAATATAAATATTTGATCCTGACACGATTGGCCAGGTCAAAAACCTGCTTGCTCTTGACACAAAATATTGTATTTAATAATCCATCTTCTAATCTTTTGCTTAATAAAGACATAAATAGTTTACGAATTACAAGAACCAAAGATAAGTTTTGGGATCATATGCATCACCTTTTTTATACAGGTATACCTCGACTTACGTCCCTCTCGAGTTACGTCGTTCCCGATTTTACGTCATTTGTCGAAAAAGTATATGGAAAAATAAAAATCGAGTTTAAGTCATTTTATTTGACTTTAAATCCGTCCGCCACAAACATTGAAGTCGTAATATCACTAGAAAAGCATTAAAAGCACATAAAATCATATTAAAATATGTATATTTACAGTAAATGTTAATATAATCATCATAAATCCTACAGAACGAAACATGAAAACACCTGTGTTCCTGTGTTGTCATCTTATTTAGCAGTCTTTAAGTGCTCATTATTGGCGTTTCCTCCATTATTGGCGTTTAGTTACGACGTAAGTCAAAACTATGACTTGCGTTGTACCTACACAAGTAAATTTGACTTATGTTGCCTCTCCTGGAACCAATTACTGACATAAGTCGAGGTATACCTGTATATTGAAATAATTAAAGATTCAATCCAAGCTTCCAGAAAAGTAGAATTTCTTTCAATAGAGTTAAAACCTTCCAGTATTGTAAGAAGAAATTTTTCAGAAAAACACTTTAAATAATTTGTTCTAATAAAGTCAATTCCAGGTGAGGTACTAGATTTAAAGCTGTTAATTGCTCCTTTTATCTCCTCTAAGGTAAAATCTAAAACAATTCTGCCTCTATTGGAAATGCTTTATACATATCCATTGACAATTGTTCATCATTAATAAGTACAGTAGGATGTTTAGAGAATTTTGTAGCATAAAAATTGAACCATCTTTTCAAGGGAATTCTTGAATTATAACCTGATGGACTTTTATGTTTAAAACTATTAATTATTTGTCAAAATATTTTAGATTTTTTGACTGTTATCAATCTTTTATAAGTTCCAAAAGTAAGACTGTTTTTTCTTTTGACATAATACTTTATATTTTTTAAAATAGCTTTCATACAAAACATAAGATTCATCTGTAGTTGAGTTTTTTGCCTTCTTAAACAATTTTCACAGATTTTTTTCTCATGGTAGATAGAACACTCATTGTCATACCATATATTTGTTATATGCCTTTTACAAAGTACAGATTTAACATCATAAATTAAATTTAGAGACATTACCACCTTAACTATAAATTCCACTAAATTACTGAATGTGAGGTTTCATCCATATTCATCTGAAAGAACATTATCTAATGTATCAGCAAATAGAGATTTATGTTCATCTCTCCATATTGCACATTTATCAAAAAATTGACTATTAGAAACTCTGGATGATATCAACAGGATCATTAAAAGAAAAACAGGTTAGTGGTCTGAACCTATCTCTAATAAGACAAATTATTTACAACATGAGAGCATATTTCTTGTGACATTATCACAAAATCCATGGCTTCCTTAATTGGAAGGTAAGTAAAATTACCTTCTTTATCTCCTGGCAATAAACCATTTAGATAAACAAGACTGTTAACCTCACAAAAATGATAGAGAATTTTACCTCTATTATTAATAGAAGATCCTTTGAAACTCTCAAAGCAATTTGCTGGTCACTGATAAAACATGACAAATAACCAGAATGTTCCATTCTAGCATTAAAATCTGTGCATAAAATCAAGTTAGTTCCATATACCAAGTAGTTTTCTATAAGCAACAAAGTATTTTTGAAATCATTATCATAATTACTGTCAGGTGGGATATAGAACACTATTAGCTGGATATTAGTTAACTCCTCAGTTTTCTTGTTTAGCGGTGGCCAACAAGTTGATCACAATTGACTGGTTGATCGCAAAGCCAATTTTGGTTGATCTCTCACGATGTCTTGACTTAATGTGTTATACTTGTAACCGAATGCAACAGTATGCATGCAGTTATGACTCAACTCATAGAAAAACACAGCTATTTAGCTTGGATATTTGGTACTGTCATACATCAACCGAGAAAAATATCCCAGTATCACCAAATGTAGCAAATATATTTATTCTTATTTCAGACCTACAAACCTATGTAAATCGGCATTTTCATACTTAAAGTTAACATAGACTAAACAACGTTCTGTCCTTACTGATTCCCATACTGAAGACTAATTATTATCATCTTTGTCAGGATATATACCTAATTATAATTCCTTGCTTAGAAACATGTAAACTCAGTCCTTCTATTAATGTTAAAGTAATAAAATAAATTCTAAATCTGTCTATCTGTAGCTAATTTGAATTAATAAATATTGTTAATAATTACTCATGTTTTAATTCCCCTGGACATGAGTTTTTTGGCCCGTTAAATAATTATGTTATTTTTTACGTAGGTAGATATACAGGGTGTTTCAGTACGAGGAGCACTCATTGCATTTGCAAGCTATTGATAGATTAGCAAAAAATAAGTCTAAAAATCTTATATTATTCTTCCATGACAAATTATCCTGGCCCAAAATAAATTGTGAAAGTGAAATCTTATAATCAAATTATCAGCCATGCTGTGCATTTTTATAACAACTTTTTCATATTTATGAACAAATAGTACAACAACTTATACATTGCAATTGATAAAAAAATTAAATTATTTTTAAGTTACTAAAAATCTATTTTGAAAAAGTGTTTAAAAATCAAATTTTTTAGGTATTGCCTAATGAACTCGTAGCTGCAAATATCAAAAGTTGGGTCTAGAAATTTATTTTCTTTATGAGCTTATATCTCATAAACTTAATAAGTGATTTAAAAAATAAAAAATAATTTTAAACATATATTTTGCTTATCTACCCATAGCTTGTGGGAATGCACCACGTACTGAAATAGTGTATAAACATAGTATGTATTTCACACCTTTCCCTCCCCACTTAGGCTATGCCTACGACAACAAGTCGATCGCAACACATTTTTAAGATAATAAGTAGATCTTATGTACACAAAAGTTGGCCACCCCTATTCTACTTAACTACTCCTTTAATCAGTATAAATCGTGTCTGAAATATCAATTTAATCTTAGAGATTGCACCTAATCTGAGTCTGATGATTAAGCCTCCATGGATCTTATAGGTCCTTCAAAGCTTTGAGATATTTGATGATAAATTTTATAATCATCAGAAAAAATTGATTCAATTACTGAAGATGTATGCCATGTTTTCACCAGACAGAATACAGTCAAACTTCAAGTATGAACACCCCTGTTTACAAACAAAATTTTGAACACCATATTTGTTCTGGTTGCCATACAATAAGTCAGTTTCTCAACAAGAAACTCGACAGAGCCAGCCACTGATGGTCAACTCCCTGTACTTTCTGTGTTAAAGAAAGTCAATGACCCGACCAATCAATGACAGGACCTCCAATTCAGAAGTTAGTGATGCCAAGTCACATAACAAATCATTGATGACATTGCTATTTAAATTACATTTCAATACGCATGCAGGAAAGATATTATTTCCATTTTTCTGTGTGTGCAACAGTTGAATTTAAATCAAAGCAAGTAATAAAAATTGCCTTAATTGACATTGAAGCAATATAAACAGTATTCAAGAATTCATGTTAAAAAATAGAAATAGAGGTAGAAATATACTATATTTATAAATTTAAAAATTTTAAAAATTTAATATTTACTGTAACATCCATTTAATGATGAAACAAAATCACCATAATCATAAAATAAATTTTGCCGGAATTCTGGATTAATATGCTGCCTATCAATTGGTTCTGGAATTAATCCTTTACCACCACCAAACCTAAAAATAAAACACAATATTTTAAATACACCACTGTTACAATATAAAAAATTAATTTTTTAAAATAATTAATTAATCTAAACAATTCAAATATTACTTAAATTAATTAACCATATCTATTCTATGGACACCTATTTTCTGCTTTGAATATTCCTGCTTTTACTGTTTGATCATGACTTTCAGCAGTGGGATAGTCAGATATGGTGCTATCCCTTAGTAATGGAGAATATACCTGGAAAATTTTTAAAGTAATTTTTCACGTGATTTTTCTCATTATCGTTTCGGAAAAAGATTTTGTAACCAGTTATGTCTAGTAAAGAAAAGTCTTCTTTTATTGTTACATAATTCATTTTTTATGTGAATTTTTTTTCGCAGTAGTTTTTAGCTATTTTTGGCAATACCCCCAAAAGAATTTAGCAGATATATATGTCCCTCACCACTGCCACATGATCACCCTCGACGTATATATACGTCCCTCACTGCTGAGTAGTTAATTAATCTATCTATTATTATAACAATTATTATAACTATTTGTATGAAATTATATATTTTTTCTTATTACAGTATATTTGAATTTCTTTTGTGGAAACATTCAAGTTATTTTATATTATAAACATACAAAACTGATTCAATAACTGAATTACAATGAGTACCCTTTTCTTCAGAATGGAAGAATGACTGAGGATGAATGGTTAAGGAATCAACCTATTCATTTTTGTTTGGATTTTTGATTAAAAGAATGTTTTTCATCCCAGCCTAGGGCCTCACAGAATGAACAACTATTTTTGAAGACTAAGGAAGGGTAAATGGATATCATATAAAACCAATTAATTGAAAAAATTTTCTATGAAACTTTTCTACATCATCTTGAAAACCTCCTTTTTCTAAATTTTTATAGAAGAAACTCAAATGGTTTTAAGTGAGAGAGATCTGTTCTCATGACATTTCCTATTGTAAATATAATAAATAAAATAAATAAATACAACTTTCAATAATAAATACCGGTACATATAATTATCTCTTCCAAAACCTTTAAATTTCTGGTATGATACGAATATAGTTACTGAACTAATGTTTTCGATCTTTTACCATGATCTTCAGGTTCGTTGTCGTTCCAAATATGGAATGTTAAGAATATAGAACATTTTTGAATACAAAATTAATTTTTCCCAGTATCTAAGAAAGAGCAAAGATTATGAATTAATTTGCTTGTGCCAGTAAATATAGGTGGCGTATGAGTCGACCAAAATGGCTGCCACAAAGGGTATAGTGTGCTTGACAACGTACGAGAGTTACTTGTGTGTTGTCTTTTTAATAACTTTTCTCTCTGTAGTCAAAACGTTTTATTCGCATTTGTATCTGACATTAATCCTAGTTGATTTCGTAGTTGTTTAAGTCACGATGATTACACTTTGTGACATTTTAGAATATGTGGCTGATCGAAAAAGATGTCTTACAGAAGGAGAGGAAATACTAAAACTGATAACTTCACATCTATCCAGCTCTTTCTCAGAAAACAATTCACTTCAGTTTCACCACAGCTAATTTTGCTGAGCTTAAAATTCTTTTATACAAATGTTTTCACCCTATCTAATATAGGCCATCGTCAGGTTTAATATTATAAATGTTCCAAAATGGAACGTACCGTTTTCGAATATTTTACATATTTAAAATTCAAAAAAATAATTTAACTTTAAAATAAATTGAAAGAAGTGTGTATATTAAATAAATAAATAAACAAATAAAACAGAAAACAAAGCTAAGTAGAAAAAAATGATTTAAAGGTTTTCAAGTGCCATTCTTTTTTCTATTATATATTTCCACACTGTTGGAAGCGCATTAGCATCCATAGCATTTAGGCAGCGGTTTTTCATTTTACTTTTATAAATTTCCACCTTTTCCATCTCCAACGCGATGGATGGAGAGTGCACTGTTTAAATGACTTTAGCCTCTTCCCATTTTACAATCGCTCCTTTAGTCTGTGCCGTAATTGCTAATAGTGTTGTGTGCTTTGTCAAAATTGTGTGTGTTCTCGCAGACGTACCGCCAGGTTTCTTCTAGCCACACCCACATAATCTTTTTCGATTCCTAACTGTTGATTTTCAAACGGAATTTTATATACCCCAGCTTTACCTTCCTTTTTTACGCTGTCTTTATCGTTTCATAGCAAGCTACAGATATTAGGTGCTCTTTTGTAGATCATTCTTGATTTTTATAAGAAAAAGAGCATTTGATACAACGTTGATAAACGTCACAACAACACAATATTACCAATTATAGCACAGACTGAAGGAACGATTGTAAAATGGGAAAAGGCTAAAGTCATTTAAACGATGCACTCTCTGTCCATTGCATTGGAGATGGAAAAGGTGTAAATTTATAAAAGTAAAATGAAAAACCGTTGCCTAAATGCTATGGATGCTAATGCGCTTCCAACAGTGTAGAAATATATAATAGAAAAAAGTATGGCACTTAAAAACCTTTAAATCATTTCTTTCTACTTAGCTTTGTTTTCTATGTTTTATTTGTTTATTTATTTATTTAATATACACACTTCTTTCAATTTATTTTAAAGTTAAATTATTTTTTTATATTTTAAACATGTAAAATATTCAAAAATGGTACGTTCCATTTTGGAACATTTATAATATTAAACCTGACGATGGCCTATATTAGATAGGGTGAACACTTTCTATTCTAACAAACTACTTTATACCCATAGCAGCCGCCATTATGTAGTTTGCGCTAATACCGCTAGGTGTCAGATCTATCGTTGGCACAAGCGAATTTACTAGACAGAAGTCCTCCATATTAATGATGTGGTCTATCCTCCAGGAAATAATATATAATTATCAATGCGGATGCTCTTCAGAAGCATAATGCCATGCATAAGATATTACGTTACTATCCCTGAAATTTATACATTTCCCTGACTTGGTTACTTTGTAAATTTTGATGGCTTCTAAGGCCCTGATGTGATCTGTTTTGAATGATTTTTTTATGAGACTGGTGTTATTTAAGTTGGTTCTTACATTGGGGTCCGTGACATATGTTGACAGGGCGGTGGTGTGCCTTTTTTTTGTCAATGTCATGTTTATGTTCAGCGATCCTTTTTTGAACAGACCTTTTGGTGGATCCAATGTAAACACGATCTATCTGGAACCTGTGATCCCTTATTGGGACACTGTACACCCCTGGTGCCCTCAAACTATCTGGTGTGTCTTTTGCATTTCTCAGATGTGAGTAAATTGTTTGCATCCTTGTGTATGCCAATTTGGTGCCCTTCTTTTGTGCTACTTCCTTGTATAGGGAATGCAGGTTTTTGTTGAATTGTTTAAAGGTTTTGGAAGAGATAATAAAATAAATAATACAACATTTTATATTGTTATATTTATGGTTTCTGATATTTTGTTGAGATTTTGTAATATGATGATGTCTTGATTGATTAACAAGAGATGCACACTGTAGGTATATGGCCAAGCATAATATAATTTCTTTAATAGGCAGGCTTAATCTACAATGAGGCCAACATGGGCAAGGAATGGAGAATAATGCCCTGATCTATACTATCCATATATTATGTGGGTAATGAACTAAGTTTGAACCCAGAATCAGCAGTGCTTGCAGAATATAAGGGACACAAACTACAAAAAAGAGCATCATACTTATGCAAGAAACTTCAAACTATGATTCAATGTTGGATCAGCACTCCCACAAAATGGCATTGCTTGCAATCAGGACTAACTTGCCTTGAAAACAAGGAATGTGCCTTGTTTTCAAGGCAAAGCTTTAGTCAACATACAATGAAATTGCATGGGACAATGGAAAAATATTATTCATTAGCTTCTTTTATATTTAGACAATAGGCTAGAAGTCATGAAATTACTGTTGTTTGTTGATAATAGAATTTGGGGTCTCCTTGGAGATTAGGAAAAGAGAAACACAGACAAAAAAGGGCATGTGCACCAATGCAGGGGTAATCCTGCCCAGAGTAACTATTGTTTGCCAGATGGCTGTGCAGTAGCTTTACACTTTATTGCATAGCCATCTGGCAAACAATAATTTAAAAGAAAAAGACAAATTTTAATATTAATTATATTTATCATAAAATTTCAAATTTCTAACTCTACATAATGTTGAATAAAAAAATTAAAAGCAGCACAGGACTATTTTAATAATAGCATTTCATTTATCATTTTTGTAAAATGATAAAATGAAATTCTATTATTAAAATATGACATATATGTATAAAAGAAATAGATGTATTTTATAATTATAGTGGAACCCTGTTTATTTAGATCCTGTTAATCCAGATTTCCAGATTATAAAACACAATCCTTGTCTCAGAAAGATAGACATACAGAAAAACCTATAAATGCAAAAAATCAAAGAACTCCTACACTCAAACCTGTTTTTGTGCAGTCTTTTTTTGTGCGATTTTTTATTTGTACAATTTTTTTTCTGTGGTATATGAATTTCAATCAAATTGATGTACTCACAAAAAAATTGCACAAATAAAAAATTGCACAAAAACAGGTCTGAGTGTAATTACATTCTTGCCTGAGTGTAATAAGGATAGACTTGTTTCCTATGAATTGGCATATGATGTTCATTGTTATGCATTCCAAGAGAATGTTCTTTGAATTTATTTAACATTTTATTGAATCTTTTCTAATCTTTTAAGATTTTCAATTTTACTTTCCTATTGAATAAAAATGCTGTGCTTCTCAAGGTAGCAATGTATTAATTAATAAGTTTATTGTTTGTAACCTTGCGAGTTATTATTCACTTAACACCCTAAAGCCTTTATTGTTTTGCTGAGTTTCATTCATCTTCAAACCTTTATGAAAGAAACACCATGAAAATGATATCTAAATGAAAGAAAGTGATTATTATGTTGGAGGAGACTATAGAAATATAAAATAAAAAAATCTATAAACTGAGTTATTTATGTTGTTAATCATTTATCTGGATTATCCAGTTTTTCTGTCATCCGAATCAGACCCAGTCCCTATCTGAGCAAGATAAACAGAGTTCCACGGTAATTCTTGTAAGATGTTTATTTGCTTACCATATGCCAGACATTGCTGCTTTTATTCCCATTCTAACAGACAACCTTAATCCAGTCTGAAGATAATCTTCCATTGTTAGGTATTCAGTCAACCGAATTCCACCACACTTAAAAATTAAAATTTTTCATTTATTGAAATTCTTAAGAAAATTTAAATTGGATGAAGTATTAAAATATATTAAAATATTAAAAAATTCATTAAAAAAATAGTTTCCATTTCATTAAGAAAAAAGAACTCATCATAAATATTTATTTCAGATTAGCTATAATAGCATAAAAATGTCATGAAGATTTAATAAATTATATATCGTAAACATCAATACATTGAAAAAAGTATCACTGCTAAACCTTTAAATTTCTAGTAAGATATGAATACACAAAATGAACAAACGTTTTTGATCTTAACCAAGATCTTCAGGTTCTTGGATCTCTATCATTCCAAATATGGAATGCCAAGATTTCAAACATTTTGAATACAAATTAATTTTAACCAGTATGGAATTAAGAACAAAGATTAGAATTAATGCAAAAGTTCCCGATATCTGTATATTAATGCAGGAGCTCATCCTTATGGGAATAATATGTAATTATCAATGGAGATGCTCTTCACATGTGTATTGCCACACCTACAATATCGCATTATTGTCTATGAAATTTATACAATTTCCTGACCTGCTTGCTTTGTAAATTGCAAGGGTTTCCAGGGCCCTGATGTGGTCTGTCTGGAATGATTTTCTTATGAGACTGGTGTTTTGTAAGTCAGCCCGCATATTGGGGTCCATGGCGTATGTTGACAGGGCAGTGGTGTGCCTTTTTTTGTCGATGTCATATTTGTGTTCCATGATTCTTTTCTGTACAGAACATTTGGTTGATCCAATGTAGACCAAATTTCTCTGAAACCTGTGGTTCCTGATTGGGACAGTGTACATCCCTGGTGCCCTCAAATTATCTGGTGTATCCTTTGCATTCCTCAGTAGTGAGTAAATTGTTTGCGTTCTTGTGTATGCCAATTTGGTGCCCTTCTTTTGTGCTATTTTCCTGTATAAGGAATGCTGGTTTTTGTTGTACTCTATGACTGTGTCTCACATTAGGGTCCCGATCAGGAATCCCATTGGAACCCCCCTGGTCTATAGAGGTGCGTTGCCCCGTGCGTAGCCTATAGAAGTCACGAGCTGAACCATGAATTGGGTTTCTTTTGTACCAGTGATCTGCGGCAATGTCCTCTAGGTGTCTAAGTTCCTTGACCACGTCATCCCATCTAAGTTGTGTGTAAATGCCCAATTTGTTAATGCCCTAATGCCACAATCTTATATGGGTACAGGTCTTCAGAGTTTGCCAGTATGTATAATGGCAAGAAGCTGGGTTTGTAGTACACCCTCATCTCCATCTTGCCTTCGCTGAGCTGAATGGTAATGTCTAAAAAATGCACGCCGGTTGTTGACAACTTATCTAGTTCGAGGGTGAGTCTGTATGGGTTGTCTTTCATGCTGTCTAAAAAATTGTTGACATTTGCCTCCTTTTTCCAGATGACAATCACGTCATCTATGTACCTCCAGTATATAATGATTTCAGGTGTAAATCTGGGGTTGACCTCTTTCTCTAACTGCCACAGTACTAATTCACATAAGTCGCCTGAAAGGGAATTCCCATGGGTACTTTCCTTTTTTGTGTTGTTGAACCTAAATATCGAGTTGTAGCACATAAGGTGCGTAAGCTCAAGGACTTGTTTGCATTGTGCCGGTAAGCTATACTTGGCCAGATTTTCATTTTCTACCTGACCAATTCTTTGTGTACAAGCGCAGGTGATGAAAGGTATAAATATGCCCTGTGAATAAGAGCAGCAATGGCTGCATTTATGTATCTAGGAGGCTGAAAGGAGTTTGCTGGTATGATGTAAGGGGATAGTTCAAATTTGTGGTGCACTGAGAATTCAAGTTGCTTAGAAGTCCTATGTATTGACAAATCTAGGAAGGTAATCTTTCTTTCCTTTTCTTTTTACATAGAGAAAGAAATGGAGACTAAACTCTGGCTAGAGATTGAATAAAAGTTAACAATTCCTCAGTGGTAGCATCCCAAGCAATTAAGATATCATCTATATACCTAATATAGCACCAAAAAAAAAAAGAAAAAAACATCACACCTTTAAAATCCAGCAATGAATTTAATAAAATAACAACGTTTTTCGACCAGTTTCACTGACCTTCTTCAGTTACAATAGAATGGAAAAATAAAAGAATGTCAAAAATTTTAAAATGAAAGCAAGCATTCTAAAAAAGTAAATGAATAAATATCCCTTAATAAAATTAAATTTCATAAACAGACCACAATGCAATAGACAAGTTGTCCTCATCTCTATGGTTGATGCATGTGGATTTTTTATAAGCTTTATAAATCTGCAATTTTTCTAGGTATCCCATAGTGTGAAGGCAGTGGTGATATTCGAAATAGTTAACAAAGGGTTCACTAGCAGAAAATTTTTCCCTGACAATCACCGACAAACAAAATGGAAGTTTTGGCTAGAAATAAATACAATACCTTTTTTTGTGATATATCTAATCATGAGTGGCGTATTTGGAACGTAACGAGCCCTGGGTAAAGACCAGGTAACAATAGTATATTAGTGCTGTCGACCTTTTTTTTTTGTTTTTTTTTTTCGCCAGAGAAATTATTTTTTACTCGAATGGCACTGCTGATAATAGACAGATGTCATCATCTCTCGAAATACAATATCCTTTTTATTTCGCTGTCCATAGCCCAACACGTGTTCCACAGCCGTCTTGCATTATCTTGCGTGCATGGGATTGTGGGATCTCTCTTATGACTGGATCTAGTTTCAAGAACTCTCTTGAATCGATTGCGATTAAACCTCGTTTCGGTCAAGATTGGAACGGTCAAGAGAGATTGCACCAAGACATAGTCCCCAACCTTGCTCACAATCTAGATTGAAATGCTCGGTGCGAACGGGCGGGGTATAAGGCTCTAGTTTAGTAGTATTACAGAGTATAATACGTATATTTTAATATATTTAAAAAAAAAAAAAAAAAAACCACTGAGAAATGTTCTGTGTGTTTAACAAGGTACGGGAAACTGAAAATTTTACTAACGGGTTCGGCCAAACCTGTGCAAACCTGCTGAATATCACCACTGTGTGTAGGTATCCCACAAATTTCAGGTTGTGGTTACACATTGGTCTTGCCTTTGTTCAGTCTTGGTTAAAAATGGAATGCAGTATATGCTTATCACATGTTTATCATACTGTCAATGACGTTGAACTCGTTACATGTTAAATAAAATGGAATGTAGTTTGTGTGGTTTAAAATATACCAGTACAATATCTGTGTTTTCTATTCATAATTATAAATTATAAATGCTTTGTTCGAAATTATTAGTTAAAAGTGAAAATAAAATAAATTTATGAATAGACACCTTGCTAAAAAATGAATTATTCTATAAAAAATTAATATTGTAAGATTATCAGATGAAACTATGAATAAAATAAAACATAGGAAGACATAAAATTTGATGTTTTCCCACTGAGAGAAGTGCTATTATTAGTAGTAATTGAATGTTCTGTAATATGCATAAATATATAGCCTAAAAACATTACTTTTTGCATAAATTATAAATTCATTACTTACATGACATACACAATCATCATATTGTCTGGATATTATTTTGGAAAGGATACTTAGAAATAACCAGATCTATGACAGTTATAATATATAGAACAATTAGGCTTAATGTTTCTTTCTGAATCACTCATTATAATTTACTTAATGGTATTTTCCATTTCATATTTTTGATTCTATTCCTTAAAAAAACTAAATGAATTATATGTCTGAATATTATTTGACATGTACTGTACCTTGCCAAAACGTGACAATATTTCTTTTTTTTCTGATATTCACTTAAACACAAACTACATTTAAATATTTTTAAAACTCTATCTTTGCTATAATCCTTTTTATGCTTCTCTCTCATGTGTTTGCTTAAACTTTGTTTATATTTATATTTTAAGTGGCATATAGTGCATTCCATTTTAACCAAGACTGAACAAAGACAAGACCCACGTGTAACCACAATCTGAAACTGACAAATCCAGTTCTCGTAACTGGTGCTCTCCGCCGTAGTGACAGAATTTAGAAGTAACAATTTACCAGAGCTCTAGACATTTGTGACTTGACCCATGTGTCACTTGTAGGGTAGAAGGGTGAGTGTAGTCTCCCATTGTTGACTCCTCCAAAAGTAGGACATTTGCTGTTTTCATTCAAAGAAGGACGACTGTAGGTCAAATTGTAGGACATGTCCTCCCAAAGTAGGGTGTTTGGTAACCCTACTTAAAATTAATTATTTTTTCTGTACTACAAATACAGATAAAGTATCCCTCATTACATTGCAGCTTGTTATATCACTCATTCAAATATATATTTTTTTAGCTTTTTTTGGTTTTCCAAATATAAAAGTGCTTAGACAATAATATTTAAAAAATCAGTTGCCATTGAACTTCTACTTGCAAAGAAATATTATCTTAATCCAAACATTGACCTTCAAACTATAACCCACAAAAAAGCTAGTCAGTATGAAGATTGAAAGTAGACAATAAACATGAGTAGATATAATGGTTATTTTGTACCATCTGATACATTACTCATGTGGTTTGTCTCCAAACATGTACAATATAATGATAAGCTACTGTATAAAATAGATTAATATTCCATTAGTGTACAAAATAATAAAATATTATAATATTCATGCATGCAAGAGAGAAAATGCTGTCATCCATATCCATAAAAACAATAATTGTTGAAAGTATTTTAAAAGAATTTTTTTAAAGAATGTATAAAATGCATCTTAATAAAAATAATCATTAAAAGTTTAAAGCAAATGAACATAAATATTTTAGACTATTATCATTGAGTGAAAAACTTAAAAAATTGTTGCACTACACATTACATATGTAACTCAGAATTTCTACAATCATGCAGATTGCAAAACAAAGTTCTAAATATAGCAAAGTCAAGTCATTTTTTGTTTCACAATATAATATTCGCAGTTTAATTTCCATTATACCAGTGAAAAAAATTACAAAATTACAAAACTTTTTCCAAGTCTATTATTTTCTGTTTTATTGAACACACACTTCCTTACTTCCCAACATTTTTAGGCATTTCATTTGATTCCATATTACAAGCATTTTCAATAATTTTTACTCTTGATAATGAATTAAAAGAAGGTAAATTTATATAACAATAATGATTTAATAAATATCTTTTGATTTTTCAAAAATTTTGATCTGTAAAGTTAAAGGAATATGATAATGACATGAGTTTAAAATTATATAAAAACATATTTAATAAATTCTTATAGTTTATTTAAATTATAATGTATAATTCAATAACCAATAATACTTATAGACATATCACAAATACAGTAGAGCATCAATTATCCGACTTAATTGGGGACTGGGGTTGGTCAGATAACTGAAAAGTTGGATAACCGAAAAGTATGAAAAAATACATTATTAGTATAGTGTATTAGGCCTGGTTTAAATACTAGCCTCCCTTTTATGGTAAGCTAAGCTCTTTTATGGTCTGCTACCAACTAAAACATGAAAAATTTAACAAAAATAATATTAATTAAAGTAGCCAAAACATAACCAAATATTGTAGCGCCACATCACTAGCGGACATTTGAATTTGCCGACTAGAACGCGGTCGGTTAACCGATAAGTCGATTAATCGGGAATCGGATAATCAATGCTCTACTGTATTAGGAAAAATAATTGCGATATGTCATAACCTTTATTCATATTAAAAGCCAAAAATAATAAATATAAAAAGTAATCCCAGACAAGAAATGACTATAGAAATTACAACACTAAATATGTTTTGAAATTTATATCTTAAATAATACTTTCCAAGTAACTGTTCTGTAAATATACATAAATATATTTTTCTGAAGTAAAATAAAAATTTAACTTTTAAGAAGTAAACTTCTGAAATCTTTTAATGGACCATATTTTGTTAATTCTAAGATATACTTTTTAAACAATTTTTATTTGTCCAAAGTAGAGGTGCAACTTAGAATCAATGGCTTCTTAAATTCACAGTTAAAAAACAATAATCATTACAAGCAGACCTCACAAATGTCTATTACTGATGCATTATGCATCAATAATAGACATTTTCAGCAATTTACTACTCAATGATCATATCAGTTCAAATGAGCTTTGTTAGAACTTAAGTCGAGCATTTAAATTATACTCCTTTTTAATGTTTAAAATGTCTTTAAGACAATACTATGATATAATATTTATTTTAATGCTGCATATGCAGAAGAGTACGAAAATAAAGTTGTCAAAAATTTGTATTGTTTTTTCTAACTTTTCATTACTCAAGAAAACTGAATAAAATTGATAAAATTTTCTCCATAAAAAAAAAAAAAAATCTTAAAATTTGAGTTCACACTCATGATGCATTTCAGAATTGAGGAAATATGGTAAAAAGTTTTCTATGGTTTATCTATTCTGTTTTGTATGTAAATTTTCTCTAGTTTTTTATTTGTGTGTGAAATTGCTTTGATTATAAGAAAAGCAAATCTATTGAAAATGTAGAGAAATTTTCAAAACAGAAATGGAGACTGGAAAAGGGAATATAATTCTTGTATTTTGTGTGTTTCTGCTACATTATATATATATTTTTTTATTAGTTTTATTAGTTTATTAGTATTTATATTAGTTTGTATGGTTTAGTTTAATGGAAACCTAATAAAATAAAGTTCAATCTTGTTTATGAAATAAAAATTATTTATCTTTAACTTAATTTTTGAACATTGTCAGTTAATTTTACTAATTAAACTTTGTTTCAAAATATTTAACATATGCTTAAATTTTGAATAAATAATAAAACTAAGTTATCCAAATTAGAATATATGTAACTATAATGATATAAACATCTTGCTTATCTTTTTTAATATAAATTCTGCACATTCATTATACTCTTCTTTTTAAAAACATCACTACATATAAGAATTTTCAAAGCATTCCAAAGTAGAATCTTCTCTGAAAATTCAAAAGTTCATCAAGGTCAAAAGCAGGCTTCATGTTGTTCATTGTTTGAACTTTTGGAAACATTGCTGAAAACATTCGTAATGCATACACTCTGTGGAAAAGCAAGCAAGGCATATGCATATCACTAGAATAAATAATACTTTAGATTTCAAACATATAACTAACAATAATAATGAAGTTTAGTATGCTTTTTGAAAATCAAATTTCATACTATTTGTCAAAATATATTCACAAATAGCTATATTTTAACTTGTTAATTCTAAAGCTGGAACAATCTTCTAAATTCTAAAATTCACACCTTCCGGTGTGCTTCTCTCTTCTTTCTCTGTAAAACGCAAACGTTTTCGAACCTCGTTGGTTCTTCGTCAGGCGTAACGGAATCGGTCAAAGGCACACCGGTCAAAGGCACTAAAGTTGTTGATTTTCATTTATTTTCACTCCGGTGTTGTTCCTTTATATATTCACACCTTCCTCTCACTTTCCAGAATTCACCAATTAAAAATGCTTGTTTTTAATCAGTGAATGCTGGAAAGTGAGAGAAAGGTGTGAATTTTAGTATTTATTTACAAATACATAATAAAATTAAATATTCTAACTTCTACTTTAAGTGGTCAATTGAATTCACTTAGAGATTCAAGAGTTAAGCATGTTTCTTAATCACATTTTGCAACACAGGAAACAGATGTGCATTGCAATCTTAATTTTTCCACTTTGGCAGTCATTTCATAATCATATAAAATTCTATGGACCAGTTTCCACTATCAGTGGGAGGATTTTCTATTACAAGTTGTGCTTGAAATCTAACAGATCCACAAACATTCCAGCCAATCAGATGATGGTAAAATTGTGAAGTATTCTGGTAAGACAGCTTCCAATAACAAACATGCTTTTACTTTCAATTTTAAACAATAGAAATACTTATTATATTTATTAAAAAAGTAATAAATATAATAATTACTTGTCTAATCATATTTTAATGTTTACTAATAGCCACTAATAAATATTATATTATTACTAAACAATAAACTGTTTAAATCACTTTGTACTAGATTGAAGAATAACACAGATGAAAATTCTTGAACTATCCCATAATGTTTCTTATATTTAATTATTAAATTATAGACGTTTAGTTAAAATCAAGGAAATATATCAAAAACAGCATTATAGAATAAACATAATGAAAATATATTTTTGTATATTTCATTCATTCTATCTAAATATTTTCATATTTTTTATATAAAATATTTAGTTAATTAGTTTTAGACAGTTTTATTAATTAATACATTTATTTTTTGAATTTCTTTTATCATATTTTATAAATCTTTTCAGGTGTTAATAAAAAAAAACATGCTTGAATTTTATAGAATATATGATTAATATGAACAATTATTTATTGTGACAATGTCACAATACCAGACTGCAATTTTTCATCACGATGCTCTCAATTCTAGTAGTGCCCTGTACATCATACTTTTCCTATTAACAACAAAGTCATTCCAATCATCTAACTCTAATGAGGAGAAAACTTTTGAATTGAAATAACACAATTTCTGATCTAAACTGGAAGTTTGTTCTTAGTATATAGTTAGCCTCCTAATGCTAAGTTTTACATATCTAGTCTTGACTTTCATCTATCTATTACCATTCTTGAGATTAAGAAAGGACAAATAGACTGGTCCCACAATGTATGTAATTTGGTCTGTGGTCATTTTCTCAAAATTACCACAAAATGACATTTTCAAAATAGTAAATAATGCAGAATAATATATAATTGTATAATTAAGATTTATTGTAATTTTTTATCTGTTGCCTAATATACGCTAATCCTCAGATTAACTCAGACTAATATGAATGAAGGTTGTACCTGTACAAGCCTATACGTCTGAGCTAGAGGTATTTTCTATCACAATGTGAAAAACAATTAGGTGGATGTACAGTACATTAATTTATTACAATCAGATTTATACAGAAATTTTACTAAGCTTTAGAAATTTATACTACTGAATTTATTATTACAGAAAATAAACACAAAAAATTTCAAAATAGTATAGTATAGTCTTTAGAAAAATGTAACTACAGTAATATAATTCATGGTATTGCAAACACTTCCAAAACTTGTTAATTATAATTACTCATTAATTACAGTTTTTCTATAGTCTATATAAGTTTTCAAAAAAAAATGTGTCAGAGTTGTCAAGGTCTGAGTTAGTGTGTGTCTGTATTTCCTTTCAACCATTTTTTCAGCCAACTGGTTGATTGCAACTGATTTTTGACCAGGCCTATATAAATCATAAACACCAAAAAAATCTGGCCCCTGTATATGCACCTTCACATTTTATTTAATCTGCTATTTAAAAGAGTTGCCCATCCCTAGTTTAACACATTTGTATGTTTTAATTTAATAGATATAAATAAAGTTTAGCCTATACACTACTCATCAAAACTTATGAGATGAATCCAAATTTTAATGGTACAAAAAATGTAAATATAATTTAATATGAGCCTTTTCTATAGTATGATACAAATAAATATGTATAGACAAACAAAACATTTAATACACATTAGATTTTGGAAAAAGTAGAAAAATATCATTTACATTTAAATAGTATAAAAAATTAATAAGGTAATATAGCTTATTATAAATAGAGGCTGTAAAGTTGATTGATCAATGCAAATTGGCAGCAGCATCACATATCAATAAATATCAATTTTAGTTCCTTGAAGTTAATGCAATTATATTTCTGAATAAGTTATGGGTAAATACTATATAAAGTATTTCACAAGTATTCTATTGAGTCTAAGTTTAGATTGCCGGAGTCATAGAATATTTTCACTTTTTAGGACATTCATCCATCATACATATCCTATGTGATCTCAGATTATAAAATGAAGTTGAGACCAGATTCAATCTCTAAATCATATTTGTGAAGTTTCAGTATCTCATGAAAATACTGCTGAGAAAGCTGAGATAGTTTCAAAGATTTGCAAATCATGAGACAACTACACACAATTCCTATCCAAACCATTTTATCACTTTAAGTTCTAAGATTACCACAACTCCACAGATTAACAAATTTCCATGCATGCTAAAAACAGTTCAAGGAATCAAGTTTATTTGAGATAACATCTCTATCAGATAATTCAACCAGTTCTAAAACCAGTGTGTTCTGACTCTGTCACTATCATTTTTATTTGAATTCTTTTCTTCTTCCTCTCAAAAACTGGTTGAATCTGACAATATGTTGCTATCTCAAAAACATTTTACCTTGAATAAACTTGATTCCATGAGCTGTTTTTAGCATGTCATTTTACATTTTACATTTACCAAAGGATTAGAAGGCCTCCACCAATAGTTATAGCCTTGGAAAGAGAAATATGAAGAGTTATAGAAGTTAGAAGAATGAAGAAAAGAAAAGAATGACAGGAAAGTGTGAAATATGAGACTACAATGTGCCACTTGAGAGCCAATTGTATAACATCAATGAATACAAATTACAAACATATAGTTGTGTACAGAATGACTGCCTCTACAACTTCAGGCATTAGGAGCCCCATAACGGCTAACTTGCCTTGGTGCTCAACACACAAAGCGCGTATGAACAGCCCCTTGGGGGAAAACAGACAAAGTCCTCCATGGCATAGGAGGTAACATAATAAAATAAAACAAACAAATTAATACAGGTTTTTTTAGCATGTCAGAAGATTTATTTACTTTATCATCGCCACAACTGGATTCTGGTTTTCTTGTATCAAAATATTCTGAAAATAACTATAAAGAAACAAACTAAATTCATTAGTAAGAAAAACTCTAGCTTATGCTGATCTTGAAACCATTCATAATGTTAACAATTTCAATTTTTAAAAAATATTTTGAAAATATTTATGGAATACATATTGTAGGGTATAATACATAAACTTCTTGGATAAAGTCTTAAAATAACAGTTGATAACAAAACAATTCTATAAATAATGCCATGAGAAAATGGACTGACATCTCAATGTTTAGTAATTAGTCATATAACAATTATTAGCCAGTGGTGTACATCTGAGGCACTCTCAAATTGTAAAATATACATGCAAACGGTCTTGCAGATAGGTGAAGAGTTCCATTACAAACACTTTATCTACTAACATTCCTCAGTCTAAACATTTTGGAAACAAAACTTTTCTGATTATATTTATTCTTGAACAGAATGCATATATTTTACATTTTCATCTTATTACAAAATTAAGATATATCTAAATTTCCTCCATCTAGAAATGAAACTAGTAAGAATAATCCATAGCCAAACATGAAGATTTATATCTAGTTTGTTTCCATCCTTCTACTTTTATTGAATGAAAAAATAAGATACTACTCTAAGTTAAGACATTTATAAACATTTATGATTAACACAATAGAAAAAAACATGTTTGCAATTAAAATTAGAATTTATCAAGGAAAGTATGGCCAATTTTATATTCTCTCTCTTATTTACATATTATCAAGTTCTCTGTATATTAATTTTAGAATGCAAATCTTTTCTGTATTAGTATTAAATTTTGATTTAAGGATTTAGAAAAACTGATTTTTGCCCTCTTAATTTTTGATGAGCAGTGTTTTTTAAAACAAAAGAAAAAACTATATAACATTTTCGGTTAAAGTTACCTATGGTGGCAAAATGGTGGCTCATCTCCGATTCCAGCAAACAGAAGAAACAGTGGGGACGCACGTTCTAACCTAACCTATTGTAATAAATTACCATAATTATTGCCAACCAAATTATTAGAATAGGTTAGGTTAGGTTAGAATGTGCATCCCACTGTTTTTTCTGTTTGCTGGAATCAGAGACGAGCTGCAATAGGTAAATTTACCCCAATTTTCAAGCAGCATATTGAAAAACAATCATATAATATTCTGATTATAATAAAATTATTTCAGTCATGATGTAATAAATTATTAATAGATATAATTTCATTCCACTATTTTGAATAATTTCAAAATTTTAAGTATCAAATATTTATAGAGCAGGATGTTATAGAATATTGCATAGAGCAGTGTTTTTCAATCTTTTTCTCTTCAGACTAGTAAAATTATGGATAATTTTGCATGATCACTAATTACATGAAAGTATGAATTATGCTCATTTACTACACATATGTATACTTACCTAGAGTTACTGTACATACTTGGTAACTCTAATTATTATTTAAATGTCACCAGTAATCAACTGTGCCAGCATAGTATAGTCACATACAACGGCATCTCCAGGGGGGCAGGAGGGGCAGCTGCCCTCCCCTAGAAATTCGAAAAAATTATTTAAATGCTGTTTTAATTAAAATAATCTTAGGCTTCTTGTAAATTAAAAAAAAATGTTTTAATTAAGATATTTCTTTTCCGGTACATAGTAAATGATTAAAACTTTATGAATCGTTTTTTATTTTACCTACGTACAATTCATATCCTCTATCAATTTACATCATCTTGCCCCCCCTGGCCCATTGGCTGGAGTTGTCCTTGGTCACATATTTTTCTGCAGATCAGTGAAATTTTTTACCATGGACCAGCAGTTGAAAAATACTGATATAGAGTATAGCCTGTTTTAATAAAATGTGCCTTCCTAGCTTTATTTTTCTTGTCCAGGATTAACAACGAAAAACTAAATCTCTCACACTTTAAATTATTAAAGTTTTTAATAGCTTAAAGTGTAATTCTTATGTTTAAAATTGTAATATTTGTATTTAATAATTCACAAAAATATGAAAAAATACATAAATAAAATTTTAAATATTCAAACAGCAAACATAGTCAACATACAGCTTGTCCACGGTTCGTTCTCCATAGAAAAGCACCTAAAAGACATCCAGTTCTAAGTCCCAATTGAATAAAAACAGCTTCATGCTGTTGATAATTTTTTGAATTATTAATCCAGTCTTCTAATTCTTTCAGTTCAGGATGAGAAACTTTCGCTTTCTTTTCTACTTCGTTCCAAACTATGAAAACACGATAAATATTTTGAGACTTTAAATATTCCGCGAAATCATTTGGCTTCATCGATAACAGATCTGGCTTCTCGGATACTTCAGTAGCAGTACATAATTCTCTGACATAACGATCGGATATCTTGACTTGCAATTTTTCTTCAGAGAATACTCCATTACAGTGTTTGTAATGTCTATACGATAAATTCAAAGTCGAAGCTTTAGAATTTCCAGCAAAAGAAGTCACTGACACTTGCAGTAATCTTTTAGATACAAATATTCCTCTCTTCAAACAATTAGACATTGATAAACGTAATATTATTTAAAATATTTTAAACAACGTTCCTATTCTTGCGTAAATATCTAGAAAAGTTCATACACGTTAATTTCAAACAACCTCCACGCTTGTTTACGACAAATATTTCTCCCTCTGGCGTTAATAAATAAAAATGAGGAAATTTTATTCGTAAAAAATTTGTATTGTTATTTTAGAATATTTATTATAAAGTTTATCGTGTTATGTCATCTAGATTATTTATATTAAATATATTAGATTAAAATCTTAAAACATTATAAAATCCAAGCGGCGAGATAATTTGGAGTTTCTGTATGTACTGTATTAATATAGGTTTACTTCTTCTGGCACTAAAATACCTTTTACTTTCCTTTGTTAAGTATACACAAGGGAATCGTGTCAAAGTTGACTCTCCGAGCGTTTTGCAAATCTCCACGTTTTCTGACCTCCTGAAACAAAAAAAACAAAATCAAAAAACGGCAAAATTTCCGTGGATATGTTTGTTGGAGTCTATTTCGTTTAATATCTAAGAATGTGGTAATGATAAATAAACGCTAATTTGACATGATAGCTTGTATATAAGGGGCATTGTTGTTAAATTTTTGTGGTTAAAGGTCGCGAGGTCGGGGAGATAAAGGGTTGCCATTTGTCATATTTCGAGAGAAATCGGACTTAATGAAAAGGTTATTCGTGTGAAGCCCGAGCGATACTCGAGCTCACGTGTTAAAAATATCATAAAAATGTCAAATCAAGGGATCAAGCTTTGATTCTAACGCTCGTAAAAATTGAAAGAAAACCTTAAATAAAATCGTGAAATACTAAAATTATTAATCGAGGGGGAAAAAATGTTTTTAAATAACCTTAAAAGGAGATGCAGCGCTGATATGTATCAGACTTATAAGAATTCGAAACAATTAAATATGAGCAAGAGTTTCAAGGTGCGATTAATTTCCCTTGATCGGACTAAGACAGTGTCGAATTTAAACCTTTGGTAGCCCGAAATAGTCTGTCATCTGTTTAGATACAGAAAACCGACCAATCAAAAGCTGGAGATCTGGGGAGGAGAAATCTTATAAAAACCCGGATATGAGAACCTGGATTGTACCTAAACAGATCCTTTGTTCATGAAGGACAAAGGAGACTTTTTCTCTGCTTCCCCTAGTGAAGAAACGTAGAGACCTCTACCAGACTCCTCCTAGCCTCTGAAAGTGTCGACCACTGTTCAGACTTTCCCCAGCTATCAACTATAGTCAACTGTCCAGACATTTCCCTGCCTCCAAGAGTGGACACCATCCTGATTGACCTTCGGGCTATCACCCTTCGTCACAACCTCCCACACCATCGAGCCTCGACTGACTGCCCCGGGGCCAACGATTGAACAGTCCAGAGCTACCAGAAGACAAGACACGCTAGATTGTAAGACTTACAGTTAGTATAAATAAACGGGTTTGTTTGACACTAGGTATTTGCCTCAAATTCCTTCATCCCACATACGATAGACCCGACATTTGGATATCACGAATTCGGCGACCTTCACATTCGTTATTAGCATTTACAATCTTTTATGAAACTTATCGCTACCCTTAAAATTAAGTCTTTTGCCATTTTATAATAATTAAAAATATTTTTATTTATATGTAATATTTTAAATTTTAAAAATATTAAAAATATAAACAATTTTTCAGATAAAATCGCATAACAGATGACATTACACAAATTTTACTTATTATAATAAAAATATACGGGGGGTGCAAAAGTAGGTACTATCACAGCCTACAATAAGAAACAGCCTAGTCATTTGCTCTGAACACGTGTGTCGATTCCTGAGGCGGTTTGCACATAGTCCTCACTAGGAGCGCTGATGACCGGACTATTCGATCAAGTGATCAATGCTAATTCTGTTGTAAAGACGTGGTTATAATATATTTAAAAAATTAAAATTTTGAAAATATTTTACATCAAGATATTGGTAAATTTTTATAAAGTTTGATTTAAAATGGTTCATTGCTCTGTGCCGTTTTGTACATCAAATAAATCAAAAAAAGATGGAACAAGTTTTCACGAATATCCAGCGGAAGAGAGTTTACGTTTAAAATGGATAAAAGCTGTCAGTAGAAAAGGTAAGATTTATTTAATACTCCATAATTAAATAATGTAGGAAAAACGAATAATTTTATAACATCTATGCTACTTGCCATTGATGCTACACTTTTGCAATTATTTTATTATATGCTGTAAGGGTTCGTGCAAAAACCACGTGTCCCCATATTTCCCAAATCTTACTTCCCCTTCCCATTATGATCTTTTGTGGCTTTTATAAAACCTCCCTAAAAAAGCACATGGAAAATTTCAACCCTCGAAAATTTATATATTACTTCCTTTTATCAAATTTCTCGGATATTTCAAAAACGGTAGAAAGACTGCTGAAAACTACATGGGTGTATTTGAAAAGCATTTAATTTCAGCTTTTTAAAATACAAATAAAATTAAATACATATACTCCCCCTTAATGAGGACAAGTACGGTTTTTGCACAACCCCTAACTTCAATGAGATTAGGCTATATTGCAATTGCATTTTAAATTTTTGTACAATTTATCTATTTATGCATACAAATTATTTATAGATGGTATAACTAATAGATTTACTGTATAAGCTAACTCTTTTTAAAATTTACAGATGAAAACAGTTCCAAACTTTGGAAGCCAAGTGACTGGTCAGTTGTCTGCAGTAAGCACTTTCTAGAATCAGATTATAAACCAGGATTGAAAAAGAGAATATTGATTCGAAATGCCGTCCCAAGCGTTTTTCCCGAATACCCATCCTATAAGCAGATTGTTTGTAAAGAAGCCAGAAGAGAAGTAAAAAAGGTTAGTCCCAAGAAAGGAGTTTGTACTGGTACCAAACGAAAGCATGTTCAATCTGAGCAACAAGTACATGATCAAGTTCCATTAATGAGTCCTGTGGACGGAGCTGTTTTTTTAGACTATGAAAGCAGGTTCTCTAGTTCCACAGCCAGATGTGAACTTTCAGACTGTGACATAAGGCCATCTAGTTCTGCATCTGGTATAGAAGTTT